>NC_030677.2:13220412-13587912 GCF_000004195.4 Xenopus tropicalis | reverse complement strand
TTTTGGCTCTTCTGTCTGGTTCTAAGGTTCTGCTGCCTGGTTTTATGGCTCTTCTGCCTGGTTCTATGGTTCTGCTGTCTGGTCCTAGGGGGTCTGCTGTTTGGTTCTAGAGTTCTGCTATCTGGTCCTAGGGTTCTGCTGTTTGGTTCTAGGTCTCTGTTCTTTAATTCTTGAAGCCAGCTGTCTGGTCCTAGAGTTCTTCTTTTTGTTTTTGGAGTTCTGTTGGCCAGTTTAATTTTCTAATCTCTTGTTATCTGGTTCTAGGTCTGCTACCTGTCTCCTACAGTAAGTAAATGACCCGACAGTAATATGGGGGTGCTGGGGGGGTGACATCGCTAATAGGCCGCAAACAGCAACACCGCTTCCAGAAAATGTATTTAAAATAAAACCAAAAGTCAGAACTTGGAAATAATGAGCCGGAGTCGCTCAAACCAGAGGGGGGGGGGGGGAAGAACAAGAACAAGTTTTATTATGAATTATGGAAATGATATTGACGGTTTCAGAGCACCGAGTTAATCCCATGAATGATTCATGCCTTGTACTTTGTAATTCATATTTAACTGTATCTGTGGAATGTATCATTAAAGCCGGGGTATGATGGGCCCTTCTGTGCCACGAGGCATTGGCATCTTTCCTTCTGTTCAGGTTCACACAATGTACACAGGGGGGCACATTGGCACCTGGGCAGTAACCCATAGCAACCAATTATATGTTTGCTTTTGTTGTTCTACCTGAAGCTGGCTGCAAAAGCCAGTTACTGATTGGTTGCTATAGGTTACTGCCCAGGTGCAAATGTGCCCGGTGTTTATAAATGAGCCCCAATTTTAGCACTTTTTAGGGGAAAGAATGGAAGTAATCCAATAGTCTTTTTTAGAAATATCCCCATAATCAGTGGCGTAACTAGGGTTGCCACCTAGGGTTGCCTTGGCTTGTTTGTGTGCACTCTGAATCCTATGATCCCAGGGGGCGGCCCTTAGTACCTAAAATGGCAGTTTCCTATTTAGGATTACCCAATGGCACATACTGCTAAACAAGTATATTTATATGAAAATGGTTTATTTAGATGAAGCAGGGTTTTACATATGAGCTGTTTATGTGATATATTTTTATAGAGACCTACATTGTTTGGGGGTATAGTTTCCCTTTAAAGGTAAACTACCCCCTTAAGCAGTTGGAAAAGCTGCCCCCAAGTATCTAAAGCATCCCAATGTGAGAAAACAGCCTTTACGATTGGACTTCTGTAGTCCCAATAAGTGAGCAGCCCTTCCATTAACTATTTGGGCTTCTTTGATGGGCAGCTGCTATAGAGCTTACAATCTAATTTACCTTTCCTATCACGGATGCAGCCCAGTCAACCGTCAGGATGTTTTTGAGACGTGGGAGGAAAATGTTGAATTCCCACTGAAATGCAAAGAGAACACAGCAAAGACCCCCTGTTTTGATGACCCCGGAACGGTGACCCGAGCACTGGGGGGAACCTAGAAATCAAAGATGGCAGCCTGCAGGGGGTTCCACATGAAACGTTAAAGACTGAGGAGCTTCTGAGGCGAAGTTCTGTGAAAGTACATTGCATTAAATATACAAAATCCATCTTGTTCTTTGAGTTTGGGGAGTTTGCAGCGAGGGCACGTCAGGTAACGGCGGAGCCAATAAACCGGGTAAAAGCTCTGCTTCCAAATGGATCCGAAC
Organism: Xenopus tropicalis; assembly: GCF_000004195.4. NCBI lineage: Eukaryota > Metazoa > Chordata > Amphibia > Anura > Pipidae > Xenopus > Xenopus tropicalis. Next base: position 13,586,223 of record NC_030677.2, on the reverse strand, counting down.
AATGGGCCTGATAATTACATACCTGGCCTAAGTGCCTGAGTCTCCATTCAGCACTAAATAACAGCGGGTGTCACTTACCCAGTGCAACACATACTTTGTATTCTCTGCCTCTGCACTCGGCTGTGAGCTCCCCGGCGGCACAGAAACATCAAAGTCTGTATTATTCATTTACTGATAGAAGTTATGGGTCATTATTAATGTCGGGGCCAAGTGCTTTGCATGTCAATGGGAGCGAGTTTGGGAAGAACGGCTATGATTTAGGGTGCTCATCCGAGCAATTTTGCAGTTCTTATGCTACTAATATAATATATAACAACAGCGCCACCTGCTGTTTATATCAGCTAACTGGACATGGCGGAAGTTAACGTAGAGGGTTATTTAATAAAAGGCAGTAAGTTTGCCCAGGAGCAGTAACCCATAGCAACCAATCAGCAGGTAGAATTTCTTGGTCAGCTGTTTGAAAGCTGACATCTAAGTGGTTGCTATGGGTAACTGCTCCTGGGCAAACTTAGTGCCTTTTATGACATTTGGGGGTTAGTGAGAAAAGGAATGTATAAAAGGTCAGTTGGTATTTCCCTGCTCACTAACGGCATTTTTGGAGCAAAGGGTCGGACAGGACCGGCGGGGAAAAACCCAGGGGACCCTGCTTACCCAGACCCAATCCTCACCTGTCACTCTCCGCTGCTGCCCTGCAGTAAAATATAAGGTACACATGTGGGTGGGTGGGTGGGTGGGGAGGGAAGGGGCTGGAATTGGGTGAGTGGGATCGGTTCTAGAAAGAGTTGCATGGTTGTTGTACCAAGATCATTTTTGCCATTTATTTATAGGAGCAGGTAACATAGTAAGTTAGTTTGAAAAAAGACCTACGTCCATCACGTTCAACCATAATGCCTATATATAACCTGCCTAACTGCCAGTTGATCCAGAGGAAGGCAAAAACCCCATCTGAAGCCTCTCTAATTTGCCCCAGAGGGGAAAAAATTCCTTCCTGACTGGCAATCGGACCAGTCCCTGGGGCAACTTGTACTAAGAGCTATCTCAGAGACACGAAGGTGTCTTTGGTCACATCAGACTCCAGGACCTGAGCTGGCCTTACAATCTAGATACAAATGAGCCTCGTTCTGTACACAACTACCTGGAAATGAACAGTCAACCCAATCAGTGCGGTCTGTAATTCAGCGGGACTCATTGCTATGTGTTCTATCTTATATGTGAGACACAGAAGCGCCTTGTGATCTCAGATATTACAGCACTCACGCAGGCCAGATTAGCATCAGCCAATCCTAATTAACTGTCTCTTTCAGTATCAATTCAAAGGGCTTAGTTGAACAGAGGTGCTCAATGAATCGTCAGTTCTACTGCTCGGCCACCTAATAAGGCGTTAAACAACCTCCTCAACCAGTTGGGAGTTTTAACAATGGCGACCACCTTGGAAGGGACCAAAGCATCAATTTCAAAATGGCAGCCACCATCCCGCTCAAAATGAAACTGATTGGTGAACCCCAACCAGTCCACTTGGGCTGCTGAAATAGCCCTTATACATTTGAATGTGGCTCTCTGTAGATGGTGATTTTTTTAAGACATCAGGGATGGTGGGGAGGTCCAGAAATATACTTTACTGAGGGGTTCCACCCATGTCTCTGGCTCATTTTTCAGATCCAACAAGAGCCAAATTTAAAACTAAGTGAAGCCCAAGGTAGAGTTGAGAGGAAGAAAGATGGGCCTCCTTACTTACAAACTCAGACTGTTTGACAATTTATGCAGCTGAGAACGGTAATTGTGTCTTACGGTGGCCATACGCGCTAAGATCCGTTCGCTTGACGATCTTCTCCCAATATCCCCAACTACGGATGGGCAAAATAGGGCTAATTCGGTCGTTTGGCCCTGGGAATGACGGGTATAGGCGTCTATTGGTTCAGGTACCACATCAACGAGCCTATGCGGTCCCCGATCCAACTAAATTTCAAACCTGACTGGTCAGATTTCGGTCGAGAAGGCCCATCGTTAATGCCCATACAGGGGCCAATAAGCTGCCGAGTTGGTCTAAGGGACCGATATCGGCAGCTAGAATCCACTGATGTTTATTCACATCAAGCCAGGACATGGGTTCTTCCACTGCCGGGCAGATGTGCGATGGCAAGAAGGAGCTGAAATCTAAGGCCCAATGCCAGGGCCCAGTCCTGCTAACTGACTGTGTTTGTGATATAATTGCAGAGTTTAATTCTGCATCTTTACTTAATTAGACATAATTTGTTTTATGGAAGACGTGGGATTTAGCATCATAAAGTGGTTTCTCCCAACGGGACTCAAATTGTTAATTAAGCTAGACAGAGGCTGACCCCATAAATGGTAAGGTTTTATGATTGGAGCTTGAAGAGTAAGAGGGAAAGTGCCTAATTATCATTATTTATTTATAAGAGCAGCGAGGTTTGGAGAACAAGGCAAATATTGAGACTCTAGAACTGAATAACTATTAATTATACAGGAAGGGGAGGCTGTGCAAGCTAATTTGCCTTTTTGATTATCGTTAAGGACAAAAGTAAACTTTATTTCCAGAAATCATGTCGAGGAGAGAATATCAATAACATTAATGTCAAATATCAAATATTTGTGAAAATGATAAAGTGCAGTATATGCCCCAAACTCTGTGGAAGTCTCTTCTCATTATTGGCCTGGTTCTGATTTTGTGGCCCTTCCTGTTTGAGCACAATAAGGCCCCTATGCACAAAGCCAAGGCCATGAGGAATGTGTTTACTGAGATGGGAGTGGAGGAACCTGACTGTATAGAGCCCTGACCTCAAGTTCTGAACTCTTTTAAAGGTTGAATTGGCTACATGTGGCACTATAGAACCAATTGACCAGGTTGCCAAACAAGAGATGCCCAAGTAGGTCTGATTGGGCTGATTTCATCTTAGGCACTCTGACCAAAGAATGGATTACATGAAGGAGGCATATGCAGATCTTTTGTCTGTGAGAAAGAAGGGCATGATTGCAGCAGAAGGGCAAAACCCTGACACTGGGACAAGTAGGTCATGATGGAAAAAAATGGCAACAGAAGGGAAAGTTTATTACAATAGGACCAGGTGATTACAGTAGGTCAGGATGGAGAAAGAAGGCGAGATGGTGGCAGAAGGGTGAGATAGTGACACTAGGACAAAATTGTGTCTACTGGATACATTAGAACAAGTAGGAGAAAGTAGGGCAAGATGGAGACAGTAGGGCAAGATGGAGACAGTAGGGCAAGATGGAGACAATAGGACAAGATGGAGACAGTAGGGCAAGATGGAGACAGTAGGGCAAGATGGAGACAGTAGGACAAGATGGAGACAGTAGGGTAAGATGGAAACAGTAGGGCAAGATGGAGACAGTAGGGCAAGATGGAGACAGTAGGGCAAGATGGAGACAGTAGGGCAAGATGGAGACAGTAGGACAAGATGAAAGCAGTAGGGCAAGATGGAGACAGTAGGGCAAGATGAAGACAGAAGGGCAAGATGAAGACAGTAGGGCAAGATGAAGGCAGTAGGGCAAGATGGAGACAGTAGGGCAAGATGAAGACAGAAGGGCAAGATGAAGACAGTAGGGCAAGATGAAGGCAGTAGGGCAAGATGGAGACAGTAGGGCAAGATGGAGACAGTAGGGCAAGATGGAGACATTAGGGCAAGATGGAGATAGTAGGACGAGATGGAGACAGTAGGGCAAGATGGAGACAGTAGGGCAAGATAGAGACATTAAGTCAAGATGGAGACAGTAGGGCAAGATGGAGACAGTAGGGCAAGATAGAGACATTAGGGCAAGATGGAGACAGTAGGGCAAGATGGAGACAGTAGGGCAAGATGGAGACATTAAGTCAAGATGGAGACAGTAGGGGTAGTCGATGAGAGCAGAGCAAGATGATTATAGAAGGGCAAGATGGTGGCAATAAAGCAACCTGGAGACAGTAGATTAAGATGGTGAAAATAGTGTAAGATGGAAACAGTAACACTTTGTTGGAGGGCATTGAGAGTTGTAATTCAGCACTAAAGGGTCATAGGTCATATTTTATTTAAGGGGGCTATTCAAAGTCTCCTTTGTCCTGGCCCCACTCTAATAGCACCAAAAATATCCTTAATGGATCCCCCAGAATTATTTTTTCTTTTTTCTTCTGCCCCACCAATGCTGAAACCCCTCTCAGTAAAAGGGAGACACAGAACTACAACTCTGGCCTCTTCCAGCCGCTAGAAATGAAGACATATTAGAGCAGATAATCTCTATTTGTTGGGTAATCACACGCGTTCCACAACTCCTCCTCTGAGAATCGGCAGCAAAGCTTCTCATAAGGAAATATTGATTCAGACCCATGGCAAAGGCCCAACATCCGCAGTGTGATGCACAACGAGCCAAATAGGCTCCTATCAGTCAGTGCCGGGAGTGCCCAGCATATAATGGGGGAATAGAATGCCGGTGCACATTGCTGGGTGCCCTCACCTACCTGCAAACCATGCGCTTAGCAATATATTATCTGTCATTAGGTGGCAATTCCATTTTCCTGTAGACTTTCAGGCATTACTACTGGTATAGGAAGTATTCCTGCTGAGGCATTATGGGAGGTGCTAAGCAAGGTCTGGGTTATACAGTTAATTCTTGCTCCCCAGAAGGAAATTTCATAGGCCAGTTAGTCAGATGGATAATTTCTCTTACTATTTCCGTTACATGCAACTCTGTCCCATTCTTCCGCTCTAGTGGGCCGGTACTCCATGCTGGTAATCCTCCACTCCCTCTAGTGGTCTGGTACTCCATGCTGGTAATCCTCCACTCCCTCTAGTGGTCCGGTACTCCATGCTGGTAATCCTCCACTCTCTCTAGTGGGCCGGTACTCCATGCTGGTAATCCTCCACTCCCTCTAGTGGTCTGGTACTCCATGCTGGTAATCCTCCACTCTCTCTAGTGGTCCGGTACTCCATGCTGGTAATCCTCCACTCCCTCTAGTGGGCCGGTACTCCATGCTGGTAATCCTCCACTCTCTCTAGTGGTCCGGTACTCCATGCTGGTAATCCTCCACTCTCTCTAGTGGTCCGGTACTCCATGCTGGTAATCCTCCACTCCCTCTAGTGGTCCGGTACTCCATGCTGGTAATCCTCCACTCCCTCTAGTGGGCCGGTACTCCATGCTGGTAATCCTCCACTTTCTCTAGTGGTCTGGTACTCCATGCTGGTAATCCTCCGATCCCTCTAGTGGGCCGGTACTCCATGCTGGTAATCCTCCGATCCCTCTAGTGGTCCAGTACTCCATGCTGGTAATCCTCCACTCCCTCTAGTGGGCCGGTACTCCATGCTGGTAATCCTCCACTCCCTCTAGTGGGCCGGTACTCCATGCTGGTAATCCTCCACTCCCTCTAGTGGGCCGGTACTCCATGCTGGTAATCCTCCACTCTCTCTAGTGGTCTGGTACTCCATGCTGGTAATCCTCCGATCCCTCTAGTGGGCCGGTACTCCATGCTGGTAATCCTCCGATCCCTCTAGTGGTCCAGTACTCCATGCTGGTAATCCTCCGATCCCTCTAGTGGGCCGGTACTCCATGCTGATAATCCTCCGATCCCTCTAGTGGGCCGGTACTCCATGCTGGTAATCCTCCACTCTTTCTAGTGGTCCAGTACTCCATGCTGATAATCCTCCACTCCACTCCCCAGATAGGCACTACTTCTAACAGATTCTGGCCAGAAGCCTCTTGCACACTCTCACTAACTGTTCCTATACTGACACTGGATTTCCTGTCTAATGGGGGTCCTTTTGGAACCTGGTTTCCCTTTCTCCTCGTTGGGGTGGAAGGTTCTATGTACCCTTACTCCTTGTTAACGTAGTGCCCGCTGTTTTACCCCACAATACTATTCTAGCTATTCCTATCTAATGCTGCCAGGTCCTGACTCACCTCCTCCTGGTAGATGATGACTCGGCCATACCCACCCGTCAAAGACCCCAAACCTGGGTGTAGCTCCTCCTTTTATACCAGTGGTTCTCAAGCTTCCTAATGCCACAACCCTTTAATACAGTTCCTCATGTTGTGGTGACCCCCAACCATAGAGGAGCGGTGTGTCGGTTCCTAAGACCATCACAAATATGTCTTAGGCGACCCCTGGGAAAGGGTCGTTCAACCCCGAAAGGGGTCCAGACCCACAGGTTGAGAAATTCTGTTTTATACCTTCCTGCCCGGGCTTCCCCCTAGTGGCCAATGATATAAATTACACTTATCTTTTTCAACTATTCCAAAATTGCTCTACTGCCACCTAGTAGCCAGAGGAACAAATAACATTTTGGCGTAGCCAATAATCACTTAGCACGTTCACAATCACACCTATTAATCATACACATTTTCCATTCTCCACCTCCTCCCAAGCTGAATGGGAAACACATACACACAAGGGAAATGTATGTTCTCTTCCAAAAAAAAAAAATATATATATAACATAAAAAAGCTAAAACCTACAGCAAAAATGCAACAGCCCTAAAATAATTAGCACGAAAGAGCTAATAGTCAGCACAAGTCAAGTTTTCCTGTAATGCAGGGTTGGTATTTAGCTGGAAACTGCATTATCATTTGCTTAATTACTGCCTTTCACAACAAACCGGCGTGCAATGCTCGCTCCTCTTATGCCGCACCGCCGCCACTGGGAATTTCACAGCATCTAATGAAACTTTTTTTTAATGAGCGACTAATGATCTGTTGGCCTCACCTCCTCCCACTCTTTTGTTTTATTTAAATCACCGCTCCGTAATTAAATTATCGTCGCAGCCATTTGTGTCTCTCCAAACATCTAATTGGCAAACGCAAAACAAACACAAAGAAGTCAAGATGGTGAAGCGGTGCGATTATTATCCTCTAATACCGTTCCTGTTATCATATACTCATGGTGCAGGGTTGAACAGGCAGCTCTGGTTGTGCTGAACGTAACTTTCTGCTGAGATAAACGAATGGCTACAGTAAATCAGGGGGCCCTAATGTTTTTAACCAGTGAGCAAAACAGTTGGGGAGCAACGCAAGCATAAAAAAAGTTCCTAGGGGGCGCCCAATTAGGGCTGTTATTAGTTATTTGGTAGCCCCTATGTGGACTGGCAGCCTACAGAAGGCCCCGACAGGCAGTACACATGATCTGTATGCCTCCAAGTCAAAAATAAGAACCAGCTTTAAGGCCACTGGGAGCAACATGTTGCCCCCGAGCCACTGGTTGAGGATCACTGGGCTAAATGTATGTATGTATGTATGTATGTATATCTTTATTTATAAAGTGCTACTTATGTACGCAGCGCTGTACAGTAGAATACATTAATACAAACAGGGTGTTAATAAGATAATAGATAAATACAAAGTATAAGAATAAATACAGATAAATACAGCTGCAATAAGTTAAGAGTCGAGGACACAAGAGGAAGGAGGTCCCTGCCCCGTAGAGCTTACAATCTATAATAAATGAACTAGAGGTCTGAGACTCTGTGAAGTTCAGTCTTTGACCCTGTGGCTTTTATGAGCCCTTAGAAATATTAGAAAAGTGGTTGTGAAATCTTTTTCCATTGGAAGGTCCAACCATTGGCCAGGGTTACCCTTTGAAGGCCCTACCCTTTGTTCATGCCCACCATAGCTCATGAAATGAGTACATTATTAAGGAGAGCAAATACATCTTCACTCCAAATCTCCTCCTAAATGACCTTTAACATTGGCTTTCAGGTTCATGTAAGAGAACTTTACCCCATTCTTACCCTAACCGGCCTTTAGCCTGAGCCATCCCTCAGCCACTGATCCAGGCCCCCCCAGGGGTGGCCGCCACTTTGTTTAGGAAGCATTGCATTAGAATACTCAGGTTCAGGTTAATGTCCAAACTAAAATGTATTCATAGTACAGGTATGGGATCCCTTATCCGGAAACCCGTTATCCAGAAAGCTCCGAATTACGGAAAGCCCGTCTCCCATAGACTCCATTTTAATCAAATAATTCAGAATTTTAATGATGGCCTTTTTCTCTGTAGTAATAAAACAGTACCTTGTAATTGAGTCCTACACTGACTGACCTATATAAGTAATTTAAGATTAGTACTGAGCAAAGGGACTAAGTTTTACCTGCAACATGCTTGCGTATAAGGTTAAAACTCCCATATGGTTGCCCTTTTATTGGCTCCATTGGGATCACCTGACTGTAGCTGGGAATAGTGGGGGCTACAATATGGAGCTGGCCACTGCTCCTGTATAAACAATAACACAAGAAAAAGGGAAAGTTGTGCTCAACCATTAAATTGTAAACCATTAGGCATAAAACTTAGTCCCTTTGCTCAGTACTAATCTTAAATTACTTATATAGGTCAGTCAGTGTAGGACTGGCCAGAAGGGATGACTTTGACGTAGTTGGCCAGCTTGAAGTATATTGCAATGTACGGACAAACAATCCCTCTTTAGGGTAGGCGTTTCTTAGTAACTGAATGCCCAGAAATGTCCTATTTCTACATATTGATAATGGGTGAGTGCAGAGGATTTTTTGCGGTTGTTAATATGTATTTTGTGGTCACAACCTCATTGCACCCCCGCCTGGTGGTTTACAATTTAGTGGTTGAGCATAACTTTCCCTTTTTGTGTTATTTAATAATAAAACAGTACCTGTACTTGATCCCAACTAAGATATAATTACCCCTTATTGGGGCAGAACAGCCCTATTGGGTTTATTTAATGGTTAAATGATTCCCTTTTCTCTGTAATAATAAAACAGTACCTGTACTTGATCCCAACTAAGATATAATTACCCCTTATTGGGGGCAGAACAGCCCTATTGGGTTTATTTAATGGTTAAATGATTCCCTTTTCTCTGTAATAATAAAACAGTACCTGTACTTGATCCCAACTAAGATATAATTACCCCTTATTGGGGCAGAACAGCCCTATTGGGTTTATTTAATGGTTAAATGATTCCCTTTTCTCTGTAATAATAAAACAGTACCTGTACTTGATCCCAACTAAGATATAATTACCCCTTATTGGGGACAGAACAGCCCTATTGGGTTTATTTCATGGTTAAATGATTCCCTTTTCTCTGTAATAATAAAACAGTACCTGTACTTGATCCCAACTAAGATATAATTACCCCTTATTGGGGGCAGAACAGCCCTATTGGGTTTATTTAATGGTTAAATGATTCCCTTTTCTCTGTAATAATAAAACAGTACCTGTACTTGATCCCAACTAAGATATAAATAATCCTTATTGGATGCAAAACAATCCTATTGGGTTTAATGAATGTTTTATTGATTTTTTAGTAGACTTAAGGTATTGAGATGCAAACTACGGAAAGACCCCTTATTTGGAAAACCCTTGGTCCCGCTCATTCTGGATAATGGGTCCTATACCTGTATTAGAATAGCCAACATGCTAGACCATTCTGCATCATTTAAATGTTCATAAGACCAAGCCAACTTACAGCCAGAGTTCGGCTCGACCAAGCCCTAGCCAATCAAAACACTAGAATGAACACGGTGCCAAAGTTACCAGTGCCCAATGAGACCCCTGCAGCCAATTGGAGCATTAGGACAGTCACTAGGATACACCAACCATAAGGATAATCAGCGGTAAAAGCATGTTGTTATTTTGGCTGCAGTTTCCCCTTTAAGACTTAGAAGAAAGGCCTTGCGGATATAGTTTGGGAGCCGGTGTGCGGCTGCTCCTTATCGACGCTCACTTAGTGCAGCAGTTTTATAAACCAAGAGAGTGAATTAATTAAAATAATTACAGCGTTCTCCCGAGTCCCAGCCTCAGAGAAGCAGTGCCAATCACGCCCCACGCGCCCTCCCTGGAGAGCCACTTGGCACGTTCCTGTGTAATACAGATGTAAGGCCGATCAATACTGATCAGGGGCTATACACATGAATTAGCCGGGGCGAATGGAAGAAGGTCTCTCCGGAGCATAATGGGAATTTTCCCTGTCACTTACAATATGTGTCACTGTTCTTCTCTCAAACAAAGCTCAGCCACTTTCTGCCCATTCCCTGAGCCTCATCCCAGGCTCCCTCTGCTTTCTTCTCTTATTTATTGTTCAACTAATGTACTCATCAATGCACTCTTGTCCATGATCCATCACAGCCTGAATGGGCCGAGCAGTCTCTATATTAACATCGATATATGTTCGACCGCTGTTTTAGTCTATGTAATTACCAATCTAATCTCTAAAGAGATACTCTCAACCATCTCTCAACCAGAGGAGATGACTTTGGATATAAAGTACGGCACTAGGGCAAACTATACTCTGAGGGCCCATGAATGACCCTGATATTGAGGGCCCGCTTTCACAATTACATGCAGGTAGGGCTAAATATAATAGGTCTCATATAGGCCTATGTGGGCATCGTCCTTTGCTGGGGCCGACTGGGGGATCCTATGGTATGTTGGGATTCTAAATTCCGCAGGGGCATTTCTGCCATAAGTTAAGGTTGGCACCACTGCTCAAGTTGCATCACCACAGGGGTGGTAAATAGCCCTGAGAAAAGCAAGACAGATACCCTGCATTCCCATAGAGCAATGGCCTCCAACCAGTGGCTCAGGGGGAACATGTTGCTCCCCAACCCCTTGGGATGTTGCTCTCAGTGCCCCCAAACCAGGGAGTTATTTTGAATTCCTGACTTGGGGGCAAATTTTGGTTGAATAAAAACAAGATTTCCTACCAAATAAAGTCTCTTGTAGGTTATAGACTAGAAAGAGGTTACCAAACAGCCAAACACAGTGCTAATTTGGCACTTGTATGATGCTTGTGTTGCTCCCCAACCCCTTGGATGTTGCTCCCAGTGGCCTCTGAAGCAAGTTTTGGTTGCATAAAATCCCAGTGTAATGCCAAACAGAGCCCCCTGTAGGCTGCCAGTCCATAGGGGCTACATAAAATCCAATCATAGCCCGTATTTGGCACCCCAGAACTTTTTTCATGCTTGTGTTGTTCCCCAACACTTTTTCCATTTGAATGTGGCTCACGTGTATAGAAAGTTGGGGATCCCTGCCATAGAGCATATATATAACGTTACAAGCCACAGCCTATCTACCTTGTCATTCTTCTGCATCCAAAGGCCGGACTCCAGTTTTGCAGAAGGAAAAAAATGCTAGCCTATGGATTGGACACCAGCTGACACAATTAAACTGACCAGCCCGCAGGCTAAACATATGGATAAACACTCAAGCAGTCATGATATGATATGAACATGTGATTGGTTTCTAATAGTTTGGGCTGACACCCAGAATTGCTTCCCTTCTCTGCTTCATCATGCACTGGCCAACATGGCGCAACAGTAGATGAAATGTACAAACATGTCCAATCATCTGTGATCCAACAGAATCTTAGGATGATATCAGATCAGATAGTTGGGGCCACTGGAGGAAGCAGGAGGATCCTGGGGGGAGCTGGAGGATGCTTGGGGGGCCCTGGAGGAAGCAGGAGGATGCTGGGGAGAGCTGGAGGATTCTTGGGGGGCCCTGGAGGAAGCATAAGGATGCTGGGGGGAGCTGGAGGATGCTTGGGGGGCCCTGGAGAAAGCAGGAGGATGCTGGGGGGGAGCTGGAGGATGCTTGGGGGGCCCTGGAGGAAGCAGGAGGACACTGGGGGGGGGGGAGCGGAAGGATGCAGTGGGGAACGGGAGGAAGCAGTAAGGAAGCAGCGGGGAGCGGCCCATAGTGTGAGCAATTTGGGGGAGGACCACCAATGTTTTAGGGGGTACCTGCCCTGGCACCAATGCAAAACGTAACCCCTGGCCACCAATGTTTTAGGGGGGCCGTGGCTACCAAAGTTTTAGGGGGGCCCTGGCTGCCAATGTTTTAGGGGGGCCCTGGCTACCAATGTCTATGTGTCCTTTGTATTGATGGGAGGGGTCACTGGGAGAGGGGCCATTGGGGGTGTGGGATGAGGGGGGCCCAGAAAATTTTGTTGTGAGGGGCCCCGTGATTTCTGATGGCGGCCCTGGGTTGGGCAGTATCCTAAGAATATTCTCTACAAAATCTGGGCATGTATGGCCAGCTTTAGCCACTACTTTGATGAACAACCAATCCAGAACAACATGACTGGATGAGATAGTTACAGTGAATGAGCCATCAGTCAACTAAGGTAGTTCCGTATGAAGCCTTAGGCTAATGTCACAAAGACTGACTACTATTGGCAACTAAATGTCAAAGGCCGTTGCCCTTATATCTCCAGGCCCATAAATATATGTCAAGCAGGACGCTTGTTTGCTCTTATACCGCCCTGGCCGTCACATGAAGCGATTAGTTACTGTTCCATTGTCCCTCTACTGACCTAGAGATGTATCCAGATCCACGTAGGGTCTCTCTAAGCCGTATTTATCTCTAATCCTAGAGCAACGCTGCCTCTGTATGTGACATTGGGGCTCAGGCAGATGAGGATAATTAGCAGTGACAATGAAGTTAATTAGAACAACCAATAAAAACCCTGAGAAAGATACAGGTAAACTCCATTCCGCCCCTCTGGCGTGTAACCGCTTTGCCTCGGAATGAGATCAGAGTCGCTCTCATCAGTCTGAATGTCACTCGTATGAATGTCTCGCTATCTCTCATCCCAATGCAGAACAATATATGGGCAGGGAAATGGGGGCCGAATACATGATATATGAGACGCTGTTAATGTCCCTGGAATCCATTAGATGTGTCTGATAGCGCAGCGATTGGCCCATGACATTTCGCCGTCGGTAGATGCTAGCTCATCTCAAGCATGGATGTTGACAAAGCGAATGTCGGCGGAACGGCACATGTATTGGGTGTAATTTCCACAAATTACCCTGCACATTGATTTAATCTTTTTTTACCGAGTGTTATATGGTTGTCTGCGCTCCGACACCCTGTCTAACTGAGAAGCTTATTTCCATGATATTGTAGAGAATCGCTTGTGGGGCCGGGCTTGGAGCAGCGGCTGGAGGCCAATAGGGGAGAGGTTTGTGGGGAATTCCTACCTGCTGTCCTATGTCCAATGGAGCCCTTAGGGGCACATGAGGGGGAGAACTGAGGTAAAGGCCTTATTTGGCCAAATTATGGAAGGCTGGCGCGGGGTATGACCAAAGTTGGGCAGCGTCAAAGTGGGGCTTGAACTTCAGCAGATGTATAGTATGCCATGCATGAGCATCTACTTGGTTAGGTTGAAAAAAGACAAAAGTTTAACCCCTCAACCCTAATGCAAATATATGCTTTTACTTATACAGGCCTATATATACACTATATAAACCAGCGCCGGGCCAAGCCTAGGCAACCCGGCCAGATTGGCCCGAGCCCGGATTGGCCCAAGCCCAAGCTTGCAGCTCTAGCCTTGGTAGCTCAGATTACACATAAGGGTGGGGGGAGTGAGTTTTATGAATTGTTATGGGAGGGGGGAGCAGGATTGGGGAGAGAGCTGTGCAGACTCTGGCCCCGGGAATGAAGGATTTGAGAGAGGAAGTCAGACACCCAAGAACATGTTTACAAGGAGACAAGAAATCCTGTGTTTCTTTTGATAGAGGACTCAGTGCAGCATTTCTGTGAGTGCTTATGGCTGTATTTGATAAACCTTACTTAGTTTTTACCTTTCCTTCTCTTTTTAATTAGTCTGGCAAGATCTGCACAAAACCATCAGAGAGCTAAGCTCTTTTAGTACCCTGGTAAGAATACCCTCCAGACCCGGACTCTTGTTTACCTTCACCTTTCCTCCTAAGCGACCCATCCTTCAGCAGTTATATCACTAGAATTGGGTTTATCAAAATGGAAACCTTCATTAGCAGCTTCCTCAGTTGCGCAATATATAAAATATCAGTTTAGAATCTCTGCTTTTTCCCTGCTCCCATCAACCAATTGATACGGATATGGATACACCATAATGGCACCCAGGCAAAAGCACCGCTACAATGACAATCGATTATAACTGATGACATCACCAAGCACTGATGACATCAGCAGGGACTATTTCTAAAGAAGCTTCACAGCTTATTTCTTCCTTTATTCTTTCTTTCATCACATTAGAGCGAAGCAAAAAAAAGAGATTTCATACATTTCCAGCAAGGCGACAGAGTCCTTCAGGGCATCTGGGAAGAAGCCGATGCATTTCAGAAGCACAGGAGGAAAGAATGTGATTCAGAGAACCAAAATAGAGCGTGACATTTCCCCGGCAGAGCAGCAGCAGGTATGGGCGCGCTCATACAGGAGCCGCTTGTGTGAATAATGTGCATATTTAGCATCTACAGCTTAAAAGGGCACAGACATAAAGATAAATAGTAACAATCCTAACGAGAGTTTGAGTGCTAATCTCCAAAGGTTGCGCGTCGTCAGGTAAATGCAAAGGAGTCTTGGCCGCTGCTGCCCGGATCTCCTGGATTGGACTTCCATGGGAAAAGCAATAAGTCCATTCCACCGATGAAGTGGCACATAGACGGATGGCAGTTGGTCTCTAAATCTCTCGGAATCTTCATCATTCTCTTCCAAGCGTATCAGCCCCACTGGCTACGAGTTAATGGTTCTCTCTAGCGGCTCCTGAACTGCAGAGCTGGGCAACAGCTTCCATTGGCAAGTAAGGGCATCCATACCATGCCAGCTCTGCTTCCATTGGCAGCTTCCAGAGGGATAGGCAAGTAAGGGCATCCATACCATGCCAGCTCTGCTTCCATTGGCAGCTTCCAGAGGGATAGGCAAGTAAGGGCATCCATACCATGCCAGCTCTGCTTCCATTGGCAGCTTCCAGAGGGATAGGCAAGTAAGGGCATCCATACCATGCCAGCTCTGCTTCCATTGGCAGCTTCCAGAGGGATAGGCAAGTAAGGGCATCCATACCATGCCAGCTCTGCTTCCATTGTGCCGGTTTCTGGTTGCCACCACCAGCTTAGAGCTAGGAATGGACTTGGCATTGCCTTACATGGAGGCCATCAGCCTCTGCAGTTTGGCAGCAGGTAGTGGGGAACAGTTAAAGGGGTGGTTCTTTTAGTATGTTATAGAATCTCCTTTTTTTAGCAACTTTGCAGTTGGTCTTCATTATTTTTAATTTTTTTTCCACTTCTACATTTTTCCAGCTTTCTACTGGGGGTCGTTAATCCCAAAAGCCAAAAATGATTACTGACGAAGGGAGGGTGTAACCCCCCAAAACGTTGCTCAAGGCGGTCACAATAAATGGGGTAAGCTCCCCGACTGCATGTAATTGAGTGTGCGGCTCCGTTACAAAAGCAGCGCTATTGAGGATAAGGACCTGCTAGTCCTACGGAAGGTTTGCACCACTAGTGGACTGAATAGTTATGGGTGTGCGGCTGAAATAAGTGTGTTTGCTAAGATAAACAAGACCATAGCAACCAGATAGCTAGTGAAATTCCAGAACAAAGAGCTTTATATACTTTTTTTTAGTAGTATGTGCCATTGGGTAATCCTAAGGGCCGCCCCCTGGGATCATAGGAGTCACAGTGCACACAAACAAGCCAAGGCACACATACATGCTAGGCCCCATCAGCCAATGAATGGGCAGAGTTCTGCCTTTTCCTCCCACACTACTTCCTGTTACAGTTAGAGCTGCATCACTTCCTGTCAGCTGATCTCTGAGGGAGCACACAGCCCATCACTAAATGGCGGCTCAAGGGAAAGGATGTAAAAGGGCAATATTTACTGATATATACGTATAAAAGATATTTTAATAGCTCACTTAATATGATATAAACTAACTGTTGGTTAAATATTCATTCTGCTGGGGCCAGGTGGATTTAGCAAACCTTTAGAATAGGTGATAACCAATGGGAAACCGTATTAATGTGGTCTCATTTTCCAATGATTCAGGTAAAGAGAAGAACAAGAATAGTTGGCCTTGTTATAATAAGGTGCCCAACTCTTTCCTTTAAGCTGTAAAAATCAGGTTCATAGATGTCCCGTGGCTGCGGCACCTACATGCACTGATAATGTTCCATGGGCCAGTCGGTTCTGCCTCAGGCCCAGCACCACTAAAGACAACCCTGCTCCCATTGGTTCCGCCTGTTATCTTGGTAAAGGTATGGGATCCCTTATCCAGAAACCCGTTATCCAGAAAGTTACGAATTACAGAAAGATCATCTCCCATAGACTCCATTATAAGCAAATAATTCTAATTTTTAAAAATTATTTCATTTTTCTCTGTAATAATAAAACAGTACCTGTACTTGATCCCAACTAATTTCTCTGTAATAATAAAACAGTACCTGTACTTGATCCCAACTAAGATATAATTACCCCTTATTGGGTCAGAACAGCCCTATTGGGTTTATTTCATGGTTAAATGATTCCCTTTTCTCTGTAATAATAAAAACAGTACCTGTACTTGATCCCAACTAAGATATAATTACCCCTTATTGGGGGCAGAACAGCCCTATTGGGTTTATTTAATGGTTAAATGATTCCCTTTTCTCTGTAATAATAAAACAGTACCTGTACTTGATCCCAACTAAGATATAATTACCCCTTATTGGGGCAGAACAGCCCTATTGGGTTTATTTAATGGTTAAATGATTTCTAACAGACTTAAGTTATGGAGATCCAAATTACTGGAAAATCCCTTATACGGAAAACCCCAGGTCCCAAGCATTCTGGATAATAGGTCCCATACCTGTACTATAGCCCCCTTGCCTTTAGGGCACAGCTACTAATCCATCTGGACAAACGTGAATTGTCGAGATAAACATTTACCTTTGAACATACGAGTAACGGCGCTGTCAGTCGCATTCAAAATGAGCCGTCGGAGGGCGAAAATACCAACTGATAATAAACAGAATAAACGCTTATGAAGTCAGAATAACTTTCTGATTTGGCAAAAGAGAGAACAGACGTCTGGCACTGAATACAGCAATTTTTTTTTAGTAATTTCGTATTTGGCCGGGGCAATGTGCATAAATTTGCAGCACAAAAAAGGTTAAGGCTGATTCACACGCCGATTGAGGGAGCGCCAACCCGGCCCCCCCGATATCTCCCAGCGCTAGCGGCTCAGGCGGGGGGGGGGCTGCAACGGCTGGATATCCAGTGCCACCCCCTGGGGGGGACTTCATTCTCCTTATATTTGTGCAAGCAAATCTAAAAGTCTATTGCACCCAAGCACTCATAATGTAGCCGGGAAATTGTACTGTCCTATGCATCAATAAATGTCTCATTGCTTTATTAATGATGGGGGGGGGGGGGGGGTTTGTAGATTTGTTATAAAAAGGGACCGAAATGTTCCTGCTGAATTGTGCTTAGTACAGGGGAATCCCTATGTGCCATAGTTTTATGGTATCTCTCTGTACAGGCTATGAGCAAACTTAGGGGGCTGTTCCTGCTGAATTGTGCTTAGTACAGGGGAATCACTTTGTGCCATAGTTTTATGGTATCTCTCTGTACAGGCTATGAGCAAACTTAGGGGGCTGTTCCTGCTGAATTGTGCTTAGTACAGGGGAATCCCTATGTGCCATAGTTTTATGGTATCTCTCTGTACAGGCTATGAGCAAACTTAGGGGGCTGTTCCTGCTGAATTGTGCTTAGTACAGGGGAATCCCTATGTGCCATAGTTTTATGGTATCTCTCTGTACAGGCTATGAGCAAACTTAGGGGGCTGTTCCTGCTGAATTGTGCTTAGTACAGGGGATCCCTATGTGCCATAGTTTTATGGTATCTCTCTGTACAGGCTATGAGCAAACTTAGGGGGCTGTTCCTGCTGAATTGTGCTTAGTACAGGGGAATCCCTATGCTGCCATAGTTTTATGGTATCTCTCTGTACAGGCTATGAGCAAACTTAGGGGGCTGTTCCTGCTGAATTGTGCTTAGTACAGGGGAATCCCTATGCTGCCATAGTTTTATGGTATCTCTCTGTACAGGCTATGAGCAAACTTAGGGGGCTGTTCCTGCTGAATTGTGCTTAGTACAGGGGGATCCCTATGTGCCATAGTTTTATGGTATCTCTCTGTACAGGCTATGAGCAAACTTAGGGGGCTGTTCCTGCTGAATTGTGCTTAGTACAGGGGAATCCCTATGTGCCATTGTTTTATGGTATCTCTCTGTACAGGCTATGAGCAAACTTAGGGGGCTGTTCCTGCTGAATTGTGCTTAGTACAGGGGGATCCCTATGTGCCATAGTTTTATGGTATCTCTCTGTACAGGCTATCAGGCTATGAGCAAACTTAGGGGGCTGTTCCTGCTGAATTGTGCTTAGTACAGGGGAATCCCTATGTGCCATAGTTTTATGGTATCTCTCTGCCTGTCATTGTACAGACCGGGCAGAGGCCATATAAATAGAGAGCCTGAAATATTTATGTTTATTGGCTGAAATCTTCCCCACTTGCCCAGGGAGATGTTGATTCTATTCTTATCAGTTCATATACACATTGGGGCAATAGGGGGCGCTGAGTGAGACATGGGCTTGTACCTACAGAGAGCAGCTCTGCCGGGGGATGGACTGAGACCCCCACAAACACTGCATTGAATCTCCCAAATGTTTTTAGCGTAAAGAAGCATTTTATGGCTTAAAAGAAACAATTAGTAGAATAAATCCGTATAGAAACCTTTTGTTTTCTGTCTGTTGCTCGATGCGACTTCCGACGCCGCCTTCTTCCTGCCGCTTCGCTGACTGCCCCCGGCGGCTGAAACAAATGGAGAGGAAAGTGAAATATCAGTTGCTCCAGAATGGGGGGGGGGGGAGTCTTACAGTCTTATAAAGGCTTTATCAGCAGTTTGGGGGGCTATTAATAATATTCAGGGGGGCAATACATAAATATACACCCTCATTTGTACGGCCTCCAAGGGCACCTTAACCCCTGTCCCCTATATAAAAATAAGCTGCACATTAAGGAGGCACATGGTTCCCATACAGTAACTAGGGTGCCAAGGAAAGGGTGCCAGGGAGACACCCGGTCGCTTAATAGTAATGTAGGCAGACACACAGTTTCTATACAGTAACTAAGGGTGCCAGGGAGACACACGGTTCCCATACAGTAGCTCAGGGTGCCAGGGAGACACACGGTTCCCATACAGTAGCTCAGGGTGCCAGGGAGACACACGGTTCCCATACAGTAACTCAGGGTGCTAGGGAGACACACGGTTCCCATACAGTAACTCAGGGTGCCAGGGAGACACACGGTTCCCATACAGTAGCTCAGGGTGCCAGGGAGACACACGGTTCCCATACAGTAGCTCAGGGTGCCGGGGAGACACACGGTTCCCATACAGTAACTCAGGGTGCTAGGGAGACACACGGTTCCCATACAGTAACTAAGGGTGCCAGGGAGACACACGGTTTCCCATACAGTAGCTCAGGGTGCCAGGGAAGACACACGGTTCCCATACAGTAACTTCAGGGGTGCCAGGGAGACACACGGTTCCATACAGTACTCAGGGTGCCAGGGAGACACACGGTTCCCATACAGTAACTCAGGGTGCCAGGGAGACACACGGTTCCCATACAGTAACTCAGGGTGCCAGGGAGACACACGGTTCCCATACAGTAACTCAGGGTGCCAGGGAGACACACGGTTCCCATACAGTAACTCAGGGTGCCAGGGAGACACACGGTTCCCATACAGTAACTCAGGGTGCCAGGGAGACACACGGGTGCCAGGGAGACACACCTTTGCTGGCGCTGTAAGGGTTACAGTTTAAGCCGGAGAAGACTTCTGTTGCCACTGAAAACCCATTTCTACCCAATCTGTCAAAATCCAATTTCAGCCGAGAGAGAAATGACATTTGGGCTTTTTCAAAGTATTTTGTTTCTTGGTGCGAGGGACACGCGGCTCCGACACACGGCGGGGCCATATTTACTAAAGCGTGAATTCTCTCCTCAGGCGGAATTGCCCATCCCATATCTACTAAATAGTGTAGCATTCACCTACAGTCAGCATTCACCCTTTACTTACGCACCGCTGTACAGTAGAACAATAGATTAATAACAATATGATAACAATAAATACAAGGGACGGCTGCAATAAGTTTAGAATCAAAGAGACAAGAGGACGGAGGTCCCTGCCCCATAGAGCTTACAATCTAAAGGAATGGCCTAACAAGGTCATGGGGTCCAACAGTTATTTGGGAGGGCAGTGTACTGGCCAATGACGGCCTGGCTGGTATCTTACTGGCTGGGGCAGATAATTATTGCCCACCCCTACCCACACGTGCAGCCAGGGGCACATCCACTGAAGTGATTCAAGGCCACCCTTGTGCATTGCAGCTAATGGGCAGCAGAGGGCAGCACTGTGTATGGAGTATATGATTAATGGGATACCAGAGCGCGCCAATGTATTATTCTTTACATGGAATTCTGTTTTTAGAACAATGTCTGAAGTTTAGGAGAGTGTAAATAGATATAAATGTAACCTTCCTCCCCTGTATCTTTGTATTTATCCCTATGGGTGGGAGCTGCCATACTGTTTCCCTGTATGAGAGAAAGCTGCCGTACTAAATCTGTTACACAGCAGAGAATGAGGATAATATTATTTTTGCGGTGGGGGATTGTTAGTCTGCTGCCCAGAGGAGCTTACAATCAGTGGCCCTACTGGGTACCCGCTAGGGATGTGTGGGTTGCCCTCAGCCCGGGGGGTTAGAGTTGCTGGTTAGGGTGCGGGTCAGATTCTCCTCTGCTTTCCCTGTCTTTGTACCTAAGTTGCGGGTCCTACAATGGCAACATCTGTCTATCCATTATCTATTTATCTACTGTCTATCTATCTATCTATCTATCTATTTATCTACTGTCTATCTATCTATCTATCTATCTATCTATCCATTATCTATTTATCTATCTATCTATCTATCTATCTATTTATCTATCTATCTATATCCATTATCTATCATCTATCTATCTATTTATCTACTGTCTGTCTATCTATCTATCCATTATCTATCTATCTATCTATCTATCTATCTATCTATCTATCTATCTATCTATCTATCTATCTATCTATCTATCTATCTATCTATCTATCTATTCATCTATCTATCCATTATCTATCATCTATCTATCTATCATTCTATCTATTATCTACTATCCATTATCTATTTATCTATCATATCTATCTATTTATTCATCTATCTATCTAATGGTATCTATCTACCATTAATCTATCTATCTATCTATCTATCTATCTATCATCTATCCATATCTATCATCTATCGACTATTATCTATCTATTATCTATCCATTTATCTATCTATCTTCTATCATCGTATCTATCTACTATCTATCCATTATCTATTTATTTATCATCTATCTATCATCTATCTATCTATCTATCTATCTACCTATCAACTATCTATCTATCCATTATCTATCTATCTATCCATTATCTATCTATCTATCTATCTATCTATCTATCCATCCATTATCTATTGATCCATATCCAAGCTAAAACCCCAAGGTGATGGGAGTCGTTGCTTATTAATGGAATCTGGGAGATTTATTGCCCGGTGGGGTCTCTCCCCCCCATAACCACAAACCCCCCAATACCCCTGCCCCAGGCTGGAGCTAAAAGCCTCTGCCCTGAGCCCTGCAGCCCCGGGACCCCAAATCCACGTTACCCACAAATGTGACTTTGAGTGGGAGAAGCCGAATGCTGTGGCTGTTGCTCCGGGTGGGAGAGATATATCTATATATACAGCTCTGCCTATTAATGCTCTCACTTACTCATCATGTCAGAAATAGAAGGAAGAGCCCATTACCCGCTGCTTCTATTGATTTCTCTCTCCTCTGCCGTTTTTTTTCCTAAAATTACACTTTCCCGGCTGTTACCCACATCGAGGGTTGAATTTCGCTGCACAGCTCAGTGTTGGATTTCTAGGGAGGTTGGATACATTTTCCCTTTCTTTGTGCCCCGTGGGCACCCTTGTCTGAGGGCCCTTTCTATGCACAGGGAACGGATTCCATGAGAAACTATTCACCTGCCCCGACACAGGTTCAGTATCTCAGAACCAGCACATTCTGATGCCTTCCCTTATCAGAACTGAACATCATCTGGAGAAGCACCCACAGCACCCCTATTGCACCTCTACATTGGCTCTGCAGCCACTTAACCTTAAACCTGAATGCAATGCATTCACATACTGTCTGCTGGGGGTCTGTAGGGAATGGGATTCTGAATGGTCTTCATACGGATACGGGTATATGATTGTAACTGTCTCCCTCGTAGCATTCCAAGGGTACCCAGGCACAAATAAGCACTCACCCCAAATCCCCCCCTAACTGGCCTTCAGGCTGGGCCCCCTTAGCCCATAACAAGGTTACAGATATATAGAAACATTGGGGTAACAGTCACCCGCTATAGTTCCAGGGGTACCCAGGGCACAAATAAGCACTCACCCCAAATCCCCCCCTAACTGGCCTTCAGGCTGGGCCCCCTTAGCCCATAACAAGGTTACAGATATATAGAAACATTGGGGTAACAGTCACCCCGCTATAGTTCCAGGGGTACCCAGGGCACAAATAAGCACTCACCCCAAATCCCCCCCTAACTGGCCTTCAGGCTGGGCCCCCTTAGCCCATAACAAGGTTACAGATATATAGAAACATTGGGGTAACAGTCACCCTGCTATAGTTCCAGGGGTACCCAGGGCACAAATAAGCACTCACCCCAAATCCCCCCTAACTGGCCTTCAGGCTGGGCCCCCTTAGCCCATAACAAGGTTACAGATATATAGAAACATTGGGGTAACAGTCACCCCGCTATAGTTCCAGGGGTACCCAGGGCACAAATAAGCACTCACCCCAAATCCCCCCCTAACTGGCCCAGATTTTGCAAAGCCAATATGGCTGATACAAATGACATCACCAATATCCATAAAGGCCGTTTAACATTTCTTTCATCTTCTACATTTCCACTAAGGGAAAGAGCAAATCTTCCAGGGTGAGGAGCCCCTTCCCATCTCTCCTTGTTCCTCTGTCAGTAAGATGTCGGCTCAGCACACTGGGGACTCTCACTGAAGCGCTGGAGTATTTCCTATGTCATGTTTATTTGGCCTAAATATGGACTATATTATTTTTCCTGCTTGACCCAAAGACCTTCAGAGCAGGATATCAAATAATGGCTGTCAGCAGTTCTCTATAACGACCCTTCACCTGCTCTAGTTCTATAGAAAATGAGGGAATTGTAGGTTGGGCAAAAGTCACATCAAGCCTTACAGTCGCCATCTTGCCTTACAGTCGCCATCTTGCCCTG
Source organism: Xenopus tropicalis (assembly GCF_000004195.4). Lineage (NCBI taxonomy): Eukaryota > Metazoa > Chordata > Amphibia > Anura > Pipidae > Xenopus > Xenopus tropicalis. The sequence goes on along the minus strand of NC_030677.2, from coordinate 13,563,098 downwards.
CAGTCACCATCTTGCCTTACAGTCACCATCTTGCCCTGCAGTCACCATCTTGCCTTACAGTCACCATCTTGCCCTGCAGTCACCATCTTGCCTTACAGTCACCATCTTGCCCTGCAGTCACCATCTTGCCTTACAGTCACCATCTTGCCTTACAGTCACCATCTTGCCCTGCAGTCACCATCTTGCCTTACAGTCACCATCTTGCCCTGCAGTCACCATCTTGCCTTACAGTCACCATCTTGCCTTACAGTCACCATCTTGCCCTGCAGTCACCATCTTGCCTTACAGTCACCATCTTGCCCTGCAGTCACCATCTTGCCTTACAGTCACCATCTTGCCCTGCAGTCACCATCTTGCCTTACAGTCACCATCTTGCCCTGCAGTCACCATCTTGCCTTACAGTCACCATCTTGCCCTGCAGTCACCATCTTGCCTTACAGTCGCCATCTTGCCTTACAGTCGCCATCTTGCCCTGCAGTCACCATCTTGCCTTACAGTCGCCATCTTGCCTTACAGTCGCCATCTTGCACTAAAGCAACTTCAGCTCTGCAAGACCAGACTGTATGTGGGCGCCAGGTCAGTAGCCTCTATAGAAAACTCTATTTCCCATAAGCCCATTGCTGTTACACTGACAATACTGGTCACCATTGCCAAGGTAGAAACATAATATCACTGTTATATTAGCCAACCAGCCATAGTTACAAACAGGCATTCTCCCCAAATCTCCCCCTAGTTGGTCCTGGGTGACCAGACCCACAATTTAGGAACCACTGCACCACAAGCTAAATCAAAGGATAACCACACTAAACCCGTGCTTTGTTGACTAATAGGTAGCCATGTTGGGAAGCTCTATCATCATGGAATCTCCAGGACTGATGTATTAATGGGGTACAGTACTCAGTTGCAACACAATTTTGGTATTGTGCATGTAAATAGCTTTACCTTCTGGGGGTGCAACTCCCCGACGTGTGGGCAAGTCAATCAATGTCATTTATGTAGACAAAGAGGGCCCGGCACACCTATATTCACTGCTGTGTTAGCTTTATTGTAGCATGCTAAATGGAACCAAATGGGTACAGTACTCAGTGCTATTACAGATGGAAATTATAGGGCTCCTATACCCTAAATCAGTGATCCCCAACCAGTGACTCGGGGGCAACATGTTCCTCACCCCCCCCCCCTTTGATGTTGCTCCCAGTGCCCCAAAGTAGGTGCCATTTTTACATTTCTGGCTTGGAGACAAGTTTTGGAAGCCCAGAGTTTTGCTCCAAGTAGAACTTCCTACAGGCCAGCAGTCCCTATGGGGCTACCAAATAGCCAATCACAGCCCTTATTTGGCCTCCCCAAGGAACTCTTTTCATGCTTCTGTGGCTCCCCAATACTTTTTACTTCTGAAAGAGATTCACAAGTACAAAAGTTTGGAGACCCTACCCTAAATGCACCATGTCCACCAGATATCCACCATAGTAGCACTGGAGCATGTACTACTCATATACAAGCAAGAAGTGCCGGTATCAAAATGTTACTTTAAAACCATTATATAGTTTGTTAGTGTTCCATCTCTAAACCCAATGTGTAAGTGGAACCAAAGGAAGTCCCTAACAATGTTCCAATTTGGAGCAACCAAATTGCTCCTATTGTGGATGCGGGTCTGAGATTTTTTGTCGAATAAAGTTAGTTTGATGGCACTCAATAAATATTTTCCAAGCAGAATGAATCCCATTGGTTTAGCTTAGTGTTTGTCCAAGCCCAATTTCCTTCTTTCCCACTTCTTATTCTTATTATTTCCCAAAGCCGCAGGAGGATCTCATTTAATTTTCAGCCTCTTTTGTCATGGAGATGCCCATGAAAGTATCAATTGGGCTGTACAGCTATTTGCTGCCTTAGTTATTCTATGGCTGGGTGACTAGTATAGTAGTAATATCATGTATCTGTTAACAAAATGCCATGGCAATGGTGACCAGTATTTTCAATGTAACAGCATTGGGCTTATGGGAAATAGAGTCTTCTATAGAGGCTACTGAGTCTGGTCTTGCAGAAAAGAAGTTGCTTTAGTGCAAGATGGCGACTGTAAGGCTTGATCCGACTGTTCCCCAACCCACAATTCCCTCATTCTCTATTGAACTAGAGCAGGTGAAGGGCTGTAATAGGCGCCCACTGACAGCCATAAATTGATATTCTGCTCTAAAGGTCTTTGGGTCAAGCAGGAAAAATAATATAGTTTGTAGATAGGCCGGCTAAACATGATGTAGGAAATTCTCCAGTGCAGTGTGCTGAGCCGACATCTTACTGACAGAGGAACAAGGAGAGATGGGAAGGGGCTCCTCACCCTGGAAGATTTGCTCTTTCCCTTAGTGGAAATGTAGAAGATGAAAGAAATGTTAAACGGCCTTTATGGATATTGGTGGTGCCATTGTGTAAGATGTATCCGTTATTGGGCATATGTAACAGCCATATCGGCTTTCCATGGAAAAGGACCAAGAGCAACCAAATCGCTCCTACTGTAGATGTGAGAGTGAGAGTTTTGCACATAGATGGAGTTTGATGTAACTCCCTAAATCCCAATAAATGGTTTCCTGAAACATCTACTCCAAGTTTGTTTACTTTTATCTCTGGGACACGGCCTATCTAGGCAGAACGGATGCCATTGGCTTAGCACTTGTCCGTGCCAAATTGTCTTTTTTTTCCCCACTTTTCTACTCAAGCTTCCCAATAGCCCCAGGGGGATCTCATTTTATTTCCAACTTCTGTTCTTAAGGAGATGCTGTCATGAAAGCAATCAATGCTAGTGATGAGCCATAAAATTTGCGAAACGCATTTGTCGCACTATTTTTTTTGTCGCCCGCATCTATTTTGTCGCCCGCAACTATTTTCTGTCACCCGCATCTATTTTTTTTTGTCGCTCACACTTTTTATGACGTGACCACTCCTTTTTTACACGCTTTTTGGGAGCTGACGCGACGCGACTGCTCCCAATTCTGATGTGACCGCGCCCAATTCTGACACAACTGTGCCTTTTTCTGACGCAACCGAGCCCAATTCTGACGCGACTGAGCCCAATTCTGATGCGACTGAGCCCAATTCTGACACGACTGAGCCCAATTCTGATGCGACTGAGCCCGATTCTGACGCGACCGAGCCCAATTCTGACACGACCGAGCCCAATTCTGATGCGACTGAGCCCAATTCTGATGCGACTGAGCCCAATTCTGACGCGACCGAGCCCAATTCTGACACGAATGAGCCCAATTCTGATGCGACTGAGCCCAATTCTGATGCGACTGAGCCCAATTCTGACGCGACCGAGCCCAATTCTGACACGACCGAGCCCAATTCTGATGCGACTGAGCCCAATTCTGATGCGACTGAGCCCAATTCTGATGCGACTGAGCCCAATTCTGACGCGACCGAGCCCAATTCTGACACGACCGAGCCCAATTCTGATGCGACTGAGCCCAATTCTGATGCGACTGAGCCCAATTCTGACGCGACCGAGCCCAATTCTGACACGAATGAGCCCAATTCTGATGCGACTGAGCCCAATTCTGATGCGACTGAGCCCAATTCTGACACGACCGAGCCCAATTCTGATGCGACTGAGCGCAATTCTGATGCGACTGAGCCCGATTCTGACGCGACCGAGCCCAATTCTGACACGACCGAGCCCAATTCTGACGCGACTGAGCCCAATTCTGATGCGACCGAGCCCAATTCTGATGCGACCGAGCCCAATTCTGACTCGACCGAGCCCAATTCTGACACGAATGAGCCCAATTCTGATGCGAATGAGCCCGCATCTATTTTTTTTGTCGCTCACACTTTTTATGACGTGACCACTCCTTTTTTACACGACTGCACCCAATTCTGACGCGACTGCTCCCAATTCTGATGTGACCGCGCCCAATTCTGACACGACTGTGCCTTTTTCTGATGCGACCGAGCCCAATTCTGATGCGACTGAGCCCAATTCTGATGCGACTGAGCCCAATTCTGATGCGACTGAGCCTGATTCTGACGCGACCGAGCCCAATTCTGACACAACCGAGCCCAATTCTGACTCGACCGAGCCCAATTCTGATGCGAATTAGCCTAATTCTGACACGACTGTGCCCAATTCTGATGCGACCACGCCTTTTTCTGACGTGACCGAGCCCAATTCTGACACGACTGTGCCCAATTCTGATGCGACCACGCCTTTTTCTGACGTGACCGAGCCCAATTCTGACACGACTGTGCCCAATTCTGATGCGACCACGCCTTTTTCTGACATGACCATGCCCAATTCTAACACGACTGCGCCCAATTCTGATGCAACCGCACCTTTTTCTGACGCGACCGCACCCAATGTGACGCGCGACAAAAAAAATTCCGCCATACCTGGCGAACAAATTCGCTCATCACTAATCAACACCCTTCCCATTTCCCCAGTAATTTCGACATGATTATATATCTGCGCTATGTACAAAAACTAGAGGAAAGAAGAAAAAAAAATCCCTGAATTTCAATGTTGTTCCAACCATGGAGAGGTCGCCTGAGCCTCAATTTCCCGGGATGTTCTATAGACTGATTATCAGTTGTGCCGCCGAGTGTGCAAGTCAGGATCCGCTCCCATCTAACCGAGAAAAACTGACTTGGGAGAGGTGACATTGAGACCGACAGGAGGGCTCCGGAAAGAGTTATCGCGGCCACCGGCTGGCAATGAGAATCCATCCCCGATATTAGGAGTCCGATCCTGACTCCCTCGCTTTCTCGACTGGAAGAATTCAAAGTCACTCTTGAGCACAATGCTGAATGGCGGATTAGAAAAGTAATTATACTCTTTGTGTTTATACCTCGGAGACTTGAAATTAATCTTGAGGCGGATTCATTTCTCTAAATTATTTCAGGCCTGATATTTCACAGTGACAAGCTCATTCTAGTCGTGACGGGGCAGGATCCTACGGAGAATAATTCACTCACAATTATTCTTTAACCCGCAGAGAACTCCAAATGTCGGCACGGTATTCGTGGGGGAAAGGAAGTCATCGGCCTCGAGAAGTATCTTGTTCCCCCTTCAATTAACTTTGGGGAAAGAGAAGGGAGATGTGACGGAGGCTACGCACAGGGGCACGAGCAGTGCTGATTGTGCCGAATGGATATATTACATAACAATGACATCAAGATTTGTATTAACCATTGCTGTGTATTATTGTTAATGCAAAATGCATGAGTAAACATGGGTTGTATGTGTTTTGACATAAAGAACAAGTACCTACACATACGCACATTCAGGGGAGGACGTCGAACAGGGGGGAATAGGGGTCCCCCCTGCGTGGGACACGGCTAGAGGAGGCACTTTGGGGGGTGTGGGGCCTCTGGGGCGGCAGCTCCGGTGGGTCCAGCACCCCCAGTCCGACCCTGGGCAACCCTAACATAGGCACTATTCTTATGGAGTTTGCATGGCCTTTCTGAGATGGGGTTCCATACTGTTAGAGTAAATACTGATTTAGGTGTAGAACCTAAGAACACAACATCCCGTACTTAAATATGGACACCATTCATATTAATTTTTTTGCTCCTACTGCTGCAAGTACTCATAGTAAATGGGGCAAAGATTCTAATGTAACAGATCGGTGCCCATCATTGGGGTCCATAGCTTTGCTCAACTTCATCACAAGCACCCACTGTGGGTTTAGTCCGGAGCACAAAGCAGGAGTTCAGAGTTCTTAAATAGGCGGTCCCCATAGGGAGGCGGGTCCTTCATCTAAATGGGAAAATAACATATAGCCAATGGTAGTCAACATATAGCCAATGGTACTTACATAGTTACATAGGGTTGAAAAAAGACCAGAGTCCATCAAGTTCAACCCATCCAAGTAAACCCAGCACACACAACCCACACCCACCAATCCATACACCCACATACACAAACCACACATACAACCACCAACACTAACTGTAGATATTAGTATTACAATAGCCTTGGATATTCTGATTGTTCAAGAACTCATCCAGACCCCTCTTATAGGCATTAACAGCATCTGCCATTACAGCATCACTAGGAAGGGCATTCCCCAACCTCACTGCCCTCACCGTGAAAAACTTAACATATAGCCAATGGTATTCAACATATAGCCAATGGTACTCAGCATATAGCCAATGGTACTCAACATATCACCAATGGTATTCAACATATAGCCAATGGTATTCAACATATAGCCAATAGTACTCAACATATAGCCAATGGTACTCAACATATAGCCAATGGTACTCAACATATAGCCAATAGTACTCAACATATAGCCAATGGTACTCACCATATAGCCAATGGTACTCAACATATAGCCAATGGTACTCAACATATAGCCAATGGTACTCAACATATAGCCAAAAGTACTCAACATATAGCCAATAGTACTCAACATATAGCCTATGGTACTCAACATATAGCCAATAGTACTCAGCATATAGCCAATAGTACTCAACATATAGCCAGTAGTACTCAACATATAGCCAATAGTACTCAACATATAGCCAATGGTACTCAACATATAGCCAATAGTACTCAACATATAGCCAATGGTACTCAACATATAGCCAATGGCCCTCCAGCTGTTGTTAAACTGGGAGGGGGCGGTTTGACGTTGAAGTTCAAGAAGAGCTGGAGGGTGCTTTGGAAAGGCAGGGTTATTTGAGTTTCTGTAATGATGCCGTTGATGACTGAAGAAGCAGTGACATAGATACAAACACAAGGCAGCCGCACTGAGCTATGAAATGTACTTATTGTAGCATGATAATAACAACATCAGTTCTCATAAACAAGCTCTGGGCTCCCGTCTGGCCTTAGGCTTCAGTAAAGAGGTTAAATGGAGAGGCTTAAAGTGCAAAACTGCATTATTTATAGGGAAGGTTTATTTTCTATTTATTTTCTCTTAAAGCAGAACCGAGTTGAGTCTCATGTATTTCCCCATATGATTAAACACATTTGTATTTTAAAATGATAGTCATCCGGCATTGACGAGATTGTGATTATGTCATGAAGCAGTTTTTCTCTGGTGGGCGAGTTTCACCTCCTGAGATGGGTAGTTAAGGTAAGAGCGGGGTTGACGTCAGTAGAGTCTAATAGTAAGATGTTTGCTAATGAGGCTACCGCACAGCTTGTCTGGCTGCTACCAAGGACGCCGGGATTAGCACTAACAACATATCGGCATTGTTTTATGGGAGCCTTAGTGATTTGGTGTCAAACAGAATTCTGCAGACGGAATCAGCTCAATACTTCAATGGAGTCTGATAAGAAAGAGTCTATTAAACAGTGTAAGCAATGCAAGGTGCCATAGAGTATTCCACAAGATTAAATAAATGCCAGTTTATGTTCAGAAGGACTTAAATAAACAAGAAACAATACAAAAAAACTAGTTCTAAAAAGTGAATAATAATATCAGCCAAGGATTAACCTCATCATTGGTCAAGACTAGCCATCAAAATATAAAACTATATATAAAACTCAACATCATTCTTAAACCCAGTCATACTCAGGCATAATAAATCAGTAAAGACTCAACGTCGGCATTAACCAGTGCTCAGAATGAATCAATGCTCAGCATCAAACGTCATCAACACTCAACCTCAAACCCAGTCAAGACTCAACATTAAAATTAATTAAGACTCAATCTCAAACTTGGTCAAGACTCAGCATTAAAATCACTCAAGACTCAATATGAAAATAAAAAATACTCAACCTCAAACTCAGTCAAGACTCAACATAAAAATTAAACAAGAATCAACCTCAAATTTAGTTAAGACTCAACCTCAAACCCAGTCAAGACTCAATGTTAAAATTAATTAAGACTCAATCTCAAACTTAGTCAAGATTCAACCTCAAACCCAGTCAAGACTCAACCTCAAACCCAGTCAAGACTCAACCTCAAACCCAGTCAAGACTCAACATTAAAATTAATTAAGACTCAATCTCAAACTTAGTCAAGATTTAGCCTTAAAATCACTCAAGACTCAAATCCAGATAAGACTCAACATCACAATTTTACAGCACTCAACCTCAAACGCATTCAAGGCTCAACATGGAAATTAAACAAGGATCAACCTCAAACCTAGATAAAAGTCAACATCAAAGTTTTACAACACTCAACCTCAAACCCAGTCAAGACTCAACCTCAAACCCAGTCAAGATTCAACCTCAAACCCAGTCAAGACTCAACCTCAAACCCAGTCAACATTACAATTAATTAAGACTCAATCTCAAACTTAATCAAGATTTATCCTGAAAATCACTCAAGACTCAACATGTAAATTCCATAAAACTCAACCTCAAACCCATTCAAAACTCAACATCAACATTTTACAACACTCAACCTAAGTGAAGACTTAACATCAGGATGTTAGACATGTTTTTATTGGGCACACAGTATTATATGGATGTCGTTGAGTAGATGTGACGGTACCATCGGTAAAAGAAGGGCAATCTTGTTGCATTCCCAGGGCCCCACAGTAAGGCATATTTCTGGGTGGTATACTATCCTAGGTGTATGGTGGGGAAGGGCTGTGGGTGCAATCAAACAGGGTGAGGGAATCACAGGACCTTACAGGGCACCTTATGCCTTAGGACCCCCCCCCTTTAACAACTGAGTAGGCTCCTCCTATAGTTACATCACTGGGACAAAGGCACAATATAAAGCACAGGATGAATAAAATAAGAATGGCCTCGGCCCACTTGCAAAATAAACAGGCCAGCAATCCCCTCTGGGGGCTTTTAGATTATTCACTGAAAAGAAACATTTCCCTGGAGGCGACCAGTATGCAGAGTGATCGATGGCTCGTACTCGGATAATGGAGAGGAAAAGTTAACTCAGTAAACAATAACAACCAATGGGGTACCTGCTAACTGGTTGCTATGGGTTACTAGACCAGGAGCCACTGTAAGCTTTTCATTTACAGTATTATTATAGTCTTGCTTATGTTTATGTACAAGTAGTGCCTTTTCACTATTATAGAGCTACAGAAGCTTTGGGCTGCTACGATGGGTTCTGTATAAACAAACCCAGCATTCTATCCATATTGGAAAATCTCTATTGAATAAAAAAACTTGAATACCTCGAACCTGTGAGTTTACAAACTTGAAAATCTTGAATTGAAAAAAAAAAATAGCTTGATTTTGCCTGGGACGAGTCCCAATGACGTCAACACAAACTCACAAGTAGTGATGAGCGAATCTGTCTCGTTTCACCATAAAATTCGCGAAACGGCAAGAAGATTTGCAAAATGGCGAAAAATCCGCGAAACACATTTGTTGCACGATTTTTTGTCGCCCGTGTCTATTTTGTTGTCTGCATCTTTTTTGGTCGCCCGCGGGTCTTTTGTCACCCGTGCTTTTTTTAATGCGTCCGCACCCAATTTTGACACAGCTGCACCCTTTTTTGATGCAACTTCACCCTTTTTTGACGCGGCCGCACCCTTTTTTGATGCAACTTCGCCCTTTTTTGACACAACTTCGCCCTTTTTTGACGCAGCGCCCCCTTTTTTGATGCAACTTCACCCTTTTTTGACACAACTTCGCCCTTTTTTGACGCAGCGCCCCCTTTTTTGATGCAGCTTCACCCTTTTTTGACACAACTTCGCCCTTTTTTGACGCAGCTCCCCCTTTTTTGATGCAACTTCACCCTTTTTTGATGCGGCCGCACCCTTTTTTAATGCAACTTTGCCCTTTTTTGACACAACTTCACCCTTTTTTGACACAACTTTGCCCTTTTTTGACGCGACCATGGCCAATTTGATGCAACTGCGCCCTTTTCTGAAGTGAGACAAAAAAGTTTTACACGCGGTGAATTTTTCCACTGCAAATTTTTCATGGAAGTTTTGCTAAACAATTCGCCAATGCCGAAATGCGGAAATTCGCTGTGAATCCATGCCTGGCAAAAAAATTCGCTCATCACTACTCGCAAGCTTTTAGATGCCGACTTTTTACATTCGAGTTTTTGAATTTTTTGCATTTAATAAATATTGAATATTTTAATTTTTGAACCAGAATTTCGAATATTGGGAGTTTTAGTTCAAACAAATACAAATAGTGGAAACAATTTGAACCCGAACATTAATGAATGGTTATCCAGGGCCGGTCGTAAATACTGGGCAATCGGAAAGAAGAAAATAATAGGTCAACGGTTCCTTCTTTTTTTTTCCTTGGGAGAGATATTGTCATTCTATCCCACATTTACAGCCCGGCCTCCGCCATTCCCTTGTTCTCAGCATAAAACTGACAGTTGGAACGGTGACAAACAGCCCACTAAAGCCTAATTAGGAGCGGTATTCTCTTCTGACAACGACCGCGCTCGGCTTTGAAGATGCAATTACATTATTTCTCCCCTTCCCACCACGGGCCTCATTGTTTCTCTGTTTACGCAGGAAAAAAAAATGATGCGATTTGCTGCGAAACCGTTCTCTTTGCGTCGCTTTTGCCGCCTTGGAAATAGGTGTCATAATTATGTTTAATTTGTCTTTTTTAAAAAAAAAAAAAGATTCCTTTGTGAAGGAGAGCGATGGGTATTTGCATTCCCCCCCCCGGGGCGCGGGACTGCCCAGCCTATATATAGAGATATATTTATATGCTATTTTCACATATCATTTCCCTAATAGCCAGCAATGAGCGAGCTGTTTCAGAATAGGAGCAGCCAATGAGCCGGGAGGAGAGTATTTTTTCTTCTTAATCCTAAGAATTTTTATCCGGCGTCTCCGCCAGCGGTTCCGTAGGAATGAAGGACGGACCTTTTTCTTTTATATCTGTCTGGGCACAACGGATCATATAATTCCAATTTGGTGTTTCAGTACCATTTACTGTCGCAGTGCTATTATTGGCTGTGGAGTTTGCGTAACCTTAAGGGCGATTTCTTTTTTGCTCTTTTTGGCTCTGAATTACCGGTACGGACGGGGAAACTGGGGAATTAGGAACGAGCTTTTCCGCACAATCATGAAAAATGTACAGTAAAGCGGGTCCCCCCTAGCGGAATAGATCTCTTACGTAATAGGAACCTGTTTGGGGGATGGGTTTCCCATCTGGGGGCCCCCCTACCCCAGTCTCTGCACCACAAACGTAACCCGCCCCCTCGCAGTTCCAGACGGATGGGGGTGCACAAGAACAGGTGGGGAGGAGGCCCGCGGCCAATCACATTTTTTCCTGGTCTCCCACTGGCCCAGGCCGACCCTGCCCCAGGATAGCATTAGTTTTGGTTTTGACAGCCGATAACTGCATCATAGCCCCACCCTGTGACATCACAGCACCTACTCCTCCCCGCCCTGCAACATCACGGCCCTGCCTCCTTCCTGCCCACCCGTGACATCACCCCGCCCCCTGCCCAGAGGTGGCAACCCTACCCAGCACTCATTTTGTTCCTCCAAACCCATCCAACCTGTGAATCCCAAAGCTTTGGGCCCAACCAGTTTATCATTGAGGGCAGACGTTAAGTTAACTATTACGGCCAATTCTAAGCAACTTTTCAATTATTTATTTGTATTATTATTATTTTCATAACTCTCCAAGCTGGAGAGCTCCTGAACTCAAACTGAAATAACTAGGAAACTACAAATAATTAAAAAAAATGAAGACCAATTGCAAATTGCCTCAGAATTTTGCTCTCTACATCGTACTAAAAGTTCCACCCCATTAGGGGCATATAACTTCCAGCAAGAGTCTAAACCTGGCTATACAACTGCCCCATTGGCCTCTACAGGCTGCTTATTGGGCCACGTATGGGGTCCCACGGGAAAGTCTGCCCCTCCCATACCAGCCGATATCTATTAGGCTCCCATTATTGTACAAGCTGTGGAGTCTGTCCTGAAAAATTCACTTAACTATGGAATTTTTTTCATATTTTCCGCAAATTTTTTGGCGAAGCAAAACGGGACAGATTGCGCAGCTTGTACAGTAATTGGGAGCGCACGTTAAACATACAAGACAACAAACAAAACAACCAATAGGCAATCAATAGTTAAAGAGGGCCCTGCCCAATACAACAAGTATTTCGTGAACGCCTTTTTTTTTACGCAACCACTAGTCATGAGTTATGATGAGCAAATTTTTTCGCCAGGCTTCGATTTTCCGAATTGTTTGCAGAGAAATTTGTCATGACTCAAAAAAAAAGTTGCGGTTGCATCAAAATAGGTGTGATTGCGTCAAATTGGGTGTGGTCCCATCAAAATGGGCGTGGTTGTGTAAAATGTGCGCGGTCATGGCAAAAAAAGACCCGCAACAAAACAAAGACGTGTGGGACGAAAAAGTCAGGCAACAAACGAATTTAGTGAATTTTTCGCCGCTTTGCGAATTTTCCTTTCGTTTCTCAAATTTTACGGCAAATCGAAACCGATTCTCTCACCACTAGTCATGAACTAAATTTTTCGCCAGGAATGGATTTGCGGCGAATTTCAGCTTTTCGACATTTCGAAATTGTTTCGCAAAACGATCACAACAATTGACAGAGGAAAAATTTGCTCCTCAACAAAAAACGGTGTTGCGTGTGTCAAAAAAATGACGCAACCGCACACATTTTTAGCGTTTCGCTGATTTTTCGCCATTTATAGTGATGAGCAAATTTTTTTCGCCAGGCATAGCTATGCAACGAATTTCCACATTTCGCCATTGGGCAATTGTTTTGCGAAACTTACGAGAAAATTTGCAGCCGAAAAAGTCGCGGTCACGTCAAAATAGGCACGGTTGTGTCAAAAAAGGGCGTGGCCAGGTCAAATGGGCGCAGTCATGTCAAAATGGGCGTGGGCGACAAAAAAATCGCACAACAATTTCAGAACAGATTTGCTCATGATTAGCGCCCACTCCATTTTTTAATGCGAATGTGCCCTTTTTGGAGGCAACTGCAACCAAGTCTGTACCCCGACCCATGAGGGGACTGTTTTTACGCTTTACAGAACTAATGGCCGGAGCGCCATGACTTTTGCCGCAAGTTAAACGCGGTCGGTGACAAATCAAAGCGATTCGCCGGGGCTGGGTGATTGGGCAGCGCTACGTGCCGGCGAGGCCCGGGGGTTTTACAGCAACAACAACAAAAAAATAGAAATCAAGGACAAGAAAGACATTTTATTTATTTTATCTAATAAATGGAGAGAGTCGTTCCCTGCTGATTCCCGGTGACCCCGAGGTGGGGAGCTTTGACAGAACAATAAAACCGCAGTTTTTATTACTGAAGTACCTGCCATGTCCAATGTATAGTTTATACCCCCTGTATATTCTCTCCTGTTCAAATAAAAATGTTTTAATTATTTGGCAGCGGTTTCTGCAGCTGAAAGCAATATTGTCCTGCGCCTCCAACAGCCCCGGGGCGGGGAGAAACAGGGGGCTCTGCAGCCCAACAACTATATCAACTGTATAACCACTATCTACTCACTGTCTGTCTGTCTGTCTGTCTATCTATCTATCCATTATCTATCATCTATCTATCTATCTATCATCTATCTATCTATCATCTATCTATCTAACTATCATCTATCTATATATCATCTATCTATCTATCTATCATCTATTTATCTATTATCTATCTATCTATTATCTATCTATCATCCATCTAACATCTATTTATCTATTATCTATCTATCATCTATCTATTGTCTATCTATCTATCTATCTATCTATCTATCTATCTATATTTCAATTATCTATCTTTCTATTATCTATCTATCTATTTATCTACGTTGTATCTATTATCTATATATATATACCATCTATCTATTGTCTATCTATCTCTCTTTCTATCCATTATCCAGAAACTTACAAATTACAGGAAGGCCATCTCCCATATTACCCCTTATTGGGGGCAGAACAGCCCTATTGGGTTTATTTCAGGGTTAAATGATTCCCTTTTCTCTGAAATAATAAAACAGTACCTGTACTTGATCCCAACTAAGATATAATTACCCCTTATTGGGGCAGAACAGCCCTATTGGGTTTATTTAATGGTTAAATGATTCCCTTTTCTCTGTAATAATAAAACAGTACCTGTACTTGATCCCAACTAAGATATAATTACCCCTTATTGGGGCAGAACAGCCCTATTGGGTTTATTTCATGGTTAAATGATTCCCTTTTCTCTGTAATAATAAAACAGTACCTGTACTTGATCCCAACTAAGATATAATTACCCCTTATTGGGGCAGAACAGCCCTATTGGGTTTATTTCATGGTTAAATGATTCCCTTTTCTCTGTAATAATAAAACAGTACCTGTACTTGATCCCAACTAAGATATAATTACCCCTTATTGGGGGCAGAACAGCCCTATTGGGTTTATTTCATGGTTAAATGATTCCCTTTTCTCTGTAATAATAAAACAGTACCTGTACTTGATCCCAACTAAGATATAATTACCCCTTATTGGGGCAGAACAGCCCTATTGGGTTTATTTAATGGTTAAATGATTCCCTTTTCTCTGTAATAATAAAACAGTACCTGTACTTGATCCCAACTAAGATATAATTACCCATTATTGGGGCAGAACAGTCCTATTGGGTTTATTTAATTTTTAAATAATGTTTTAGCAGACTTAAGGTATGGAGATCCAAATTAGGGAAAGATCCCTTATCCAGAAAACCCCAGGTCCTGAGCATTCTGGATAACAGGTCCCATATCTGTATTTTCTTTTTGGGTCCTTTTTGCCTTTCGTTGTGTGGAAGAGCCCAAAGGCCCCTAGCTGGGGGGGGGGGCTGAGTTCCATTGGAAGCGACCCTACACCAATAGCAGAACTGCAATGCGAGGAGCCGCCAATACTCCCCTATTAATCTTCATTTGAAAACTCGCGGCGTGACAGGCTTGCTTATTGAACCAATATATTAAACAGTCAGCGGTGATAAAACGGAGGCAGCAGGTAGACAGATTTTACAGCCTAGTTTATCAAATGCATTTTTTATATTCACGCCGTGGCCCCGAGAAGCAGCGGCCAAGAACAGCCCCCCCTTTTGTTCATGTTTGTAATTATTTCCTATTATGTACAATGGATTAAAGTGTTTGCGTCCGGCTGCTTTAGAACATTCCCTGACCCCCCCCCAACGCTCTATAACCATTAGCCGCACATTACAGAAACAAAAGCTGAAGTTTATCTCAATATTCCCTTTTATTGTACAAAATGGCTGCTTTTTTATTTATGTTTTGACGGTTTTAATGCAATTTTTTGTGTTTTTTTTTTTTAATGATTACAATAGTAGATGAAGCTGAAAAAAGACACCAGCCAAAGTCCAACAACCTTTTGTGCAAGAAAAACTTCTAAGGGCTCCTCAGGGTCAGACTGGGGGGGTGCAATGCCCACCGGGACTCCCCACACCCCCCAAGGAACCCCCACCACATCCCCTGCACCCCCCACAGGGGCCCCCTAACCCCCCTGCAGGGCCTCCACTCCCCGCCCCTGAGCGTGCCTAAGTTAAACTTACTTTTAACATGGCAGGGGAGGGGGACTCGTGGCCCAGGGGATCGCCAGAAGGGATTGGGTCTGGGCTGACTGGGCCCACTGGGTTTTTCCCAGCGCCCGGTTGGCCTAGTCCGACCCTGGGGGTCCTTTACTCCCCGCAGGACAGGGTGCCTAGTGCCAAAAATGGGTGAAATCTGCCATGTTTTGCAGGATGATGGCAGAGACCTGTGAATACACCACTGCCTGCATTCAGCAGCCCTGTATTCATGTGGAGTGGGTGGGGCAAGGCATATATGGGTAACCCCTCCTACTTCCAGGGTCGGACTGGCCCGGAGGACACCAGGAAAAAACCCGGCAGCCATGGAACTTGGCTACAATTTCATTATTATTGTTACTTTTTATTCCTTATCTTTCGATGCAGGCCCCTCTCCTATTCCTATTCCCATCTCTTGTTTGAACCACTGCCTGGTTGCTAGGGTAAATACGACCCTGGCAACCAGATTGCTGCTAAAATACCATAATAATACCATAATAAGACCAATTGAAAATTGTCTCTGATTATCAATGACCCTCAGTGTATGTAAATATATTTGCAGACGCAGTTCCGAGGGAGCGGAACGTAATATCTCATTGCGGCTCGATGTCCCCGTAGCGCTGCTCTGAAGGCAGGGGAAGCAATTTTCCAATTAAATATTTTTTTTCTCCTTCTCTTCTTTTTCTTAATGAAGTTTCAGTAGGTGTCACAACATTTATTTAAGGGAAGAATGAAACCTCCCCGCAGGGTTCTAATACAGGAACGTTCCGGAGCTTCTAACCGCGTGTGAGCGCTACAGACACAAACACAAAGATTTCCGCGGATCCCAATGTAAAAAAAAAAAAACAACACAACGTTATGGTTTGATTTATAAAATGCTTTGATTAATTATATCCCGCGACTCCTGTAATCTTACGGGAAGCAATCGCTATTGTTATGGCGTAACTTTCCCTTTTATTCCCCTCGCTAAAAGGCACGTCGTTTTCTATTTCCGATTTCATAAAAGTTTATGTTTTTTTATTCCTGTTTTCTCTCCTGATTGATTTGCCCTCGTTTTCTTCTACTCTGCCAAATTGCCCAAGTAAATATCTTATGTTTCAGCCGGAATACCAGCTGGCCAAATATGGCCAGACTTGGTCTCTCTCCTGATCGGCTTATTGGCCAGTGAATGGGGCCACCACCATCTGCTCATTCATTGGTATGTACCTAGGGTATAAATGCCCCCTTTGCACCCTAGTGGAATGCCCCTTCTGCCTACCCCTTAGTTCTGGCCCTGAATAAATTCACTGGAGGGGGGAGGGATTAATATATTGGCACCCATGGCAATATATAATCTTTGTCCCTTTTGTCTGCTTGTTTGTATCTTTGTTTGATTTAGCCCCACCCATGCAGAGCCCCACCCATGCAGAGCCACAGTAGGCTCCCTGGACAACAACTGAGTCCTAACACAGACCAACCAGAATCCCATCGACATGTAGATGCAGCCCTTGCCCTGATGTGGCTTTCAGTTGTGCCCATTAGATATGTTGGATTGATTTGGCCGCCCCTATGCAGGGGAACATCAGGTTAATCAGATCATTAGGGATGTACTGAATCCGCTATTCTGGGATCCGACCCAACCCCAAATTCAGCCGAATACTAAACCAACCTGAACCCTAATTTGCACGTGGAAACTGGGCCAGGAAGGGGTCAAAGAGATCTGCAAATAATTTCCAACTTTATGCGACAAAAAGTCATGCGATTTTAACGATTCGGACACAGTTTGGCCAGGCTGAATCTTGGCCGAATCCCGACCTGAATCCTGTATTGGGTACATCCCTACTGACCATTTGCTTCCCGGGCAGAACATAATTTGAAGCTCCGCAGACCTTCGCTGATAGGACAGCGGTTCTTAACTCGTCTGATGGATATCTGACCATATACAGGGTCTGAGGAGCTTCTCAATCAGTCTAGAGGGGTCAAATCGGCCTGTGTTTAGCCAGATTTATACATTCCCACTGGGTAAGGACCCATTTAAGCAAACCTTCCCGAAATGGGTTTACATTGCATTATGAGCCAATAGCTGGTCCAGTGGCCAAACAACAAGATAAACCCAACCTGAGCCAGCACTTTGGTGGCCAATGGGGCAAAGATTCCCTCCTTTGATCAGGTCACCACATGAGTGGATCTTTACGTGTATGACAGGGGGTCTGAATGGCGGGGCAGTAGCCAATAGGGTTGTTTCGTGCCTTTGCTTGATAACAACCCTGTGAGCTTCTTTCCTGCTGTCCAGAACTTAGTAATGTGGGCAGCTAGTAAAGCGAAGGAGGGAACTGAATTTTTTGGAAATTGGTTTCTTTTTTTTTAATGGAGACCATTAGGGCTTCTGGCTACCACTATGTATTTTGGTCTTCAACCATTAGGCCCCCAGGAGGGCCCTGATAGCTTTGTTCTAAGGGGCCCATGTGATTTCTGATGGCAGCCTTGCTGGCGGATAATAGAGCCGGCAGTTAATAAGGCCGGCAGTTAATAAGGCTGGCAGTTAGGAAGGGTGACAGATACAGTAATAAGCAGAACAATGTTGCCGATCCATAGGGAAGAGAAGATGGATACTGACTAATAAATACAAATACTGTATACAGATACTATAAGTTCTGCTGAATATTTATAGATATGTTGAAGACATAATTTTTTATAATGTTTTCCCTTTTCCGACGGTTTCTGGGCCAGGGTTTCTCCGTCGCCATTTCAGTCTCTCCCCCTAGAGGAAGGCGCCGTTATGTTAAACACGAGGCGGAATGGATTAATTCCAGCGGCCGGGCAGGTAAGCGGCTAATAGGGCTCCTTTCCGCAAGTCTAATAGGCAGAGGAAAGCGAGATGAGTTTCCCCGGCCCTCGCTGCTTTGAAGTAAATACGCTGCGATGCAATATAATCGTATGGAACAGGCAGGGCAATCAGAAGACAATTTCTGCCGAAGATTTTCATTATCAAAGGGAAAAAAAAAAATGACGTTTCAAAGACTTTTGTGCAAAGAGCAGAAATTAAACTGTTTGTGCGTCTGGGAAAGCTGATGTTTTATTTAGCGACTTTCATCAAAGTGGAAATAGTAATCTATTAATTTGGAAAATAAACCAGCAGCCTCGGGAAATGGGGGGGGGGGGGGGGGGGGTTAAGTGCGGGGTTTTCTCTTCGTTAGTCCTTCATTTCCTTCCCAGAGTTCAGTAAATAACAACGGCTCCATCTATTGATGGACTGACTGATCCTGAATAGTATGGGATTATATCCTCACACCTCTTATTTCTTCTGAATGCTTTTGGGAGCCTCCCATATTTATACCCCCAGGTGGGGTTGAGCAACGGGTGGGGTGAAGTACGGTTGCCACCTATTCGGTTTCGACCCAGACCGGGGCGGTTTTCAGAAGGGCTATCTGGGTCAAAACCTAATGTGAAAAACTGGGCAGGACTCTTTGAGATTGACGTGGTGATCTGCCAATCACCGATCGCCACTTAATAGCCACGCCCCACAACATCACAGCCCCACCCATGTTACATCACCATTCCGCCCAGTAACATCATTCCCCACCCCCTGCCCGGAGTTAGCCACCACAAAAGGTGGCAACCCTAGGGTCAGGAAATAATGGGGAATGGTCTAGTTGTGGCATAGGCATGGCCAAAATCTCTTGGTATTGACGCCTCTGAATGGTATATATGTAAAACCAGGCCCGGACTGGCAATGTGTGGGTTCAGGCAAATGCCAGGGGGGCTGCTGTAAGGTGCCATAGAGAGTCTGTATTTATTGGGCCTTTGGGGGGCTCTGTACTTACAATGCCAGGGCCTATTTGGAATCTAAGTCCAGACCTGTGTAAGACTATGGGGATATAAAGAGGGATTTCCAAGGGTGACTTGGTAGCTGGCGTACAAGTAGTAGAACATGGGAAGAGCTGAACTGATTTCAGTTGCCAATTCTTCCAAAATGCTTCCCATGTTCTACTGCTTGAGGCCGGCAAAAACTTCAAGTAGGCCAGCTACCGAGTTATCCTTGCTGATGACCAACACCGTTTTCTTAAGGAAATCCTTTTAAAGTCTAATTAGCTTTAAAACAAAACGAGAACCTCCTACCCAGTGTCGGACTGGCCGACAGGGATACCAGGAAAACTTCCGGTGGGCTCAGGTGTCAGTGGGCCCTTCTGCCTCTAACCATTTGGCCAATTTATGGCTATTCCCTTTTTTTTTTGCTTGAAGAATAGATTATAGCATGTAAAGAAAATAGACTAGTAAAACAAAAAAGTTAAATGAGTAGAGGAAGAAAAATAGTTTGGAGAGTGGGCCCATGGTTTGAGGTTTTCTGGTGGGCCCTTGGCATTCCAGTCCGGACACTGCCCCTACCCATTTTGAAATAGTCTGCCCACTCCCCACACAGGTGCCCCTACCCACTCCCCACCCAGGTGCCCCTACCCACTCCCCACCCAGGTGCCCCTACCCACTCCCCACCCAGGTGCCCCTACCCACTCCCCACCCAGGTGTCCCTACCCACTCCCCACACAGGTGCCCCTACTCACTTCCCACACAGGTGCCCCTACCCACTCCCCACCCAGGTGTCCCTACCCACTCCCCACACAGGTGCCCCTACTCACTTCCCACACAGGTGCCCCTACCCACTCCCCACACAGGTGCCCCTACCCACTCCCCACACAGGTGACCCTACCCACTCCCCAATTGCATGGACTGCTCTTCCATTGAGTCAGGTCAATAGGAAGAACAGTGCAGCCAAAATAATGGCCGCCATGTCTTCCTATATCACACGGATAATGAGAAAAAAAACATAGTTCCCATATCCATAGACTATATCCCATGGGCAAGGCTCTCTGGCACCAATGGCCCAACTGGTGAACGGAAACTCGACCTCATCTTGGGTTCCAGTGGGCACGATTGGGCACCAGATAGGATAGGATAGGCCGCCGTCAAACCGCCGCTATACGTTTATAGATCTGGGGTGGGGATAGGTGAAGAGGTACATGGTCTTGGAAAGTGGAACCTCAACAGAAGCCCCAGAAAGGTATTTCATTAGAATGAGGGCTACAAGCTCTGCACAGACACCGCAATAGAGCAGATAGATGGGGACTAATAAGCTGTGCCATCTACAGGGACTGGGACTATGTAGGAGCCTCACTGAGATTTGCCTACGGCACCGATACACGTGAATTACTGCGCTGATCATATTTCCCAAGCTGAAGCCGCGTTGCATTTTATCATGCACAGGCCGCTGCATACGGTGCGCTCGCTTAATGTAATCCCTTTTTATTGCTAATAAGAAAACAAATTGCTTAAAAGCTCCTTTTTCTTTCAGTAATCGCCCTAATGAAGCCACTTCATATAGACAAGACGGAACTTATGCAAACACGTTTGATTATTCATGTAGGAATCTATTAGGAGATAATGGCTGACGGCGCGAGTGTGGGGGTAGGAGGCTTTTATCCGCCGCCAGGAAATTAATGTGCCCTGTATTTAAATAATAACATTGCTACATGTATGAGGAACGTGTTGTGCCGAGCACTGGTAGGGGCTATAAAGCATCCCGGCTAATGTCGGCTTTGGGGAGGGAACCGTATATGCAAAGGCACATTGGCCAGGGCCGTAACTAGGGGCAGGAAGAAGGGCAGTAGAGCACAATGGTAGGGGTGCCAGGCATCACCCCCCTACAGTGGCCCCGGCAACCCCAGAGGGGTGGATGGCAGGCCAAGCCGGCCGGGTTGCCTAGGGCGTCCGGCCATCTTGGTCTGGGATTGACATTCGCCCTTTGATTGGATAAGAACAACAGTTAGTAGCCGTCTCTTCTGCAGGGCTTGAGCTGCCAGTTGCATGACTGCCATATGCCTTGTATGAGATGACAGAGAGGGGCTTATATAACTTGTTTATGCTGGGCCCCCCTGCAGAAAAATGAGTGTGAAAAACAACGAAAACTTTGAGACTTTTTTGACACAACTCCCACTTATCCACAAATGTTTGTGGCAGTTATGCGAAATGCGTGCACAAAAAATTCACTCATCGCTATTTATGCTGTTTACATGATATTTCATACACCATAGGCAAGGGTAGGCTCTGCTCTGATCTATTATCCAGGAAAACTATTGCCCCAGTAGAAAACATGGTCTCTAATGAGATTTAATGGGCAAGTGTTTTTTGACTGAGTAGTGATGTAATATTGATATATATCCAGTAGTACCCCCTATAATAACATATAGGTACCCCTTATAACAACACAGTACCCCCTATAACAACACGGTACCCCTTATAACAACACGGTACCCCCTATAACAACACGGTACCCCCTATAACAACACGGTACCCCCTATAACAACACAATACCCCCTATAACAACACGGTACCCCCTATAACAACACGGTACCCCCTATAACAACACTGTACCGCCTATAACAACACGGTACCCCCTATAACAACACAGTGCCCCCTATAACAACACGGGACCCCCCTATAACAACACGGTACCCCCTATAACAACACTGTACCGCCTATAACAACACGGTGCCCCCTATAACAACACAGTGCCCCCTATAACAACACGGTACCCCCTATAACAACACGGTACCCCCTATAACAACACGGTACCCCCTATAACAACACAGTGCCCCCTATAACAACATGGTACCCCCTATAACAACACGGTACCCCCTATAACAACACGGTACCCCCTATAACAACACGGTGCCCCCTATAACAACACGGTGCCCCCTATAACAACACGGCGCCCCCTATAACAACACAGTACCCCCTATAACAACACGGCACCCCCTATAACAACACGGCGCCCCCTATAACAACACGGCGCCCCCTATAACAACACGGTGCCCCCCTATAAACAACACGGTACCACCTTATAACAACACGGTACCCCTATAACAACACGGTGCCCCCTATAACAACACGGTACCCCCTATAACAACACAGTACCCCCTATAACAACACGGTACCCCCTATAACAACACTGTATCGCCTATAACAACACGGTACCCCCTATAACAACACGGTACCCCCTATAACAACACGGTAACCCCTATAACAACACGGTGCCCCCTATAACAACACGGTCCCCCCTATAACAACACGGTACCCCTATAACAACACTGTACCCCTATAACAAACGGTACCCCCACAACCCCCCTATAACAACACGGGACCCCCCTATAACAACACGGTACCCCTATAACAACACGGCACCCCCATATCAACACGGTACCCCCTATAACAACACGGTACCCCCTATAACAACACGGGCCCCCTATAACAACACGGTACCCCCTATAACAACACGGTACCCCCTATAACAACACAGTACCCCCTATAACAACACGGTGCCCCCGTATAACAACACTGTACCCCCTATAACAACACGGTACCCCCTATAACAACACGGTACCCCTATAACAACACGGTACCCCCTATAACAACACGGTGCCCCCTATAACAACACGGTACCCCTATAACAACACGGGTACCCCCTATAACAACACCGGTACCCCCTATAACAACACGGTACCCCCTATAACAACACGGTACCCCCTATAACAACACAACACCCCCTATAACAACACGGTACCCCCTATAACAACACAACCCCCTCTAGTGGATTTTCCAGCTGCAATAGATGAAAAAACCCAAACTGAACAACGGGATGATTCCGAGACACGGCGAGCCAATCAGAACGACTCTCAGCGCATCGTTGTGCCCATCAGTAATTACACCCAAGCTTTCCCACATATAAAGTCATCGCTGAGCAGAAAAAAAAAAAGAAATCTTAAATTATGCAGAGCTCCTTGTTCCACAAATTAGCCTTTATTATTGTCACCAAGATCTATCACAGACATATCTACAGAAGCTCCCATAGAGGCGCAGCCATTCCCAGGCGGCCATGACAGCTTGTCCCCCCCCCCCCCCCCGGCGGCAATAGACGGATCTCTTTCCAGAGCCATAAAGTGAATTTATAAACCCTAAAGGGGGGAAATGAGAGAAAATCCATCTCTTCTTATCGAACAAAGATGTTACAAATGCCAACACGCCCCCCCAAAAACGATAAATCTTCCGTGGAATCACTTCCAGCCCCCCCCCCCCCGCACCTTTCAAATATTAAAATCCCCCCAAATAAGCTGATTTATTCCCAGGTTGTGAATTCCGGCTCCGGGTTTTGTTGGCGCCATAA
The DNA here is from genome assembly GCF_000004195.4 of Xenopus tropicalis. Taxonomy (NCBI): domain Eukaryota; kingdom Metazoa; phylum Chordata; class Amphibia; order Anura; family Pipidae; genus Xenopus; species Xenopus tropicalis. The sequence continues at coordinate 13,539,479 of NC_030677.2, read as the reverse complement.
AACATCAATACAAGTAGAAGTGCGCACAGCGGCGAAGCCTGCGAATTTAATTACAGCTTTTGTGTTTCGTTAGGATCCCGCGCAATTATTTATAATGCGGCTAAATGATATTCATGGGTTTAATATTAACCGAGTCGCGAGGAAACAATTTCCCATTTGAAGCAGCTGCCATTTTGTTCCCTTTTTTTTTTCTGCAGATGTTTTTCGACTTCGGCCACGCGGGAACGGCGCTAAAATGCGTAATTTTATTCAGCAGCTTTCTAAATGCATCACCCCAGAGGCGGCGGGATATTAAAGGCTACATTTGCTTAAAGTTTCAATAAAACAGCCTTGGTCTTAAACTTTTTGTAGTTTTTATGAGTATTTGATGGAGGTTTTTATCCTATTCCAGCACCCACTGCAGATATAAAGTGCTCGGGGGGATACGGTGCAGCGTGCATCTGGTTATGAATGGGTTAAATAAAATGGCGCACAAGTATAGATTTGAATTGCTTTGCATCACTGCAAGACAGTCATGAAGTGTAGCGCTGAGGAGGGAGGGGCTTATATAAAGGGGTGTGGCCTGAGTAAAATAATGTCCTCTGTCAGCTGCTGAAATGGGGTACTTGGAACTGCTTTCAGCTAACCTATTGTTTCTCCTACTCCCATGTAACTGGAGGAGTCCCAAGCCGGACTTGGATTGCTTACTATTGAGTGCTATTCTGATACCTACTGGGAGCTGCTATCTTGCTCCCTTCCCATTGTTCTGCTGATCGGCTGCTGGGGGTGAGGGGGGGGGATATCACTCCAACTTGCAGCGCAGCAGTAAAGTGTGCCTGAGTCTGAGCTTTCAGCCAGCGCTACACATTAGAACTGCTTTCAGCTAACCTATTGTTTCTCCTACTCCCATGTAACTGGAGGAGTCCCAAGCCGGACTTGGATTTCTTACTATTGAGTGCTATTCTGATACCTACTGGGAGCTGCTATCTTGCTCCCTTCCCATTGTTCTGCTGATCGGCTGCTGGGGGTGAGGGGGGGGGGTATCACTCCAACTTGCAGCGCAGCAGTAAAGTGTGCCTGAGTCTGAGCTTTCAGAAGGAGCCAGCGCTACACATTAGAACTGCTTTCAGCTAACCTATTGTTTCTCCTACTCCCATGTAACTGGAGGAGTCCCAAGCCGGACTTGGATTTCTTACTATTGAGTGCTATTCTGATACCTACTGGGAGCTGCTATCTTGCTCCCTTCCCATTGTTCTGCTGATCGGCTGCTGGGGGTGAGGGGGGGGGATATCACTCCAACTTGCAGCGCAGCAGTAAAGTGTGCTTTTATCCGAAGCGGCGCAGCACAGCATGTTAATAACGTAGGTCCGTGCTACTTTGCAGTTGGCACTTTTATGCTCTATCTCTGATAAATGCCTCTGATTAGCTGCTGTTGGATGTCTTTGAAGAGAGAATTCCAAGGAAAGTTCACTAGGCCTGAACTCTTGGCATTCACCAAAGATAAAATAAAAGAAATTGATGCATCCCAAGCTCGGCTCGTTATTTCCCAGCGGATTGGCGCGGGCGCTTTCCGAGATGCCGCCGAGAAGCTCGCCTTTGTCTCTCTGTAGCAAGAGGAGAGGCGGAAGGTAATTACCCACACGCGCTCCTCCGGGGATCCCGCCGTGGAAATAATTAAAATGGAACTTGGTCGGGAGTCGAAATACAAAATGATGAAGTGCGGAGGGATAAGAACATGTGGCCCTGGAAGATACTCGGCTGAACAAGTGGGGGGGATGAGACGGAACATAAAAACAAGAGACGGATGTGTTAATAAAGGCAGAAAAAATAAACATATTTGCAGTCGGGGGTGGTGAAAAGATCTCCATGGCGTGGCGGTACCAACACACTGTAGTCTCACCGATAAGGAGATACGTTCCTAACTAGACTAATGTAAATGAGAGGGTTAATTAAAAGGTCAATATTTACAGTACAGTTCCCTGTATAACTCAGCCTGCAGCCTTGTGCCTTTATATGGGCACAGAACCCCTCAGTGACTGCTAATATCCTTATCATTTACAGTAGGGGGTACATTATCCCTTATAATACATGAGTGATACTCAGAGTTCCCTGTATAACTCAGCCTGCAGCCTTGTGCCTTTATATGGGCACAGAACCCCTCAGTGACTGCTAATATCCTTATCATTTACAGTAGGGGGTACATTATCCCTTATAATACATGAGTGATACTCACAGTTCCCTGTATAACTCAGCCTGCAGCCTTGTGCCTTTATATGGGCACAGAACCCCTCAGTGACTGCTAATATCCTTATCATTTACAGTAGGGGGTACATTATCCCTTATAATACATGAGTGATACTCAGAGTTCCCTGTATAACTCAGCCTGCAGCCTTGTGCCTTTATATGGGCACAGAACCCCTCAGTGACTGCTAATATCCTTATCATTTACAGTAGGGGGTACATTATCCCTTATAATACATGAGTGATACTCAGAGTTCCCTGTATAACTCAGCCTGCAGCCCTTGTGCCTTTATATGGGCACAGAACCCCTCAGTGACTGCTAATATCCTTATCATTTACAGTAGGGGGTACATTATCCCATATAATACATGAGTGATACTCAGAGGTCCCTGTACCTATATAACCCAGTTAAAAGACTGTGTATCAGATTCTGAGACTTGTAGTATAACAACAGCCAGAGAGCTGCAGGCTGCAGGCCAAGGAACTATGATTTATTCAATCTCATGCTTATGGGATTTGCCCCCCTTTATGTATAAATCCCCCCAAGCTGCCATGTCCTGTTCTGTGAAGGTCCCACGGAGACCACTGTACAATTAGCAGAAGGGAATGTGCAATGTACTATAGGGGCTGTGCAAAGTCGGATGAAGTTGGAACTAGAATCCGTGGGTCAGGTACCGGCAAAAAAATCCAGTTTCCCTGTGGGTAGGACTTTCAGATGTGAGTATAGATGGGGGACTGTGGGTCTCGTGTCGGGCCGTGGGTCTTGTCTATATGCCTTATTTTATATTATATTATCTATATTTTACTCCTCTGTATGGCCCTGATCCTGTCGGGTTAATAGAGAACACTAGGGCCGCCGACGTCCTTCAAGTCTGTGCAAGCCACAAGCAGAGGAGACAAATCTTCAATAAAATGTCACTTACACTTCTGCCAATTGAATTTGAGATAATAAAATGCCCCATTCCGACATTGTTCCAGGCTATCCGCACAGCAGTCCCCAGTCTGACCTCCGCTATCATGTAATATCTGTCATTTGTTCTTTCTCCTCTATATAAAAACACAAGCAACTTTCATTCCCAGGCAGAATGCGGAGATTCTGAAGTTTTGGGCAGAACACATTGGGTTGTGCTGATTTTATGGGCCCTGGGGAATAGCCTTCCTGCCAATAGGGGCTCAGGAGAAAGGCTTTGGCAATAGGTTTCTACATTACATCTGGATTATTTATCCAACTTTACATATTAATTACATTTTCTGGGGGTACCAAACAGTTGTTCCCCCTCTCTGCATTGCATCAGACTTTGCCAATCAGATTGAGGCAATGCCTCGGTGCATTTCCAAGTTAGCAACTGCATCTACTGAAGCCTGATGATATGGATTCAACTCATGGTCACATGGTAAGGATCCTATAGACACTCATTATAGACGTTTATTATATGGGGTGGGGTTCCCCAACCTTTGTGACCCATGAGGTCAACACAAGCATGCAAAAAATTCCTGTGGGTGCCAAATAAAGGCTGTGATTGGCTATTTTATAGCCTCTATGTGGACTGGCAGCCTACAGGGGGCTCTGTTTGGCAGTACATCTGGTTATTATGCAACCAAAACTTGCCCCAAAGGAATTCAAACTTAAGCCCGGCTTTGAGGCCACGGGGAGGAACATCCAAAGGGTTGGTGAGCAATAGGTGGCTTGCAGCCCACTGGTTGGGGATCACTGATGTGATCTGCCTAAATGTGGTTCTACCTCTGTTGGGGTTCTGTGCACCCAGTACCCCCTATCCCAGTACCCCCTATCCCAGTACCCACTACCCAGTGCATAAGGTCCCACTCCACTTGCTCTGGTCAGCACAGTCCTGTCCCTTACTAATTCTTCATTTATTACCATGATTTTTTAATTGCCTTCTTCTCATTTCTCCAGGTCTGTTCTTCACTCTGTGTATTTCCCACCCCCCACATCTCTTCACCCAATCGCTGCACCTCCTTCACCTTTTCCTGCCCTAAGAATACTCCTCATCATTCCTTTCCATGTTTATGATCTCCTCATTCTCTCAGTGCAAATCCCAACTTTTCCTTCCCTTTGGGGGTCTCTCCCAGCTTCGGCTTGACCTGATCAACCCATCAATACAACCCCACTCTTTTTCTTTCTTTTTCACTCTTTCTGTCTATCAACTTTTTTAATTTTTTCAAACTTTGGGTTTTTATCTTCTTCTTGATATCTCCTCCAACATATTCCTTCCTTATCTAATCCCATATAATCATGGTCACTATCACAATACATGGATGATTCTACTATCTTCTTATACATTTAACATCCATTAAGCTGGCCACACACGTGGTGATTTTCGATTGTTCCAACCCATCACTGACATTCAGGGCTTAATCGTCATATATGGAGGTAGAAACAATAGGATTTCTTCCTCCTTCTCTCGATTCAGCCCTGAGGGCAGATTTTGCTTAGGCGCCTTCAATGGCACCCAATCAAAATCTTTTAACCCGCCCGATTGGCGAATTGACTGATATCAGCAGCCTTCTCTGATATCGGTCGCCTTGCCGAGTTGCCATACACGCACCGAATATCGTACGAAACCTCGATTATCGGTGCGTGTATGGCCAGCTTTAGTTTGCTTTTATCCTGTATATCTCCCTATACATTAATTAGGGCAGGTTTGGAAATCTCATTAAGCAATGACACCATCAGGCTGTGAAAACGATCCCTTAACCCAATGGATCTAAGCACTGGCCCAGGAGCTCAACCAACCAGTTAAGGCTGATTTGATCCTCTTGGTGACCAAACCATCAGATGTTCTAAGACACAAAAAGAAAGGACATTTCTATCAGTCTAGTACAGCGGTTCTCAACCTGGGGGTCGGGACCCCTTTGGGGTAGAACGGCCTTTTCACAGGGGTCACATAAGACCATCGGAAAACACATATTTCCGATGGTTTTAGGAATAATTTTATGGTTGGGGGTCACTACAACATGAGGAACTGTATTAGGAAGGTTGAGAACCACTGGTCTAGTAGAAAGGGAAATACAATGTGCTGTGTTACTGGATCCAAATCAAATACAATATGGATTCGGAAGTTGCTGTTGTTGACCTTCGTCCCTGTTAGGCTTCCATGCGTTTCCCACCCCCTAAATTTGTGCTCAAAACTCAATTTCCTATTACAGATGAGATCTTATCCCTATCCAGTGATTAATGCACTCCCGCCCCTGGCCGAGCATAATCCGAGGCGCAAGTGCCTGTTGCTAGAAATCCCAAGGTTTGAAACAGTGTGGAGATCATGGAGAGGCCAGATGGCAAGCTTCCAGGTTCTGAGCGTTAAATAAATCAGCCAGTCTGTACTTTGTCATTTCATTTAGGAGCCCGAGCGTTACTGGAGGTATTGTCAGCTTCTCTGGAGTGAGCCGAGCAAACGAGAGAGAACAAAACGAGGTGCTGACAGCTGTACAAACTGCTGACAAGGACAGTTCCGTGAGCGTTATTGCCTGGGAAATGTACAGTTTAGATTCAATGTTCCCCGGCATTATTTTTTCAATTACTCCTATCGGGTCAGATAAAGTGTGCGTTGGCGCAAAGGCTCTCTACTGTTGGGCCTTATCCACTTCATCTTTATGTGGACTTTCTTGACTCTACTGGTTCTGTTGAGCCACATTATGGCATATGGGTTTGTTTAGGTTCATCGTTGGCCAACTTTTTCCACGTAGGTGGCATTAAAGAAAAAATTTAAGAGAAACTTTGAAATGTGCATGAATTTTGCTCCAGATTTCCAACGGGATTTCAGTATGTTTGGTACCAACTGCTCCTAAACGTGTGGCCTCTGCAATGCAATAAGCACCTTGTAGAAGAGAAATTCAGACCCTTTTCTACTTGATTGAAGTCCTAACTAAAGAATGGTAAGAATCATATATTTGGCAAAGTCGCCAAACGAGCAAATCTTTCCCTTGAAATGACCACCTTGGGTTGGTGATAACGTGCTTATGTGATCATTTGGCCTGCCCAATTGGCATATGGCTGATTTTTGACCGAATATCGGTTGCAGAGGCCTGTCAGACTCATACACAGGCAGATAAGCTGCCAAATTGGTCTGAAGGACCAGAATCAGCAGCTTCAATCTGCCCTGTATGGCCACCTTAATTGTTGGGCTTTTTGCACTAGTCAAGTGGTTATCAGACTTGTTCAGCTCAAGCTTTGCCCATGAAGGTCCAACAAAGGTTGGACCTTCATGGTTATATCTTCAGCTTTATCAAGTTTATATCAAGGTTACAGATATTGAAAGCTATAATTGCATCAGCCATTCAACCGTAGTTCCAAACGTATTTAGGAGAGCAATTGTGTTTTCAATTCAAATCTTAACACAATTGACTAGAACGACAACTTCCAGGTCTAAAGAGCTATAGTCACTCTATATTACCCTACCTTGGGGTAATGGCACACATGGAGAATAATCCCCCTCTAGTGCCGGTGACTAATCTCCATGGTGAAGTCCCCCGTAGGGGCAACTTTGCCACTTTGGCTTTGTGATGTCACTCTCATGGGGGGAGGGCAGCTTCTCAGTTTGTCCACCACTTGACTAGTCAATGCAGTCCCATGACATGGCTACAGGATTATCTTTATGTATAAAGGAAACAACCTCCTCTGTAAATATGGAATAATGACGGGGTATTAAGATTTCCCCACCTCCACCATAATACTTGTTGCCTTCAAGCATGGATGAAAGGAAATATCTGGGATACATTGAGCATACACCTAAAATGACACAATATCCACATTGAATCAGTGGGACTAGAACACCCTGATGATGTTCACAAGGGGAGGGGCAGGGAGTTTGTTATTTAAGGAAGGGCTGTAACTCAAGCAGTGGGAGGGACTAGAACACTATGATGGATGTTTAAAAGGGGAGGAGTAAGATGTCTGTTACTTAAGCAGTGGGAGGGACTAAAACACTGTGATGGAAGTTTACAAGGGGAGGAGTAAGAAGTCTGTTACTCAAGCAGTGGGAGGGACTAGAACACTATGATGGATGTTTAAAAGGGGAGGAGTAAGATGTCTGTTACTTAAGCAGTGGGAGGGACTAAAACACTGTGATGGAAGTTTACAAGGGGAGGAGTAAGAAGTCTGTTACTCAAGCAGTGGGAGGGACTAGAACACTATGATGGATGTTTAAAAGGGGAGGAGTAAGATGTCTGTTACTTAAGCAGTGGGAGGGACTAAAACACTGTGATGGAAGTTTACAAGGGGAGTAAGAAGTCTGTTACTCAAGCAGTGGGAGGGACTAGAACACTATGATGGATGTTTAAAAGGGCAGGAGTAAGATGTCTGTTACTTAAGCAGTGGGAGGGACTAGAACACTGTGATGGAAGTTTACAAGGGGAGGAGTAAGAAGTCTGTTACTCAAGCAGTGGGTGGGGCTAGAACACTATAATGGCAGTTTACAGGGAGAAGGCAGGAAATCTGTAACTCAAGCAGTGGGTGGGACTAGAACACTATAATGGCAGCTTACAGGGGGAGGGGCAGGAAATCTGTAACTCAAGCAGTGGGTGGGACTAGAACACAATAATGGCAGCTTACAGGGAGAAGGCAGGAAATCTGTAACTCAAGCAGTGGGTGGGACTAGAACACTATAATGGCAGGTTACAGGGGGAGGGGCAGGTAATCTGTAACTCAAGCAGTGGGAGGGGCTAGAACACTATAATCGCATCTTACAGGGAGAAGGCAGGAAATCTGTAACTCAAGCAGTGGGTGGGGCTAGAACACTATAATGGCAGCTTACAGGGGGAACCCACTTCTCAATAACTCCCTCTGCTGGTGACTTTCAATATTAACATTCCTATACCAAACCCCTCTGCTGCCATCTATTGGTGAAACCTACACATTTAACCCTCATTCTCACCCTTACGAGTGGGTGGGACTAGAACACTATAATGGCAGCTTATGGGGGTGGGGTTCAGGGAGTGATTAACTAAGCAGTGGGCTAGGCTAGATCATTCCTAACTGGCTTTGAGAAACCCAGAATGTCTGTATTAGCAATAGGTATGTGTCTCCATTTATTTGTAGATTGTAAGCTCTTTTGGTTGTAGATTGTAAGCTCTTTTGGGCAGGGCTCTCTTCACCTCCTGTATCGGTTATTGATTGCTTTATATGTTACTCTGTATGTCCAATGTATGGAACCCACTTATTGTACAGCGCTGCGGGATATGTTGGCGCTTTATAAATAAATGTTAATAATAATAATAATAATCTTTCCATTATCTATCTATCTATCTATCTATCTTCACCTCCTGTATCGGTTATTGGTTGCTTTATATGTTACTCTGTATGCCCAATGTATGGAACCCACTTATTGTACAGCGCTGCGGGATATGTTGGCGCTTTATAAATAAATGTTAATAATAATAATAATAATAATCTTTCCATTATCTATCTATCTATCTATCTATCTATCTATCTTCACCTCCTGTATCGGTTACTGGTTGCTTTATATGTTACTCTGTATGCCCAATGTATGGAACCCACTTATTGTACAGCGCTGCGGGGTATGTTGGCGCTTTATAAATAAATAATAATAATATGCCATGCTTGTTTCTGGCTCCCTGCATGATTTACCCGTTAAAAAAAAAAGTCCCTATTTTCAGCGACAAACTGTACAAATCCAATTAGAAAATGATTTATTGTGCGATCCATCCAAATCTGTATCGGTTATTCCGCATTGAGATCCCCGCAGGTTTAACGATTAAAAGGAGGAGGGCGGGGGGGGGGGGGTCTTAATTGCCTTGACCAGGTATAAAAATAACGGCGCTGAAAAGTAGAACATATTTTCCATTGTGATTTGAATAAAACTCCCGGCGCCGGTATCAATCCGACGTTAACAATGGGCCCCTGCGTGCGCGCTTTCAAACCAAACAGCGTGAGAAATCATCGAGCGCAACGTTCAGGCCTCGTACCTGTACTATAAATTAATTCGTCGGTGTAAGCGAATCCTTGCGTAGCTTTCCTTTATCCCCCCCCCCATCTCGCTGGCATCTCAATCCTTTGTAAACACAATAAAACACTCCAGTGATATGTAATTTAAGGGGGGGAATAATTGCTCTTTGCTTTCACCGGCTTAAAGGTGCGAGGCGCTTCCATTCTGTACCTACTCGTTGTACAATTACCGCCGGTAATTACCCAGCTTGACGCCCCTTGTGGATGATTTGGCTGCTTTGTATTAAGTGCCGCTAATTGCAAGGCGGGTAATGGGCGCTGAAAGCCTTGGCGTGAATCACATGCGGCCGTGACGTTGGCGTCGTTGGAACCAAAATGCGCAGGGTTAAATATTACCGTAAAAATCTCTTTATAAATGGATACAGTTTCCTTTATTTAACCTGGAATGATTTATTTAGCGAATCAGAAGCAAGAACTGCATTTAGGGTTGGAACCAGCCCAGTCAGTAAAATACCAGCCATGTACTTGCCAGTAAATTTGTAATAACTCAATCTGCCCCTTTGTTGTTAAGTTCTTTCCAACCTGGCTCCACCCCTTCAACATCACAATCCCACCCCCTTAATGTCACTACCCCTCCCATTTACATCACTGCCTGCCCGCTCATGGCCACACCCCCATCCTGCCTGTATAGAATAGCCGCGGGTGACAAAACAATAGCTGCGGGCGACAAAATAATAGCCGCGCAAAAAAACAATAGCCATGCGCGATAAAAGAATAGCTGCGGGCGACAAAAGAATAGCCGCGGGCGACAAAAGAATATCCGCGCAACAAAAGAATATCCGCGCAACAAAAGAATATCCGCGCAACAAAAGAATAGCCGCGGGCGACAAAAGAATAGCCGCGCAACAAAAGAATAGCCGCGGGCGACAAAAGAATATCCGCGCAACAAAAGAATATCCGCGCAACAAAAGAATAGCCGCGCAACAAAAGAATAGCCGCGCAACAAAAGAATAGCCGCGGGCGACAAAAGAATAGCCGTGGGCGACAAAAGAATAGCCGCGGGCGACAAAAAATATCCGCACAACAAAAGAATAGTCGCGGGCGACAATTTTTTTTTGACGCGTAACATTTTTTGCCATTTCGCGAATCGCAAATTTTTCGGCGAAGGGAAATGGGACAGATTTCCTCATCACTAGTGGCAACCCATATTGTATGGGGGAGAAGTATGGGTTCAGTAAGTCCTACCTTGGCCTCATTTGCAGCTTTAGGGAACCCGAGGGACTGACCAATAGAAACAGCCACCGACATTCAGGGTTGGACTGGGCCCACCATAGAAGCTGATGAGCAGAACCCACAGCCATTAGATATAAATAGAGGCAGAAGGTACAGGTGTATATAGCCCCATGGGAGGGTTGTATGGAACAGACCTATGCTGGGCCCCCGAGGGCCACTGTGCTCACACATATAAGTCATAACTGATACATTACTGCATACGTATAGATATATATCCACATATAGATTATTACTAAACTCCTTACTCCCCATCATTTGCCTCCAATCCTATCCCTTTTGCTCCGTATCTCGCCATCTTATCCCGGAGAGGCCTGAAGCTTTCACTTTACAACTGATTTCAGGGAACACAAAACAATCAAATTAAGTGCGGGGGGGGGAGAGATAAGGAAAGGATATGATTGTTGGGGGTTACTGAGAAGTCTATGGGGGGGAGATAAGGAAAGGATATGATTGTTGGGGGTTACTGAGAAGTCTATGGGGGGGATAAGGAAAGGATATGATTGTTGGGGGTTACTGAGAAGTCTATGGGGGGGGATAAGGAAAGGATATGATTGTTGGGGGTTACTGAGAAGTCTATGGGGGGGGGTGGATCCTCGTCTCTCTCTCTAAAAACAAGACGTCTCTGCCAGCGCTGAGAGACAGTTCCCCCGGCTGCCGGTGTGTATCAAATGTGATTAACAGACTCCCTACATCTCACACTGCTGCCAACGAAGGGAAAATAAACCCAAACAATTTTACGGTTTATCAAGAAATCGGAGACACTCGCTCGGATTGCTTTGTTATTTCTCTGAACCTCAGCGTTATAAGGTAATAAGGTTATAAGGGATAATGTACCCCCTACTGTAAATGATAAGGATATTAGCAGTCACTGAGGGGTTCTGTGCCCCCCATATAAAGGCACAAGGCTGCAGGCTGAGTTATACAGGGAACTCTGAGTATCACTCATGTATTATACGGGATAATGTACCCCCTACTGTAAATGATAAGGATATTAGCAGTCACTGAGGGGTTCTGTGCCCATATAAAGGCACAAGGCTGCAGGCTGAGTTATACAGGGAACTCTGAGTATCACTCATGTATTATACGGGATAATGTACCCCCTACTGTAAATGATAAGGATATTAGCAGTCACTGAGGGGTTCTGTGCCCCCCATATAAAGGCACAAGGCTGCAGGCTGAGTTATACAGGGAACTCTGAGTATCACTCATGTATTATAAGGGATAATGTACCCCCTACTGTAAATGATAAGGATATTAGCAGTCACTGAGGGGTTCTGTGCCCATATAAAGGCACAAGGCTGCAGGCTGAGTTATACAGGGAACTCTGAGTATCACTCATGTATTATAAGGGATAATGTACCCCCTACTGTAAATGATAAGGATATTAGCAGTCACTGAGGGGTTCTGTGCCCATATAAAGGCACAAGGCTGCAGGCTGAGTTATACAGGGAACTCTGAGTATCACTCATGTATTATAAGGGATAATGTACCCCCTACTGTAAATGATAAGGATATTAGCAGTCACTGAGGGGTTCTGTGCCCATATAAAGGCACAAGGCTGCAGGCTGAGTTATACAGGGAACTCTGAGTATCACTCATGTATTATAAGGGATACTGTACCCCCTACTGTAAATGATAAGGATATTAGCAGTCACTGAAGAAAATATATTTTATACTGTATCCAAGTCTTTGTGTAGTGAGTATAATACATTATTGTGATATACAGAATAAAGCTATAGAATAGAAAAGATGAAAAGCTTGTTACCTGCCCTTGAACCTCAGATTCAGAATGCTGAGACGTCTTCTATGATTGGGGCATTTCCCAACACAAACCCACAGCACCTTCCCACCCTGCCCTATAACCCGCGCCCGCAGACTATTCCTTCCCCCCGAACCCCTCAATTAGAGCCGATAAAACGCAGTTTTTCAACTTTCTGACATTTCCTTCCCTTCAGCCTGAGAATGTGACCTTCTACCATGAAAGCTCCGGAGATGTCGCTTTTCTACTGTTCCTTTCAGATGAGATTTGGTTCCGTAATTTAACTAAAAAATCCCCGACTGTGTAAAAAGGGACAAAATTCACACTTCAAGCTCAACAAACAGAGTTTCTGCTAAAACCATATTCTCTCTAATCCCCATAGAATATTAATACTTATATATAAATGTATATATAGGCACATTCACTCCCACACACATACGCTGAACTACTTATCTACTTCTAATACAGGTATGGGACCCATTATCCAGAATGCTCGGGACCTGGGGTTTTCTGGATAAGGGATCTTTCTGTAATTTGGATCTCCTACCTAAAGTCTACTAAAATTCATTTAAATATTAAATATTAAATATTATTATTACAGAGAAAAGGGAATCATTTAACCATGAAATAAACCCAATAGGGCTGTTCTGCCCCAATAAGGGGTAATTATATCTTAGTTGGGATCAAGTACAGGTACTGTTTTATTATTACAGAGAAAAGGGAATCATTTAACCATGAAATAAACCCAATAGGGCTGTTCTGCCCCAATAAGGGGTAATTATATCTTAGTTGGGATCAAGTACAGGTACTGTTTTATTATTACAGAGAAAAGGGATCATTTAACCATTAAATAAACCCAATAGGACTGTTCTGCCCCCAATAAGGGGTAATTATATCTTAGTTGGGATCAAGTACAGGTACTGTTTTATTATTACAGAGAAAAGGGAATCATTTAACCATTTAATAAACCCAATAGGGCTGTTCTGCCCCAATAAGGGGTAATTATATTTTAGTTAAAATAAGGGCTGCATTACGCATATGTAGTTAGACTTTACTTTTTAAAAAAAAAAATATTTAAACTATAGTATATATTATAATTTTAGGGCAAAACTATTCGATTTTTTAGCAAGATTTGGGGGAAAATGCTGCCACAACCAAGTTGAATAGATTTTTGGAGCAATTTAATATACAGTATGTTTAAACACATAGGGTTAGGGAGAATATAAATATAACCCATAATCCTTCCCTGTGGTCACTGCATGGGATGATAATGAGATCTCCCCCACCCTTTAAAGGGAAACTATCCCCCCAGAATGAATACGTAACCAACAGACAGTTTATATTATGTTAAGTGGCCTATTACAGAATCTCCCCAAACTGGAATATATATATCAGTAAATATTGCCCTTTTACATCCTTTCCCTTGAGCCGTTTAGTGATGGGCTGTGTGCTCCCTCAGAGATCAGCTGACAGGAAGTGATGCAGCTCTAACTGTAACAGGAAGTAGTGTGGGAGCAAAAGGCAGAACTCTGCCCATTCATTGGCTGATGGGGCCTAGCATGTATGTGTGTCTTGGCTTGTTTGTGTGCACTGTGACTCCTATGATCCCAGGGGGCGGCCCTTAGTACCTAAAATGGCAGTTTCCTATTTAGGATTACCCAATGGCACATACTGCTAAACAAGTATATTTATATGAAAATGGTTTATTTAGATGAAGCAGGGTTTTACATATGAGCTGGTTTTATAGAGATCTACATTGTTCAGGGGTATAGTTGAGATGATGGAGGGCTGATTGGAGGAAGGGAAAGTTTCAAATACTAACTCCCCCCCCCCCCGTAAATCCAGGATGAAGTCTGGAATAAACCATTCTTTCTGTTAATGACACAAGTTATAGGTGTTTTTATTACTAAGCATAAAACACTTTTCAAGGAAAGCTCTATCTAATGTATAAAATAATCATCACGATTTTTTTTTGGAGCCCCTCCAACCAATCCGGAAAAGATCAGAGAAAAGTGATCCCTTTGAGACTAATGAAATATAGAAGACGAAGCTGGCAATATGTAACTAAAGCTGTTTTATTTATGTGCCGATGGGACAAATGACTCGGATAGGAACGGCGATGCTCGGAACGTTTGAAATCCAACTCAAAAACACCAAAGTCCCATTAAGGGCCCAATCTCGGCACTCGCGCATGAAACCCTCTCCCAACAAAGAGACAAGAGAGCGTGTCTGTGGGATGAAGCTCCCTTTGAAGTGATGTGAAAGCAGAAATAATGTACTTTATTGGTCCAAAATATATGTGGAAATTGCAAGTTGTCAAATCTCAATATTTGGCCAAAAGCCCACACATTTCCGAGGCTTTGAATTGCGCGGCGGTGTCGATCCCTCGCACTCTGGGCGTTTTATCTCTCCGCTTCCCGACCAAACAATTTACAGACACAGAGAGGGAGGCAAGTGTTGGGCTTTGATAGGAGTGCTTTTGTTCAGCTACAGTGAAGGCAAGATGAACTCGGTATTTAATAAGGTGTAAGTCAGTTGGCGCACTGCTGCCCTTCTACGCCACCGTGAAGTTCGACCCAGACGGAGGAAACTAAGGAAATACACAAACTGTGCCAAAATACAGAGCATATTGAATGTTATTGAAGATTGAATTACTGAAGGAAACCAGACTAAGCGCCTATTTCCTCTTAAGGTGGCCATACACGTTAAGATCCGCTCATTTGGCGAAGTTGCCAAGCGAGCAGATCTTCTCCCGATACCCCCACCTACAGGTGGACGATATCAGGCAAATTGAAGCTAATTCGGTTGTTTGGCCCTGTGGCCAAACGATCTAATTAAAACGATGGCTTCAGGCCAGATATCGGTCGGGCAGGCCCGTCATTGGTGCCCCTACATGGGCCGATAAGCAGCCGAATCGGTCTAAGGGACTAATATCAGCAGTTACAATCGGCCCGTGTATGGCCACCTTTACTCATTAAGTCAGGATGTTCTTGTGTACTCATGAAAAGCTGTCATTCCCAGGAGTAACATGGCCGTTGGACAACAAGAGGTGACTCCTGGCCGGGGTGACATAAGTGATGGGAAGAAAGACTGCTTTATATAGTGAGTTGGGAGGTTAGGATTTGTTTGGGCAGGTCAGGGAATACAGTGGACCCGTAACTATAACTATTTTCATGGAGTTCATTACCCATCCACTTCTATTGTAAAGCTTTTATTGGCTAAAGGTTGGCCTAGCGCGTAAAAAATACTAAATCTATCATTGGCTGCAGGTTGGACAAGCTGTGTGAAAATTCCAAATCTATATTTGGCTAAAGGTTGGCCTAGCATTGTAAAAATTCTAAAGCTCCTAAGCTTTGATTGGCTACGGGTTGGCCTCATTGGCTACATGTTGGCATAGAACAAAATTCTAAATCTATCATTGGCTACATGTTGGTCTGGCACTGTGAAAATTCTAAAGCTTTGATTGGCTACGGGTTGGCCTCATTGACTACAGGTTGGCATAGCACTAAATATTCTTAATCTATCATTGGCTAAGGGTTGGTCAAGCACTGTGAAAATTCCAAATCTACATGGCTATTCTTTTTTTGATGCGCGACTATTCTTTTGACGCCCGCAAAAAATGTTGCGAAATGGCAAAAATGTTGCGAAACGCGAAAATGTTGCGTGTCAAAAATATTGTCGCCCACGACTATTCTTTTGTCCCGCGGCTATTCTTCTGTCGCCCGCGGCTATTCTGTCGCCCGCGGCTATTCTTTTGTCGCCCACGGCTATTCTTTTGTTGTGCGCTGCTATCCTTTTGTCACGTTGCTATTCTTTTGCCGCCCGCGGCTAACTATTCTTTTGACGTGGGTGACAATTTTTGAACGCGTGGCAAATTTTTTCATCCGTTTCACGAAACAATCCACCAATGGTGAAACGCGGAAATTTGCCGCGAATGGCAATGAAGAAGAGTCAGAGATGTCACATATATGGGATGTGTATGGGGCTGGTCTGCCTGGGAGTCACGTTGGTTGGCTTTCCATTGCCACAATAGGTAAGTGAGCCACTGCCGACTCCCACTCTCAGCTCATTCACCGCTAGATGAGAAAATTATCAGCTTCTTACAAAAGTTCAAGTAGAAAGCACGGAACGCCACGGATTCTCAGAACGGCTTTGTTGTACAAGGTTGTGATAATGACCCTTACTCCAGTGCCGTGCCGGCGCAATTAGGATTATATAAAGAACCTGACAATGGCGGAACCACTCCAGGTGCATTAAAGCTACTGTAGCACTGGCAGAGTGTGTGAGCCGCGGATAAACAACATTCTTGCGGCTGCTGGTCTATAGAAAAACATACAAACAAGTCATATATATTTAGTCGTGGATGAACTGCAGGGACAAAAATCCTAAGTACCCTATTATTTCCTGTTTAATTATGCCTTATTTAGTTGGCTTTGTGCTTAATGTATTCAAGGTCAATTAAATCCAAGTGCTGAATGAGACCAAAATAAATTTTGCGGTGATTTTCTACCTTTACTTGAAGATAAAGCTCTTGAGATTTCAAAAGCTCCTTGTTGAGTCTATAAATTAATGCAACGCCGGCCTATTAAAATAAACTACCTGCTTGGAAACAGGCTCGTTTTTCCACTGGGGGAAACCAGAGCTAAAATATAAAGCTGTTTCTGTATGAAGGAGCATTTCTGGGGCATTTGCATTGATATCTTCAACTCAGCATAGTTCCACGGATACGGAATGATGTAATGGCGCTGGGATAAGGGATAAGATGTAGGACAACATCACTAATCTATGGGTTGGGGTTGACATAGACCTCATAAGATTTGCAGTGTGTGGGTCAAGGTCTATTTTCATTGGCATGGGGGGAATGGATTGATACTGTATGGGCTTACTGTTCTGTCTGTTCTAGGTGGTGGCCCTAATGATTAGAAGTTGTGTTTCCTCATCCTCCAATGGCCCACACACCCAACAACATTGTACTTCAGAAGACATTTAATCTGTGGTCCGACAGGATCTTGGTCTGTTGAATCCGACCCCTAACTTAGTATATGCTCTACCATATTAAGTAATCATTGAAGACGTTTCACTACTCATCTGAGCAGCTTCTTCAGTTCAACTGACTGGTATGGGAAGCCCTCAGCATATGTACTCTTCCACTAATCCAATCACAATGGCACTTTGTAACTCTTCCACTAATCCAAATACACAATGGCACTTTGTAACTTTTTAGAGAGGTGACATCTGATGTTACAAAGTGCCATTGTGATTGGATTAGTGGAAGAGTTACAAAGTGCCATTGTGATTGGATTGGTGGAAGAGTACATACGCTGAGGGCTTCCCATACCAGTCAGTTGACCTGAAGAAGCTGCTCGGATGAGTAGTGAAACGTCTTCAATGATTACCAAACAAGTCCAGTTGCTTTAGATTTATTTATACTAGATATACCATGGCCTGGATGAAGGAAAACCTTCATAGTCAAATGTTCTAGCAGTTTAGCAGTTTGGACATTATGGTCGTGACCAAATCTGGGTATGTAAGGAGATAAGGTTGATGTATTTAAATCAAAACACGTTTAGTACACAAATATTTCAAGGGCAACCATTCTCCTAGTTACTATGCAAGTCACATGGGACCATCCGTGAAGACTGGAGGGAAGGGGTCCTTAATAGTTGGCTCAGGAGAATTGGGGAGTCAATCATTGTTGGTCTTCTGGTACCTTCATTGTTTCGCTTTCTCCTCAGTCACACATTATGGGAGGAGCTCCCTGATCCTGGCGCTGCCCAGGAGGTGCCTCAGTCCCTCAACATTTTCTAAACATCTAGTTCCATGCTCTGAATATTTTTTATGTTGCCTTTATTCCATAAAGACAATAAACAGACTCCACCTCCAATCACTTTTGTTAGAATCGTGCAGACTACACGCCTGTTCTATGACGTTACGATGCTCTATTTATGCTCTGCACCATCACGTGACATTTTTGGTGTCATACTGTACAACGATGAGTTAAATTTTAGTGCCTAAAGGTGCCCATACACGTGAAGATCTGCTCGCTTGGCGAGGTCACCAAGCGAGCGGATCTTCTACCGATATCCCCATCTACAGGTGGGCGGTATTGGGGAAAATGTAGGCTAATTCTTAGGCTAATTATATTGTAGGCAATGGGGCAGTCGGTTCAGGGACCGCATCAACGAGCCGATGTGGTCCCCGATCCAACTAAATCTTTTAACCTGCCCGATTGATATCTGGGCAATTTCAGGCAGATATCGGTTGTGCATGCCCCTCGTTTCTGCCCCTACACGGGCCGATAAGCTGCCGAATCAGAATAAGGGACCCATATCAGCAGCTACAATCGGCCCGTGTATGGCCACCTTTACAAGGGTAGCTGAGCAGTTGGCTATAACCACACTGAGAACCCTACAATGTTTTGCATTTGCCTAATGTAGGATTGATGGGTATGCTCCTATTGCAGGTCTTTCCTTTGGTTTTATAAAGGTGCGAGTGATTCTGGTTGAATATTCTACTTTGCGCTTGAGCTCCATTGAGGCCAATAAACCTCTAGGAACCAACAGTTATGGTCTGAGAACAGTGACTATGGCTGACTAGAAATGGCAACCATGAAAACAATGCTGATATAAGGCATTGTGTTGTAAAGAGCACATAACCCCCCCCCCCCATATTAAGCATAAATAAAAACTATACCCCCAGAATGAATACGTAACCAACAGACAGTTTTTATCATATTAAGGGGCCTATTAAAGAATCCCCCAAACTGGAATATATATATCAGTAAATATTGCCCTTTTACAGCCTTTCCCTTGAGTCGCCATTTTGTGATGGGCTGTGTGCTCCCTCAGAGATCAGCTGACAGGAAGTGATGCAGCTCTAACTGTAACAGGAAGTAGTGTGGGAGCAAAAGGCAGAACTCTGCCCATTCATTGGCTGATGGGGCCTAGCATGTATGTGTGCCTTGGCTTGTTTGTGTGCACTGTGACTCCTATGATCCCAGGGGGCGGCCCTTAGTACCTAAAATGGCAGTTTCCTATTTAGGATTACCCAATGGCACATACTGCTAAACAAGTATATTTATATGAAAATGGTTTATTTAGATGAAGCAGGGTTTTACATATGAGCTGTTTATGCAATATATTTTTATAGAGACCTACATTGTTTGGGGGTATAGTTTCCCTTTAATGGATGAAATCAATCCGCGCATTACCCTTCGTTAGCCCTAGCAAATTGCTAATGAGAGTTTGGGAACAAAGACGACTTGCTCCCCAGGCTGAGGCGCCAAAGGTTACCCAGGCGCAGACACATACGTCTCTGTCGGAGTCCGGCACGCGTCGGAGAGATACATCAGCCCGTCCGTGCCACAGCCGCCGCGGCACTTATAGTTTATGGGGCAGAATTAAGATTTGAGTCAGGTACAAAGAAACACAACAGCCGAGTCTGGCAACGCGCAGTCTGCCGGGTTATGAATCCTTAACACTCCGCTCCGGGCTCCGAGTCCGGCTTGTCAAGCAGTGAGCCATTCCCTGTAACCCCTTCAATCATCTTCTTTTGTCGACTCCACACACACAGGATCGGGGGCTTTTATATAAACGGGGGAAAAAAGCTTGAAAACAGGATATTTTTATCTTTTCATCCGCGTATCAAAGGAACTTGAACCGGTGCATTATGGGGCAGTCGGACGGACTCGGAAGAGGGTTAAAAATGAAAAAGGAGACAAGTGTTAGCGGTGCCATCGTCTGAAATCAGTTATCGCTATTATGGGGAATTGTGTATTTGGGGAAATTTTTTAAAAGTAATTGTCGTTTATTGGTCTTGTGCGGAGGGACCCGTTTCTGGGAACTCGCGTTTAGTCATGAGCGAATCTGTTTCCCTTGTACCATAAAATTCGCGAAATCAGCAAGAAAATTGGCGAAATGCATTGTTGCACGATTTTTTGTGTTGCTCGTGCCTTTTTTGTCGACTGCGTCTATTTTTTTTGACGCCCGCGCTATTTTGACTCAACCGCACCTTTTTTTGGTGTGACTGCGCCCATTTTTGACACGACCCACCCAATTTGACGCGCTACAAAAAAATTCAGCGCGACAAATTTTTCCGCTGCGAATTTTTAGTTTTGCGAAACAATTCGCCAATGGCGAAATGCGGAAATTCGCTGCGAATCCATGCCTGCCAAAAAAATTTGCTGAACACTACTCATGTTTGCTCTCCAGCTATCGACAGCAGTCCAGTCTTGCTTTATGGCAGGGATTCTAGATATACTCAGTATCCCAAAATACAAAGGAGGATTGGTTACCCCTTTATCTGAAATGTACTAGACTGTACCATGTGGCTGGTTTAACAGGGAGAGTAAAGAAAACACATAATACTGTGGGCGTAGGGGCACGTTACTGAAAAATTAAACCCTTCAGAGGGCCCATTCCTGAAGGCTGAGAATCACATGTTTATTTGTATGATTTTGATGATAATGTATGTAATATAATGTATGTAATATAATGTATGTAATATAATGTATGTAATATAGTCGAGGGTGCAATTGAGAGCGCGAGGGCGAGAGAGAGAGGCGATGGATACATTGCGGTTTTATGCCGTTACTATGTAGAACAGTGTTGCGTCCCTCTGCCTAATGGACGCGCCGGTGCTGTAACTGCTCATAGAATTAACAGATAATAACGGGGAGGGAACTTATTGCAGGAGAACTGAACAAACATCAAGATTTCCTTTATGGGAAATTGTGTATTTTTGGGAATTTTTGGAGAGTAATTGTCATTTATTGATCTTGTGCGGAGGGACCCATTTCTGGGAACTCGTGTTTGCTCTTCAGCTAACGACAGCAGTCGAGTCTTGCTTTATGGCAGGGATTCTAGATATACTCAAAATCCCAAAATACAAAGGAGGATTGGTTACCCCTTTATCTGAAATGTACTAGACTGTACCATGTGGCTGGTTTAACAGGGAGAGTGAAAGAAATAACATAATACTGTGGGCGTAAGGGTACGTTACAGAAAAAGTAACAAATGTTCTTCTGCACTTACACAAATCATTTTTTTCTAGTTTTCAGGATATTATCAGTTTTTATGCTACTAATATAAATGAAACAACAGCACCACCTGCTGTCCAGTTAAGTGGACCAGCTACAGTCAGCAGGAATTTGAAGGAGAACAAAACCCTTCATAATGACTGGGCCCCTCTCCAGAGCCCTCTGAACCCAGTGCTAGAGCAAGAAGTATACGGGAGCATTGTGCTGGGTTAAGGTATGTTGCTGGCAGTTAAGTAACTGGCCAATAGATGGCAGCATATGTTCAGCCTCCTTGGATCCCACCTGTTGGATGTTACTCAGAGCCTGGGCAGAGGTTGGCCAAATAGGTGAAGATAGTGTGAGAATATCTCTACAATAGCTCACTCCAGGAGTTAGAGTTAGGATCCGGGCAGCCAATGAGCAGCCTAAAGCTCCGCCGAGGAGAATTAGAAGGATTAGCAGCCCTGGGTGTCCCACCCACAGAGTAGGGACTCAAGTGTACAGACTTCATCTTCATTATTTATTTTTTATAGCTTTTGAATTCTTTCTTTGTCGAAATCTTTCCAGCTGTCACATGGGGGGGGTCACTGACCCCGGCAGCCAAAAAACATTTTCTCTTCAAGTCTATAATTTTATTTTTATTGTTACTTTTATTCCTTATCTTTTTAGTTACCCCCCCCCTTCTATTCATATTCCAGTCTTTCATTCACACCACTGCCTGGTTGCTAAGTTAAACAAGACCCTAGCAACCAGATAACTGCTGAAATTCCAAACTGGAGAGCTGCTGAACTAAAAGCTAAATAGCTGAAAAACTATAAAAATTAAAAAAAGAAGACCAATTGCATATTGTCTCAGAATATCAATGTCTACATCATACTAAAAGTTAACCTCAGCGTTATAGTTCAACAACACCCATACACCACTAACTCCAAGAGGGCCCATTCCTAAAGGCTGAGAATCACATGTTTATTTGTATGATGTATGTAATATAATGTATGTAATATAGTCGAGGGTGCAATAGAGAGAGTGAGGGTGAGAGAGAGAGGATACATTGCGGTTTTATGCCGTTACTATGCGGAACGTACCGGTGCTGTAACTGTTCACAGAATTAACAGATAATAACGGGGAGGGAACTTATTGCTGCAGAACTGAACAAACATCGAGATGATTCCATTATAGATAAAATCAGTTATTCCTTTGCTGAAATTGCAGTGACCCGGGACTGGTAAAGGAACCAAGCGCAAGGCCGCTCTGTCTCTAACACTAGGGCAGCCGGCTGATATTTCCCTGACCCAGCAGCCCTAATGCACGAGGGCTAATCACATACTTAAAAAGGTGGTTCACCTTTGGGTTATCTTTTAGTAATTTATAGAATGGCCTGGTCTTAGCATCTTTTCAACTGGTCATCATTTTTTATCATTATTGAATTAAATGCCTTCCTTTTCTGACTCCCTCCAGCTTTCAAATGGGGGTCACTGACCCCCACAGCCAAAAATCTATTGCTCTGTGAGGCTATCTTTTGATTTAGGCCCTCCTCTATTTACATTCCTGTCTCTCGTTCAAACAACTGCTTGGTTGCTAGGTTAAAATGGGCACTAGCAACCCGATTGCTGCTGAAATGCCAGCCTAGAGAGCTGCTGATCAAAAAGCGAAATAATTCAAAAACCGCAAATTCGTTTCCCCTCCCCCACTCTGGTTGGGAGAAACAATACAGATTTAGCCCCTAGTGAGCGCTATGCTTCCCCACGCCAGGAGGGAGCCCCTGGTGCTGGCAGCCATGTTTTATGTGCATGTGTGTGATGTAAGATTGGGGGAGGAGCCAACCAATCCTATTACATGTGCTGGATGTGCAACGCTGTGTGTGGAGCTGCAACTCTCCTCATATGTGAAATGTCCCAAAATGGCCGCCAGAACTAGAAGCTCCCTTAGGGTTACCACCTGTCCAGGTTTCGGGAGGGCCGTCTGGGTCAAAACCTCCTGCCTGGTTTTCCAAATTAGGAAATTTGGACTCATTGAGAATGTCCACCTCTTCCCCTCCCCATGACATCACGGCCCCACCTCTAGCCCCTCCCCGTGACATCACTGCCCACCCCCTGCCCGGCAAAAGAACGGCAGAGGTGGCAACTAGTGATGAGCGAATCTGTCCCGTTTCACCAAAAAATGTGCGAATTTTACAAAAGATTTGCTAATTGGCGAAAAATTTGCGAAACTGAGAAAATGTTGCACGACAATTCTTTTGAGACAGTTCTTTTAATGCGCGACAATACGTTTGACGCATGACAATTCTTTTTTGACACGCAAGAATTCTTTTGACGCGCGGCAAATTTTGGCGCCCATTATGTGAAAAAATCCGCCAGTGAAACCCAGAAATTCGCCGTGCATCCATGCCTGGCGTATTTCTGCGTCCATCACTAGTGTCCACCCTAAGCTCCCTCCTGGCGCAGGCAGCATATCCAGTGGGGCAAACAATTTTTATATGATGGTTGCCCTTTAAATGCCGTTAAACACAAAGTTGCCAGAAGGTGATACTTCCCCTTTAATTGGGGCAGTCCTAGAAAGCCGAGTCTCCCCTGGAAAGCGGACAATAATATCCGTATGGAATAGCCTGGCGCTGCCCTTCCAAGTGCCGCCGCCGCACTAACAGGTGGCATTGTATAAACAGAACTAGGGATGCGCCGCTATTTCAATAAATGAACTGCCGGAAGCGATTTACACCACCACGAGATCCTAATTACCATCTGTCATTTATTAGCAACATTCCTTAATTATGTGCAGTTGGATAGATTATCACCGGGCGCAGCTACGGACTCGCACACAAGGTTAAACGTATCACGGCTTCATTTGAAGTGAACAATAGGGCCTCCATTTATTGTTATTAAATAGCGATTATTCTGTGCAGTATTAGTGAATGAGCCCCATGGTGCTTTCCCTGAGTGTAAATGGAAATGCATATCCCCCTCTGTATTGTAGCCCAGCTTAAACCTTTCTACCACCCTAAAGTCTGTGCTGAGGACTATAAATGTAGATGCATTGTGCTTCCCTGCAGTGCAGACAGCGTCTGAGTAGCCCAATGGGACAAATCTTGGTGGACCCGAGTCCACAGCACCAGGCCCACTGCTCTCCTGGGGCGTACAGTAGGTTTGCACATATGGGTGGTTAAGGTGGTCTGGGGTTTGTGGCGATGGGGGTGGGGGGCGCCTTTGAGGTCACATTTTCTGGTGGGCTACAGGTACCCCAGTCTGGCAGAATGCTTGGTACCAAGGGTATTCCTGATAAGGGTCTTTCTGTAATTTGGATCTCCATCCCGTAAGTCTACTAAAAAATCAATAAAACATTAATTTAACCCCAATACAATTGTTTTGCATCCAATAAGGGTTAATTATATCTTAGTTGAGATCAAGTACAGGTACTGTTTTATTATTACAGAGAAAAGGGAATCATTTAACCATGAAATAAACCCAATAGGGCTGTTCTGCCCCAATAAGGGGTAATTATATCTTAGTTGGGATCAAGTACAGGTACTGTTTTATTATTACAGAGAAAAGGGAATCATTTAACCATTAAATAAACCCAATAGGACTGTTCTGCCCCCAATAAGGGGTAATTATATCTTAGTTGGGATCAAGTACAGGTACTGTTTTATTATTACAGAGAAAAGGGAATCATTTAACCATTAAATAAACCCAATAGGGCTGTTCTGCCCCCAATAAGGGGTAATTATATCTTAGTTGGGATCAAGTACAGGTACTGTTTTATTATTACAGAGAAAAGGGAATCATTTAACCATTAAATAAACCCAATAGGGCTGTTCTGCCCCAATAAGGGGTAATTATATCTTAGTTGGGATCAAGTACAGGTACTGTTTTATTATTACAGAGAAAAGGGAATCATTTAACCATTAAATAAACCCAATAGGACTGTTCTGCCCCCAATAAGGGGTAATTATATCTTAGTTGGGATCAAGTACAGGTACTGTTTTATTATTACAGAGAAAAGGGAATCATTTAACCATTAAATAAACCCAATAGGGCTGTTCTGCCCCCAATAAGGGGTAATTATATCTTAGTTGGGATCAAGTACAGGTACTGTTTTATTATTACAGAGAAAAGGGAATCATTTAACCATTAAATAAACCCAATAGGGCTGTTCTGCCCCAATAAGGGGTAATTATATCTTAGTTGGGATCAAGTACAGGTACTGTTTTATTATTACAGAGAAAAGGGAATCATTTAACCATTAAATAAACCCAATAGGGCTGTTCTGCCCCAATAAGGGGTAATTATATCTTAGTTGGGATCAAGTACAGGTACTGTTTTATTACTACAGAGAAAAGGGAATCATTTAACCATTAAATAAACCCAATAGGACTGTTCTGCCCCAATAAGGGGTAATTATATCTTAGTTGGGATCAAGTACAGGTACTGTTTTATTACTACAGAGAAAAGGGAATCATTTAACCATTAAATAAACCCAATAGGACTGTTCTGCCCCAATAAGGGGTAATTATATCTTAGTTGGGATCAAGTACAGGTACTGTTTTATTATTACAGAGAAAAGGGAATCATTTAACCATGAAATAAACCCAATAGGGCTGTTCTGCCCCAATAAGGGGTAATTATATCTTAGTTGGGATCAAGTACAGGTACTGTTTTATTATTACAGAGAAAAGGGAATCATTTAACCATGAAATAAACCCAATAGGGCTGTTCTGCCCCCAATAAGGGGTAATTATATCTTAGTTGGGGTCAAGTACAGGTACTGTTTTATTATTACAGAGAAAAGGGAATCAGTTTTAAAATTCTGAATCATTTGATTAAAATGGAGTCTATGGGAGATGGGCTTTTCGTAATTCGGAGCTTTCTGGATAATGGGTTTCCGGATAACGGATCCCATACCTGTACTGTGTTTTGTGTTATTTTTTCACACATAGTTGATAATCACAAGGTTTGCACTAAGGTCTGTAAATGTAGATGTACTGTGCTTCCCTGCAGTTCAGATCACTGCTTCATGTTATCTCTTTAAACCTTTTATGCCCATAGGTCTGCACTCAGGTCAGTAAATGGCTATGTATTGCGCTTCCCTGCACTTCATATCACTGTTTTATGTTAACTTTTTCAACTTGTTGGAGACTAAACTAATAATAATCCTCAGATCCTGTCCAATTAGCTTCTTAAAAGGGTGGTTTACCTTTAAGTTAACTTTTAGTAAGGTATAGAATGACCCATTCCTTTTGCAATTGGTTTTCATTTTCATTATTATAGTTTTTGAATTATTTTTCCATCTTCTTCTGCCTCTTTGCAGCTGTCAAATGGGGGTCACTGACCCCGGCAGCCAAAACCTATTGCTCTGTGAGGCTCCAGTTTATTGTTATT
This sequence comes from Xenopus tropicalis, assembly GCF_000004195.4. Lineage (NCBI taxonomy): Eukaryota > Metazoa > Chordata > Amphibia > Anura > Pipidae > Xenopus > Xenopus tropicalis. Next base: position 13,512,897 of record NC_030677.2, on the reverse strand, counting down.
GTTACTTTTTATTACTTATCTTTCTATGCAGGCCCTCTCCTATTCATATTCCTATCTCCTGTTTACACCACTGGCTGGTTGCTAGGGTAAGTAAGACCCTGGCAACCAGATAGCTGCTAAAATACTAAATGGAAAAGGGTTAATGTGGTGCATCTGGCGCATAGGGATGATGAAGTGCTTACCTGGAGTCGGATCAGAGCGCCGGCCCTTGGTACCTGTGTGCGGATCAGCGCTACAGTTTGTACATCTGTCACATTCTCCTTCCTACTGAGATTCCCTTTTATCTCTGCGGGGCCCGGGGGGGAGGGGGGGGGGCGCTCAGATACTGCTAATATCTAGTCTGGGGCGCGAGCAATGGAGGCAAAGGCTGCTATAACATTAAGGAACGATTTGCTTTCATGCCGATGAATTCTGTATAGAAAGAGTGTCAGAAGTATATAAATGTAGATGCATTATGCTTCCCTGTTCCTGCATGGTGCAAATCACTGTGTATTGCAGGCTTGTTATCATTCTCAGCATGAAGCCTGTGAGAAGCTCAGGCCGACCTTTATGTGAGATTAGGGTCCCCCCTCACCCCTTTAATACCTGCCGCATATTGAATTCACTTCCTGCATGGTAAGTCATTTAAATGCACGCTGCAGGCTGAACTGATTTATGTGCAGCCATGCATCTCAATGAATTGCCAACTAGCCATGCAGGCTGTGGGATCAACATGTTGCCGTTATTAAAGGGGTGAGGCGGCGACCCTATGTTACATAAGGCAAAAGGGATGTTTGGGAGTTTGAAAGAGGATAAAACGTCAAAGTGACTTCAGGGATATTTCACTCATTTTCAGCATTTCTGAAGCTAACGCCTGTGTTTGTTGTCGGGTCTGTACTTGGGATCACAAGCCTGCAGTTCTGACTCCCCTGCCCACTCACATATAAACCCTCATTCCCCACCCACTCTCCTACCTCGGAGCCGGCATAGAGGCGGGACTTATATGTAAAATGGAGAAAGCAGACCCCGTGGTTCGGCCCCCACTGTACCCCAGAACCCCCGCCCCCCCACAGAAGAGTCCGTCTCCTCTAATGTTACTGGGCAGAGTACCATTAGGCCAATCCGGGCCCATGGTTCAAGGCCATAGGGGGGCAGAGTTGGGGTGTGATAGGGGCATTATGGGAGAGAAGGAGGAGTTAGAGGGGGAGGGGCACAGCCCAGGGTTGAATCTGCCTGTATAGAGTTTGAAAGAGGATAAAATGTCTAAGTGACTTCAGGAATATTTCACTCATTTTCAACATTTCTGAAGCTAATACCTGTGTTTGTTATAGGGTCTGCACTTGGGAACACAAACCTGCAGTTCTGATTGGCTCTCACTGTCCCCCAGGAACCCCCTTCCCCCCCACAGAGGAGTCTGCCTCCTCTAATGTTACTGGGCAGAGTACCATTAGGCCAATCCGGGCCCATAGTTCAAAGCCATAGTGGGGCAGAGTTGGGGTGTGATGGGAGAGAAGGAGGGGCTAGGGGCAGAGGGGGAGGGGCCCAGCCCAGGGTAGAATCTGCCTGTATAGAGTTGATATAACAGCACGGAGAGTGAAATCTCCAAACAACAATCAGCATCTCGCATGGAAATAAAGCCCAGATTACTGGTTTTGTGCCGCCATGTAATTACACAGAAAAGCCGCTGAAGAATTCGCTCGTTAACATGAATTTTACTGCCAATTAGAAGCAAGAATGTGCTTCATTAAGCGTATAATATCCTGATGCGCCGCTGGGTGCGCCGGTGTCACTGTGTTGCTCAAAAGGGACAGAAGCCGAACCAGTTGCCTGCAGATACGGCCTTTCCGGACCCCGCACTGTTGCCTTTTCTGATTGGCCAGCCTTTGAGTTATCTCTTAGTATGATAGTGGGTAATATTCTGAGCAGCGTCGGACTGGGCTGCTGGGGTACCCTAGTTTGCCCCTGCGGCCCAGATCCGATCCCTTTTCTCTGTAATAATAAAACAGTACCTGTACTTGATCCCAACTAAGATATAATTACCCCTTATTGGGGCAGAACAGTCCTATTGGGTTTATTTAATGGTTAAATGATTCCCTTTTCCCTGTAATAATAAAACAGTACCTGTACTTGATCCCAACTAAGATATAATTACCCCTTATTGGGGGCAGAACAGCCCTATTGGGTTTATTTAATGGTTAAATGATTCCCTTTTCTCTGTAATAATAAAACAGTACCTGTACTTGATCCCAACTAAGATATAATTACCCTTATTGGGGCAGAACAGCCCTATTGGGTTTATTTAATGGTTAAATGATTCCCTTTTCTCTGTAATAATAAAACAGTACCTGTACTTGATCCCAACTAAGATATAATTACCCCTTATTGGGGGCAGAACAGCCCTATTGGGTTTATTTAATGGTTAAATGATTCCCTTTTCTCTGTAATAATAAAACAGTACCTGTACTTGATCCCAACTAAGATATAATTACCCCTTATTGGGGGCAGAACAGCCCTATTGGGTTTATTTCATGGTTAAATGATTCCCTTTTCTCTGTAATAATAAAACAGTACCTGTACTTGATCCCAACTAAGATATAATTACCCCTTATTGGGGCAGAACAGCCTTATTGGGTTTATTTCACGTTTAAATGATTCCCTTAACGTATCATTCCAAAGACCAAATCCAATAATATATTTACTCATTAGCCTGTTGGTAGATACAGAGAAGCCCCAAGTCGTGTGTTGCTATTCCCAGTCTCACCGTTCTGCCCCTCGGTTAAACAAAGCAGAGGGCTCGCCTGTGAGCTCGGGGGGAATAATGGAGTATTACAATGGAAGTCATGTAGGCATTCAGTTTACTGAGTAGAAGAGGCAGATAAGGATGCACTCCCACCACTTGTCACAATAAACGTTAAATACACACAAATACATTATGTAGGATACAAAGCAGAGAAATGCAGACTCACACAGCCTGTGAATGTATGGAGCGCGGGGTGGGAAGGCGCCATTGGATCGTGACTATTCATCTCACACTCAGAGGATTGGGAAGCAGAAAATAGACATAAATAGAGAATATAAATGGAGAATATAGTGGGGCAGCAGGAGCAGTGGGCCATGGACAGAACCTTCCTATTGAGCTAGAAATCCATCTTAGTGTTCCATTAGCCAATATCCTACCGGATGTCAGAGGTCAGGGCCACTTCTCCCATTCCTGTCTGGCTGGGGATATTCTTAGCTATGGAAATGGAATGTAGACTTTTAGCCGCTCCAAAAGCAGGTTTATCCAGGGAAAGGCAAACTAAAGGTGCCCATACACGTTAAGATCCGCTCGTTTGGCGAGATCGCCAAGTGAGCGGATCTTCTCTCAATATTCTCCACCTATCAGGAGAATCCAGGCTAATTTGATTGTTTCGCCCTGGGGTATAGGCAAAGTCGGTCCAGGGACTGCATCAATGAGCCGATGCGGTCCCCAATCCAACTAGATTTTTTAATATATTTAATATGTTTAAAAAGAAAACTCAATAATAAATTTTCTAGTTAGTTTGTTCTCCACTAGATCTTTCTCAATAAGTGCATTAATGGTTTTGTTTTGATGTTGTGAGTGAGAATGGTGACTTCATGGACCATTTTCTCCCAGAAGTGGGGCTACAGATACGTAGGTGAGAATATACAAGGCTATTGGTATCACTGCCCATTACAAGGATGATCCCGGCACTGGTTCAGTAGCTGTTTTGGAATTGGAAATGATCTCCTTGAGGCAAATGTCTGCCTTTCTGTTATATCTAGCTTCAGCGTCGGACTGGGCCGCCGGGGTACCGGGAAAAATGCTCTTGGGCCCGACCCTAGTGGGCCCCTGGTGGCCCAGATCCAATCCCCCCCAGGGTGCTCCCGCAATCTGGGGTCGGAGGGTGTTGGGGGCGGGTGGAAGGCGGCAGGGGTCATTGGGGGGTGCAGGGGCCCCTGAGGCAGAAGCCCTGGTGTGTCCTGCACCCCCCAGTCTGACCCTGTCTAGCTTGTTATCATATTAGCAAATGGTTGAACCTGATTAATAGGTACTTTTCCAGCCTTTGCTGCTATGGAACATATACATGCCCACAATTCTAACAAACTAGGTTTATAAGATGGAGGCAAATGGGCCGCCCCCTGGGATCATAGGAGTCACAGTGCACACAAACAAGCCAAGGCACACATACATGCTAGGCCCCATCAGCCAATGAATGGGCAGAGTTCTGCCTTTTGCTCCCACACTACTTCCTGTTACAGTTAGAGCTGCATTATTTCCTGTCAGCTGATCTCTGAGGGAGCACACAGCCCAGCACAAAATGGCGGCTCAAGGGATAGGGTGTAAAAGGGCAATATTTACTGATATATATATTCCAGTTTGGGGAGATTCTTTAATAGGCCACTTAACATAATATAAACTGTCTGTTTGTTTACGTATTCATTCTGGGGGTGTAGTTTTCCTTTAAGCTTGACCTGAGATAATACCCGCGACCTATAGAATAAGTCAAGACACCCCAGAACCAATCACAGGAAGTATCCAGTTTAACCCTTGCATTCCCGGCTCGGCGTGTCGGCGCAGCTTGATCAAACCTCGCCGGCAGCCAACTCTTCCTTATGCCGCTCTCAGCGCCGCTTTATGAAGTACGAGCGCATTTTCCCTTTCTGTCTCTGTCTCCAGGCAGCGTGACAGCCGCGCTTTCCTCCCAAATCAAATGTTATCTCTGCAAAGCGCTTCATTGTGACACACCTAGGCACCGGCGGCTTCCATCCGAGCCGTGTATCTTCCCCCGGCTCCCAACGTGCAGGGATTAAGGCTGATTTAATACTGGGCTCAGGGTTAACGCTGACATTAACTCCCATTCCGACTCTGGCGCGGGTTCTCAGCCGAGCGGCACAAGGCTAAAGCCGAACATAAATCCAACTTCCAGACACAGGAGGGCAGGGAGAGTGGCCCTCGCTGAAAACATTCAGGGAAAATATAGTTGCTCCCACAATAGTGTATATTATTGTGATGACCGCTTCTCCCCATCAAGCCATTTTAAGAATAGGTTCTTTAGCCAAGATACATGAAGCTGGCTATGAAGGCACAGTTTTGCTTCTTTGAATAATGGCGGCGCAGGCTGGTAGCCAAAGTGACCACTGCAGACCACTCAGTTGCTTTTCTAATGATCATATTAAGATGGTAAGGCCATGAAGCTATTGAGATGATGAACATACATTTGCCCATAGATGTACCACCTCCTTGGTTAGTGGGAATCTGCACAACTCAGAGCATATTCTAACACAAAAATGTGTCCAGTTGACCAAACTGTCAGATATTATGACTCGCCCAGCAATGCAGCGGCCATTAATGACTACCAGTGGCCATCTTATTAAAGCTATGTCCTTCTCTTACTATTATCCTACTCTCTAAAGGTGGCCATACACACTGAGATCCGCTCACTTGGCGAGGTCATCAAGTGAGCGGATCTTCTCCCGATATCCCCACCTACGGGTGAGAGATATCGAGCTAATCCAGGCTAATTCGGTCTTTTGGCCCTGGGCATAGGCGCAGTCAGTTCAGGTACACATCAACAAGCCAATGCAGTCCCCACTCCAATTAAATTTTCAAACCTACCCGATCAATATCTGCCCGATTTCAGGCCAGATATCGGTTAGGCAGGCCCCTCGGTAGTGCCCATACATGGGCCGATAAGCTGCCAAGTTGGTCTAAGGGACCCATATCGGCAGCTAGAATTGGCCCGTGTATGGCCGCCTTTAGTCGCATCATCTTCTCCCACTAGTTGTTTTCCTTTTCTCTTTCTACTTGGCTTTGAAGGAAACAGCAAGAAATAAAACCAAAGGAATTCTGGTCCTTCTGGGAGTGTTTTGTGGTTTTAACTAGCCATTTCATCCCTATACCCTTGGGAGGGAAACAGTTCTCAGTTAACTGAACAAAACTCACAACTGTGTCTTGGCTCTACTGGGCCCTCCTGGGAAGCATTAGAACATTTCCGCACTACCCACATGTCTAGCACTTCCCACCCGAGTTGTAGGTCCCTAGATTGTTTGCCTTTAGAGAGGTAGAAGAGATAGGTATCTACATGCTGGGATGAGGGTTTCCTTAGGGTAGGAGATAGTAGAAGACCCTGATAAGGGCACAAGTTGATTAACCCAGAGAAGGGCACCAAGCTGTGGTTGGGTCAATACCCAACTATCTGTTCTAGGTGGAACCTCAGGGCCAGAATTGCGACTGTGGAACCTATTTACTGTATCTAGCAATGCCTCAGCCCCACAGCTTGGTGCCCTTCCCTGGGTCTTCTACCATCTTCTACCCTAAGGAAACCCTCATCCCAGCATGTAGATACCTATCTCTTCTACCTCTCTAAAGGCAAACAATCTAGGGACCTACAGCTTTAAGACTTATCATTTGATGGCATATTTACATTATTTTTTATTCCCCCTAAAACTTCTTATCTCATTTTTAGAGAAAACAGATTTTTCAGCTCTAAAACATTTGTATCTTACACTCCGCACTACCCACATGTCTAGCACTTCCCACCCAAGTTGTAGGTCCCTAGATTGTTTGCCTTTAGAGAGGTAGAAGAGATAGGTATCTACATGCTGGGATGAGGGTTTCCTTAGGGTGTAAGATAGTAGAAGACCCTGATAAGGGCACAAGCCGATTAACTCAGAGAAGGGCACCAAGCTGTGGTTGGGTCAATACCCAACTATTTGTTCTAGGTGGAACCTCAGGGCCAGAACTGTGCCTGTGGAACCTATTTACCGTATTTAGCAATGCCTCAGCCCCACAGCTTGGTGGTCTTCTACCATCTTCTACCCTAAGGAAACCCTCATCCCAGCATGTAGATACCTATCTCTCCTACCTCTCTAAAGGACAAACAAACTAGGGACCTACAGCTTTAAGACTTATCATTTAATGGCATGTCTACATTCTTTTTTATTCCCCCCTAAAACCTCTTATCTCTTTTTTAGAGAAAACAGATTTCCGGCTCTAAAACTTTTGCACATTTGTATCCGAGTCCAACGGCTTCATCCACGCTGAGAACATAAATCTGAATATGGTGATATAAAGGGAAAAAAAACAAACCCTTTTTGCTCTGCCTCTTTTCCCTGCACTTTGATTCTCGCCGAGTCAGATTCTCTTTTCAGATTTATTCCCTGAATATGTTTTTTTGTCTGTGCTTCTACTTTCACATGACTCAAGTTGAGAAATTATCTGGAACAAACAGTGGGTTGTTTTATTTATCCACATACTTCAGACACCGAGCGCATTTCGCGCGCCGTGAAGGAGGGCTTTGTTCTTGGGAAAGTCACAGCGGATGTGTCGCAGCGCCTACTGCACGGGGAGAATATATAGTATCATTCTGTATAATGGGGGAAGTTGTCTGGATCTCTTAGTAGGGCCAAGCACAGCTTCTAATTGGCCGCTTTTACACAGGAGCCGCTGCTGAGGGGACAATGGGCCAGACAGACACATGGGGATAGAGAAAATGGCACTTTAGCCTTTCGCCCCCAGTGTCAGGGATCCAACGCAGCCGTAGATTAAAGGAACAAGAGACGTTTTATTCACAATTGCAGCCACACAAGTTGGTTCTTTCCTTGGTATCATGCAGCAGCGGACTAGTCATATCCCTTAAAGGAGACGTATAGCATAACTACATACCCCCGAATGAATAATATCTGCTGCTGGTTTGACTCTGGGCTAAAAACGTTTATCTTTAAAAATGGCCCCTTTATTGGTGCTCAACATAGATCTGCTATGGCCCCGGTCCATGTTTCAAATGAGAGGTGGGTGTGTCCTAATGGTAGGAGGGAGTAGCCAATCACAGCTCTGCAATCATACCTGATATAATTATCCCTTATTGGGGCAGAACAGTCCTATTGGGTTTATTTAATGGTTAAATGATTCCCTTTTCTCTGTAATAATAAAACAGTACCTGTACTTGATCCCAACTAAGATATAATTACCCCTTATTGGGGCAGAACAGCCCTATTGGGTTTATTTAATGGTTAAATGATTCCCTTTTCTCTGTAATAATAAAACAGTACCTGTACTTGATCCCAACTAAGATATAATTACCCCTTATTGGGGCAGAACAGCCCTATTGGGTTTATTTAATGGTTAAATGATTCCCTTTTCTCTGTAATAATAAAACAGTACCTGTACTGGATCCCAACTAAGATATAATTACCCCTTATTGGGGGCAGAACAGCCCTATTGGGTTTATTTAATGGTTAAATGATTCCCTTTTCTCTGTAATAATAAAACAGTACCTGTACTTGATCCCAACTAAGATATAATTACCCCTTATTGGGGCAGAACAGCCCTATTGGGTTTATTTAATGGTTAAATGATTCCCTTTTCTCTGTAATAATAAAACAGTACCTGTACTTGATCCCAACTAAGATATAAATAATCCTTATTTAATGCAAAACAATCATATTGGGTTTAATTAATGTTTTATTGGAGATCCAAATTACGGAAAGATCCCTTATCCGAAATACCCTTGGTTTTTTTGTGTAACGGGGTCCTGTACCTGTACTGAAGGATGAATAAAACAAATTCAGGAAGAGAGAGAGAACTGAGGGCAGGGCATGTATGATGGTACGTAATGGAGGCAGACGCAGTAACACACAGCATGCCCTGGGGGTGTATGGGTTTCTTACAATCCTCGGTGTTAATTCCGACGCGGATATAACGGAGCGTTCCAACATATGCTGCTACTTAATTTAGCTTTCGGTTCACCTGGCTCAGCAAAATGCCGGCCCCTCTACTCTCCATTTTAACAGGTGTTCCGCATGACCTTATCCGAGAGGGCGGAATTGTTCTGGAAGCGGCTGCCGCGGAAACTTCATCTTTTCAATTTGACAAATGGCTTCACAGATCAAAGATGGCTGACTCCTCTGCCGCGCGTGCTGATGGCACAGATATTACAGTCATTTTACTGTAGGAAAAAAAAAAAATGAAAATGGGCTGAAGATGAAGGTCTCTGGTTCGGAGCCAGCTGGCCGCGCAATTTTGTGCCTCATTTATACTATCATGTTGTTTTTCCCTCGGGTGGAAGAACGTGGCCGCGTTGATGTATTAGAACAGGCCGCCGGGGATTGCAAGATAAACAGGGGAGAGATAAAGATAAATGCCCGGATAGGGGAATGGAGAATGCTGGTCGTTGGGAACTCGTGCCTCAGCACTAAGCTGGCCATACACCGCCAAGCGAGCGGATCTTCACCCGATATCCCCACCTACGGGTGGGCAATATCGGGGAGGCATGTAGGCGAATTCGATCGTCTGGCCCTGGGGCAGTCGGTTTGGGGACCACCTCAACGAGCCGATGCGGTCCCCGATCCGACTGGTTTTCTAACCTGGCCGATCGATATCTGGCCAATTTTAGGCCAGATATCGGTCGGCCAGGCCCCTCGGTTCTGCCCCTACACGGGCCGATAAGCTGCCAAATCGGTCCAAGGGACCCATATCGGAAGCTATAATCGGCCCGTGTATGGGGGACTTTACATTCATTTATAGGCTGCTAGATAAAGGGATGGTGATACATCGCTCTCATAGGCCAATATTGCCCAATGCTTGGGCCCTGTGTGTAGAACATTGGCCAACATCTCACTCCTTAGACCAGTGGTTCCCAAACTGTGGGGCTGGCCTGTCAGTGCATCTTGGAGCAGTGCCAAGGGGGCTCAGCATGAACAGGGTCGGACTGGGCTGCCAGACCCTTGCCATTGCTCCCCTGGCCGGCGGTTTTCCTCCCTTGGTTGCTGGGTACCAAAAAGCCCAAAAGTTCTGATTCTGACTGGTTCTGATGATCTTATTAGCATAGAGGCAGTGTTAGCACTGGTGCCTTGTAGTGCCGGGGTCCTAGGTTCAATTCCTACCAAGGAAATATCTGCAAGGAGTTGGTATGTTCTCCCTGTGTCTGTGCGGGTCTATTTCTTTACTCTAAAAAATATACACACAGGGTAATTGTCTCCTGATTAATTAAACAGAGTGTGTGTAAATGTGAATAGGGAGTCAGATTGTAAGCTCCACAGGTAAAAGTTATACAGATAATTATAGCAGATCCCCTACCTGCATCTAAAAAAAGTACTTTAATATAACGCTGTTCCTATGAGATATTTTGGAGGCAGTTCAGCATAGAGAATAAGCGGCCACCTGTCTGTGCCATTTCAGTGCGGGGAACGGAGTTGGGTATTTAGTGATCAAGCCATAATTAGCCATTCTCCATCTTGTTTATTGATATGCTAATTCCAGGCGTATCACATGTTGGGGTTATTACCCGCTGCTGTTGATTGTCGGATGAACATCAGCGTTCCGAGGTAATTTGCTCCAATCCAACGCCTTCTTAGCTCCCTCGTAGTACATACGTGTGGGGGAGATGCATTCACACTCTAACGCCCCTGCGTGTATTAGTCTCACTTTTATTCAGCAACGAACAGACTGGCGCATAACCCGATGAGCACTGCCACTTCTGCTTGCTATTAGCTCTGTTAGAGGAAACTATTCCCCCAGAATGAATACGTAACCAACAGAGACTTTATCACTTATCAAAGGCCTATTAAAGAATCTCCCCAAACTGGAATATATATATCAGTAAATATTGCCCTTTTACATCCTTTCCCTTGAGCCGCCATTTAGTGATGGGCTGTGTGTTCCCTCAGAGATCAGCTGACAGGAAGTGATGCAGCTCTAACTGTAACAGGAAGTAGTGTGGGCGTAAAAGGCAGAACTCTGCCCATTCATTGGCTGATGGGGCCTAGCATGTATGTGTGCCTTGGCTTGTTTGTGTGCACTGTGACTCCTATGATCCCAGGGGGCGGCCCTTAGTACTTAAATGGCAGTTTCTATTTAGGATTACCCAATGGCACATACTACTAAAAAAGTGTATTTTTCTATCAGTTGTTTATTCAGATCAGTCCCCAAGGAGTTCCTTATAATATATAGTGAATAAAGTACCCCCTATTGTAACATATAGGGATATTATAAGTCCCGAGGAGTTCCTTATAATATATAGTGAATAAAGTGCCCCCTATTGTAACATATAGGGATATTATAAGCCCCCGAGGAGTTCCTTATAATATATAGTGAATAAAGTGCCCCCTATTGTAACATATAGGGATATTATAAGCCCCCGAGGAGTTCCTTATAATATATAGTGAATAAAGTGCCCCCTATTGTAACATATAGGGATATTATAAGTCCCCGAGGAGTTCCTTATAATATATAGTGAATAAAGTGCCCCCTATTGTAACATATAGGGATATTATAAGTCCCCGAGGAGTTCCTTATAATATATAGCGAATAAAGTGCCCCCTATTGTAACATATAGGGATATTATAAGTCCCCGAGGAGTTCCTTATAATATATAGTGAATAAAGTGCCCCCTATTGTAACATATAGGGATATTATAAGTCCCCGAGGAGTTCCTTATAATATATAGTGAATAAAGTACCCCCTATTGTAACATATAGGGATATTATAAGTCACCGAGGAGTTCCTTATAATATATAGTGAATAAAGTACCCCCTATTGTAACATATAGGGATATTATAAGCCCCCGAGGAGTTCCTTATAATATATAGTGAATAAAGTACCCCCTACTGTTACTTAAAACTACCGGGCCAATCTGGAAAACCCATCTCAATTTCAAATGGCACTCGCCAGGGCTGCCCTCTATCGCCTTTATTGTATGCTTTAAGCATAGAGCCGTTAGCAGCTGCAATTAGATCCCACCCTGACATCAAGGGAGTGCTAGGACAATCAGGTCACTATAAAGTGGCCTTATTTGCGGACGACGTTCTACTGACCCTAACCAATCCCATGATCTCACTCCCAAACCTACATCAAACCTTATCTCACTACAGCACATTCTCTGGATACAAATTAAATCTGAATAAATCAGAAGCCCTGCCACTAAATATCCCTCAGAAAGCATTAGAAACCCTCAAAGCGAATTTCAACTATAGATGGAAAATAGACTCAATTGCTTACTTAGGGACCCATATTCCAACTACTCATAGTCAGATATTCAACCTTAATTTCAAACCCCTCATAGGCGAAACTAAAACCAAGCTAGCGGAATGGGCAAAATATCCAATTTCATGGCACGGGAGAATAGCAGCTCTAAAAATGACCATCCTACCTAAATTTCTGTATTTATTTGAAACATTACCTGTGCCAATATCAGCGAGTATACTAAAACATATACAGGCCACATTTCATAATTTCATATGGAATTCCCGTAGACATAGAATCTCCAAATCAGTAATTATGACAGCGGTACGACGTGGTGGGCTGGGTGTCCCCAATCTACAAAAATACTATGAGGCCACCCACATAAGACAACTTTTAACATGGTCAACTTGGAGTTCACCCACTATCTGGGGTCAAATTGAAAGCGACCTACATGAAGACTTCCTCCTTAACTCAGTAATCTGGTCGAAAACAAGAAAACAGCAGCTCTCTCCAAATATGCTGTCATCAACCCGCCTCACGCTCACAATCTGGACTAGGCTCAAACACAAGCACAAACTAATTTCCAACCTGTCGGGTAACACAATCTACCTAAGGAATCCTAATTTTCCTCCGGGCATGGACCAATCCTTCTACAGAAGTAGGACTGGGCTAAACTTGCATACAGTGAGAGACATGATAGAACCTCAGGGATCTACAATACTCACATTCCAAACTCTGAAAGACAAAGCCCCACAACTCAATCTCAAGCTATTTGAATATCTCCAATTGCGACACTTCCTCTTACCATATGCAACTTCTGCAAAGGCTGGCCACCCAACGGCATTCGAAACCATAGCAAAAAGAGGCCTCCCACAAAAAGGCCTGATCTCAGCACTCTACAACATCCTAACAATCCCACTCGAAGGAACTCAAGCCCGGCACAACTATATGAACAAATGGGACTTGATACTCACCCAACCGTTATCTGAAACAGATTGGACGAGCATTTGGGACAATGCAAGAAAAATGTCCACATGTGTCAGACAAAAAGAACAAATTTATAAAACTTTGATGTTTTGGTACCATACCCCCGAAAAATTACATAAACTCTTCCCCGACCACTCTCCAAATTGCTGGAGAAACTGCGGCTCACACGGTACCCTACAACATATTTTTTGGGACTGCCCCATAATCCAACCTATTTGGAAAGACATTGCAAACCTACTGAGCCGACTATTCTCCCGTGAGGTCCTCCTAGATCTCCCCACAATGCTATTAGGGAAACCACTCCCGAAAATGCGCAATAATGGTCAAGCACTAATCAACCAGATACTTATAAGCCCCCGAGGAGTTCCTTATAATATATAGTGAATAAAGTGCCCCCTATTGTAACATATAGGGATATTATAAGCCCCCGAGGAGTTCCTTATAATATATAGTGAATAAAGTGCCCCCTATTGTAACATATAGGGATATTATAAGCCCCCGAGGAGTTCCTTATAATATATAGTGAATAAAGTGCCCCCTATTGTAACATATAGGGATATTATAAGCCCCCGAGGAGTTCCTTATAATATATAGTGAATAAAGTGCCCCCTATTGTAACATATAGGGATATTATAAGTCCCTGAGGAGTTCCTTATAATATATAGTGAATAAAGTGCCCCCTATTGTAACATATAGGGATATTATAAGTCACTGAGGAGTTCCTTATAATATATAGTGAATAAAGTGCCCCCTATTGTAACATATAGGGATATTATAAGTCCCTGAGGAGTTCCTTATAATATATAGTGAATAAAGTGCCCCCTATTGTAACATATAGGGATATTATAAGTCATTGAGGAGTTCCATGATCATATCAGGTCATGGAACTCTGAGGTGACATAATATCCTCATATTTTACAACAGGGGGCACTTTATTTATTATAATATACAAATTTCAGTGAGTCATGTGTCAGAAATGACATCACTAAGCTCCAATTATAACTGATGACATCACTTAGCACCGTTTGTAAGGATATAATTTACTCTTTGGTCCCATAGAGAAATGACCAAACTGTGTTATATATATATACTGTGTATATATGGACAAATATACATGATGTAGAATCCCGTGGCAGGTATAAAGGGGCAATGGAGTACAGTACAATGGGAATGGACTCACTGGCAGCGCAGAAATACACATAAGAGCTCACCTAATGGGCAGACGCTCATGTGAGATAACAAAGTGCAGGGTGTAAGTGCCTGAGTGCTGTTTAACCAGACGCGCTATACGTATATATATATAATCAGCTGCTCGCCGAGTGCTTTATCCCAACCACATAATTAATCAGGGGCTATTGGAAAGGAAAGAGATGTTTCTAGAAATACATTAGGGGCCACGGGTCCTCCAAGTCCAATCCGACTGCAGCAAAGCGCTTATTCTTGCTAAATGCAATCGATAATCAGCTGGCACGGTGCAAGCGTTCCTGCAAATACAATGGAGGGAAAGTGTGCCAACGCACCGGGCGCCAGCGAGCTTTGCAAAGCGTTTATAGCGCAGCCGGGGTGGGAATTACACAGAAAATACCCAAAGCAGTTCTGACTTCTAGTTCAAAGGGGCGCTGTCGTTTTTTAGATTTAGTCAAATTCAGAATCAGCAACAAGGGGTTCAGCTGAATACTGAGCCCCAACGCACACATTCAGCCGCAGTAAATACAATAAACACAATGATGTCACCGGCGTACAAAGAGTGTATACGTTCTGCTGACCCGCGCTTTGGAAAATGGAACAGGATTCTCAAAGATTGACACGGCGATTGGCCAATCGCCAAATGCTGCCCCACCCCATAAGGGTTCAGCCTGCCTCAGTGACATCAAGCCCCACTCATGACATCACTTCCCACCCCCGTGATGTCATGTCCCACCTCCATGCCTGGAGTTCTTTGCAGGCCAGGTGGCAACCTTAGCATTAGATCGGGTACCCGCAGAACAAACCGCAAAGTGGTCGTGTTTCGGGCGGATAGTCCCTGATTCCCTGACCACATGGAGGGTCAGGCTCAAGTGTGGAACTGTTCCTGCCTTCCCTCCCCAATGGTATTACTATCCTTACTCTTACCTGGTTGATCCATCTACAGAGTGACGTCACTTCCAGCCCAACTGTGACATCACACAAGGGTTAGTCATGAATGCTCCTCGGGGGAAGTCTCACCAGATCACTATCCAATCAGATAACAGGTGTTTTGTCTGGTTAGAAAGTCTGGTCTGCTGATGTCTCACCTATTGCATGTTGGAGGCCAACGGCTGGCCGGTAGGTGGAGAGACAGGTCACCAGTATAACCTTGTATCCCCCTAGCACCCAGCACAATATGTTTCTGGGCTGCTCCAATAAGTCCCATTGCCCATGGAGGGAAGTTCGTTGCCCACGGAGGGAAGTCACTGTGGCTTTTCCACATATCTGGTCTTGGATCTTCTAGTTTGGGTAAATATCTACATCTAAGGTGATCTAAAATGGAAGTTTGGTGTATCCACCAGGGGCACCCTAGGCAACCCGGTCATCCACCTTGGCCATGTACCTTCCCCCCCCCCTCGCGCTTGGCGGGTGTGATGCGATGGGTCACCACGTAAACACAAGTGGCGGGGGCAATGACAAAGGAGTGCAAACCGGACTAGGGGTAGGTAGGAGAGGCTCCTGCCTGCGCCCCCCAATCGATGGTGGAGACACCAAACTTCCCTTTTAGATCACCTGAGATGTAGATATTTAGCCGTTCGCCCAAACTAGAAGATCCAGGACCAGATTTGTGGAAAAGCCACAGTGACTTCTCTCCGTGGGCAACGAACTTCCCTCCGTGGGCAACAAACTTCCCTCCGTGGGCAACAAACTTCTCTCCGGGGGCAATGTGCCATATTGGAGGAGCCCAGAAACACATAGTGCTGGCCTGGGTGCTAGGGGGATACAAGGTTATACTGGTGCCGGCTGGCATGGACAACCTACCTATGGTACAGTATCTACAGATAGGGCTTTACAAGATTCTTATCAAAGTCTATTTATTTTATATTTTCATTAAAAAGTCCAGAATGTCAAATATATTTTGGAAATCTGTACAAACGAATTGCCTGGGTCCTGACGCCGAGACGGACATGTTTGATGTTGTTTCCTGCAGCCGCTTGGGCCAATAGGCAACAAGTCATAATAAGAGAAAGAAATAAATCCTGGAGGTGAAAGTCTGTGCGGAGGGAAGGTCATTGTGACACGCGTTTTAGGAAAGATGTTTTCAACCCGCGGTGAGAAAGTCGCTTATAAATAATAAAAGCGCCAGCAGATTACGGGGTAATAACTTTGCCGACAGATTTTCTGTCTGACAGTAAAATGGTTGAAATTCTATTCAGCGTCCGTAGCCGTCACACAGCCCTTCCCTTCCTTTCTATTTGCTTAAGATTTTCCTTTTTTGTTATAATAATAACCCTTTGCTTTATTATCATAATGGGACAATGGCAACTCAATAACAATCTGTTGCCTTTAATAATAAAATGCCGAAAAGGCATATCGAGCCAGGGCAGGGGTGGGCCAAGCCAACCAGGCACCCTAGGCTAACTGCCATCACGGGGGGGGAAGGTCACTGCCCCCGCCACGCAATAACAAGGTAGCCTGGACTAGTGGTAGGCAGGAGAGGTACCTGTCTGGCTCCCCCCCCCCCATCAATGTGCTATTTCTGCCTACCCCTAGTTCTGGCCCTGAGCTGGGGTGAATATTTTACTACTGGCAGGGTCCATGCCTGGAGTACCTGGGCAGGCCAAGTGGCAATCTATACGTACAGTCGGGCTCAAGTGTAAAATTATTCCTGTCTACCCTCCCCAATGGTATTACTATCCTTACTCTTACCTGGTTGATCCACCTACGGAGTGACGTCACTTCCTGCCCAACTGTGACATCACACATGGGTTAGTGATGAATGCTCCTCGGGGGAAGTATCACCAGACCTCTATCCAATCAGATAAGAGGGGTTTTGTCTGTTTAGAATGTCTGGTCTGCTGATGCTTTCAGCTAGTGTATGTTGGAGGCCAACGGCTGGGGTGAATATTTTACCACTGGCATGGTCTTGCCCGACTGTTCCTCCCCTGACGCATTTAAGTTATGCACGCTCATAACTGCAGGGGGGGGTTTGAGGACGTGGCCGACGGGGGCCCTGCACCCCCCATTCCCCTGCAGAAACTTTGCCCCCCCCCAGTTAGGGTTGCCACCTGGCCTGTATTTGCCCGGCCCAGATGGTAACATACTAGCCAAGGGCAGGGCCAGAATTACAATTTTCTGGCTATGTGCTTTGCAGTAAATTTATAATCACTAGTCGCTCCATTTCGAGCCTGCCCCATCCCCTTCTACCCCCCCTTTAACATCTCTGCACCCAGCGTCAGACAGACCCCAACCTCCCAGGGTGCTCCCGCGATCCGCCGGCCTCTCTCCCCCAAGGTGCCGCAGGTGAGTTTTATCTAGAAGCGCTCGGAGAGGGGGTTGAAGGGGTTCCAGCACGGGGGCAGGGGGTGGGTGAAAGCGGCGGGGTCCATTGGGGGGTGCAGGGGCCCCTGAGCAGAAGCCCCGGTGGGCCCTGCATCCCCCAGTCGGACCCTGTCTTTAACTTTGCCTACTCGCCCAATCTCTGCCTGATCCGCCTTTATTATTTGTACTTTTTTGGTTATTTCACTTTTTGTTCAGCAGCTCTGCAGTTTGGAGTTCCAGCAGCTATCTGGTTGCTAGGGTCCAAATTACCTTAGCGACCATGAAGCAGTTTCAATATGCAAGGTTGGTAAATAAATAGAAGAGGACCTGAATATCAATGATCAAAATTTTTCACCAGGCATGGATTCGCTGCAACATTACACATTTGCCCATTGGCCACAAAAATTCGGCAAGTGAGGCAAAAGTCACGGTCTCGTCAAATAAGTGAAAAAACAAGTTATAAAAAGTAACAATAACAATAAAACTGGAGCCTCACAGAGCAATACTTTTTTGGCTGCCGGGGTCAGTGACCCCCTTTTGAAAGCTGCAAAGAGTCAGAAGAAAAAGGCAAATTGATTATAAGAAGTAAATAACGAAGACCAATTGAAAAGTTGATAATTCCACAAAGTGGCAGTTCCTAAGTAATTAATAGAATGATATTCATCCTCATATTTTATACATTTAGAACTTTTTAGAACCTGGGTGTGAGGGCAAAAGACCCATAAATTGGGGGGGGTACCCCCCACGTTCCACATGTTCCAGTAACCATCTCCAGCTTATTGGTGCTAATCACGAAGGCCACATGGAGATGCCTGTAGCTCGGAGTATAATGTGCTAATGAGCCCTCGGCACGGCGCTCTGTAGCAACGAGATTCCCTTCTGCCATTGTCCTGGATCCACACATTAATTGATCCCGCGTAATTAGCAGTGTATAACAGCCGGCTATTAGACTATCCAATCATCTCTCATTTTCACTCGCCCATCTGGCCGCCTTTGAAGTTCTCGTATTGCCTTATCGGAGCATTAACGTATTGGATCAAAGGGCCTGGTAAGAGCCTATCACCTTCACTCTGCATTGCTCTTATAGAAAGATTAAGAGGGGAATTTGGACTTAATTATTTCCTTTGATTTTTCCCCCCTGCCTCCCCCCCCCCCCCATTCCATCTGCAAAACTGCTATAGTTCCATAAGCCATCCAAGTCCCATAGTCCTCCCATTGTGTTATAATCCCTGAAGGAAACGTAAGCATTGTGCATTTACTAGGGATTCTGGCCTTATGGCTAAGACTTGTAGTCCAACAACAACTCAGCATTTGAAGTCAGGAATCCCCATGTATGACATTGCCCCGAAGCAAAAGCGCCAGGTTTGTGCGCAAAGTAAAATAATGGCGGTTATTTATTGGCTGGCTGAGCCGTATCTCTCTCTGATTCGGTGATTTGGCGCCATTAGTTCAGGAGCCAGAACTGAAAGCCTCATAAACTACAAGGACATTGGCGCGATATAAAAGGTTACTGCACCCCCCCCCCCCCCCCCCCCCCAAAATCCCACTTTCTCCCAGTCCTTGAAGTTCAGGAATCAATACGAGATGCAGAGACGTTTCCATTCGCTGAGGTTTTATCCTTCGGCTGCCGTACATATTTAATGCGGGGAATGAATTCAAACACCTTTGCTGTATCCCCCCCCCCCAGTAACGAGGAGCTGCTCTATATTAGCCCCGCCCACCGAGAAAAATCCCTGTTACTGGCACAGCACTTAACCCTTTCATCGCTGCTTTCAGACTTGGCCTCGATGCGATTGGTCACTGAAGGCCGAGTGGGAAGCGTTATATATATAACTAACGGGGACGCAGCAGAACTCAGCCGACGCCACAAGTGATGTCCCGTTTCGGCCAAAAAATCTGCAAAACCGCTGAAAAATTCAGGTGCAGATTTGTGAAATGCGCCTTTTTTTGATGCAACCGCAACTTTTTTGACGCAACCGCAACGTTTTTCCTCACTTTTAGCAAACTGGCTGAGAATCTATTGAGAACATGCCCTAAAGGTAGCCAGGTCTGGGCTAGGATTCAAAATAGGCCCAAACAGCCCCCACCCCAGCCCTATAAATAGCCCCCCTGGCATTACATAGTAACAAAGTAAGTTAGGTTGAAAAAAGACATACGTCCAACCATAATAAAGTACCCAGAGGCCCAAACAGCCCCCCCACCAGCCCTATAAATAGTGTCTGTGGCACCTTACAGCAGCCCCCCTGGCATTACATAGTAACATAGTAAGTTAGGATGAAACAAGACATAGGTCCATCACGTTCAACTATAATAAAGTACCCAGAGGCCCAAACAGCCCCCCCCACCAGCCCTATAAATAGTGTCTGTGGCATCTTATAGCAGCCCCCCTGGCATTTACTAGAACCCACAGATGCCAGTCCAAGTCTGACGACAGCCATACACTAGCCAATCAGCTTGTGTGCCAACCGGACAGACTGTGTAAGAGTGACCCTAAATAAAGGACCTCTGTCAGAGGGGGACAGCGGGTAGTACAGTCAGAGGCCAATTTGCAGAGTGGGGGCCCCAAGACACACGAGGGCTAAATCATGGTTCATGGATGGGGCTTGCAGGGTTGGGTGTCATTTGGTAGATCTTGGGCGGATTGGGGGAGTGGCCAGATGGCAATTTGGTTGCCTACCTTTTTCACAGGACCCCTTTCTACTTAGATGGCACTGGCTAGGGTGCCCAGGAGGGCAGTAGACTAACCAATTGTTGCCCCTGGGAGATGGGCCCTTCTAACTACAGTAGGTAGAATGGGGTACCATGACTTCTAATGGCAGACCTGCATAATTGGTATAACCCCATGAATATGATGGAAAAATGTGCAGCTTCATTCTATTTTCTAATGCCGTTTTAGGTATTTCCTGGTGATGGTCCCCCACTTCCTTTGTGGCTAATCACGGCAGTTCTGCCTTGCTTTGTGGCAGACTTGGCTTTGTAGCTCAATTCACATACATAGTAAGGTGCCAGTAGCTCTATATAAATGTTATATTGCGAGTGTGTGAGATATTACCGTTAATAAGCAAGCACCGCTTTCTATTAAACTGCAATCACTTCCAGACTCCAGTGTGACCGATACACGTCCGGCAGAAATAAAATGGATGTTTCCGGAGCCCATTCAAACACACACCAGGGCCCCCGGGGACAAATAACATTCATGGCGGAATCGCGCTCAAAGCTTTTGTCGAGCTGAACCCAAGGTGAATCTGGGATGACACGGTGCTCAGATAAACACTCCGGCAACAGGCCGAGGTTAATGGACTGTGACACCTACACAGCTCCTGTGTAGAAAGGACTGGGGAGAATGTGGCGGAACGCGTGGGGAGCATTATCTGTTCCAGCTTTACCGAAACATAGATATGACATAGAGAGTAATATTCTGAGACAATTTGCAATTGTTCTCCATGTTTTATCTAATGGTAGCACTAGATAGGTACCTAATATATAGGGGCAGAGACAGGGGAAAGTGTTGGAAGGGTTACTGCCTGCCCTGCTCTCATTTCCCTACAGAAATAGGGGTTGGTAGCACTAGGTAGGTACCTAATATATAGGGGCAGAGACAGGGGAAAGTGTTGGAAGGGTTACTGCCTGCCCTGCTCTCATTTCCCTACAGAAATAGGGGTTGGTAGCACTAGGTAGGTACCTAATATATAGGGGCAGAGACAGGGGAAAGTGTTGGAAGGGTTACTGCCTGCCCTGCTCTCATTTCCCTACAGAAATAGGGGTTGGTAGCACTAGGTAGGTACCTAATATATAGGGGCAGAGACAGGGGAAAGTGTTGGAAGGGTTACTGCCTGCCCTGCTCTCATTTCCCTACAGAAATAGGGGTTGGTAGCACTAGGTAGGTACCTAATATATAGGGGCAGAGACAGGGGAAAGTGTTGGAAGGTTACTGCCTGCCCTGCTCTCATTTCCCTACAGAAATAGGGGTTGGTAGCACTAGGTAGGTACCTAATATATAGGGGCAGAGACAGGGGAAAGTGTTGGAAGGGTTACTGCCTGCCCTGCTCTCATTTCCCTATAGAAATAGGGGTTGGTAGCACTAGGTAGGTACCTAATATATAGGGGCAGAGACAGGGGAAAGTGTTGGAAGGGTTACTGCCTGCCCTGCTCTCATTTCCCTATAGAAATAGGGGTTGGTAGCACTAGGTAGGTACCTAATATATAGGGGCAGAGACAGGGGAAAGTGTTGGAAGGGTTACTGCCTGCCCTGCTCTCATTTCCCTACAGAAATAGGGGTTGGTAGCACTAGGTAGGTACCTAATATATAGGGGCAGAGACAGGGGAAAGTGTTGGAAGGGTTACTGCCTGCCCTGCTCTCATTTCCCTACAGAAATAGGGGTTGGTAGCACTAGGTAGGTACCTAATATATAGGGGCAGAGACAGGGGAAAGTGTTGGAAGGGTTACTGCCTGCCCTGCTCTCATTTCCCTATAGAAATAGGGGTTGGTAGCACTAGGTAGGTACCTAATATATAGGGGCAGAGACAGGGGAAAGTGTTGGAAGGGTTACTGCCTGCCCTGCTCTCATTTCCCTACAGAAATAGGGGTTGGTAGCACTAGGTAGGTACCTAATATATAGGGACAGAGACAGGGGAAAGTGTTGGAAGGGTTACTGCCTGCCCTGCTCTCATTTCCCTACAGAAATAGGGGTTGGTAGCACTAGGTAGGTACCTAATATATAGGGGCAGAGACAGGGGAAAGTGTTGGAAGGGTTACTGCCTGCCCTGCTCTCATTTCCCTACAGAAATAGGGGTTGGTAGCACTAGGTAGGTACCTAATATATAGGGACAGAGGACAGGGGAAAGTGTTGGAAGGGTTACTGCCTGCCCTGCTCTCATTTCCCTATAGAAATAGGGGTTGGTAGCACTAGGTAGGTACCTAATATATAGGGACAGAGACAGGGGAAAGTGTTGGAAGGGTTACTGCCTGCCCTGCTCTCATTTCCCTACAGAAATAGGGGTTGGTAGCACTAGGTAGGTACCTAATATATAGGGGCAGAGACAGGGGAAAGTGTTGGAAGGGTTACTGCCTGCCCTGCTCTCATTTCCCTACAGAAATAGGGGTTGGTAGCACTAGGTAGGTACCTAATATATAGGGACAGAGACAAGGGAAAGTGTTGGAAGGGTTACTGCCTGCCCTGCTCTCATTTCCCTACAGAAATAGGGGTTGGTAGCACTAGGTAGGTACCTAATATATAGGGGCAGAGACAGGGTAAAGTGTTGGAAGGGTTACTGCCTGCTCTGCTCTCATTTCCCTACAGAAATAGGGGTTGGTAGCACTAGGTAGGTACCTAATATATAGGGGCAGAGACAGGGGAAAGTGTTGGAAGGGTTACTGCCTGCCCTGCTCTCATTTCCCTTAGAAGACAAGCGATAAGATCACATATAATGAGCAAATGAGCTATCCGGGTTACTGCAGGAACACACACACACTATATCATTAGAACCCTATACTTTTGTGACGGTTCCCCCAAACCAAAAGTCCGACCATGTCAGCGTTACACAGATATAAAGAAATAAATAAAAGGTCACTGGAATTGCTTGTAGTTTACGATCTAATTCTGTGATTCGGCTCCATTTATGACCACTAAAAACAGCAGGCATAAAAAAGAAAAAACAGCTTTGTCAACAGGGACGAGACAGGTGAAAGTAGAAAAAAAGAGAGAGAATATAGTGGAACACGGAGCCGCACCTCTGCCACAAAGCGACCCCCCGTATTTCAGGGGAGACATTTATTAGGCCTTATAGGGCTGAAGAATCTCCATTAGAAGCTGTGACCCTCAGACTTTTTATCTTTTTGTCTGACTTTGTGCTTTTAGGTCGACTCCCTGTCTCTTAAGTAACACTTAGAGAGGATAAAAGCCCCCTTCAAAGCGCTGATGTACTTTCCCCGAGATAAAACTTCTCTGCTGTGAAATTAGAGGTTGTCAATTGTCAACGTGGACGAGGCAAAGCTTGGAATGACCTGTCAGCAGCACAACTAATAGTCTCCAATGCGAATTATAGAAAGTTGACAACGGAGCTGAAATCCCATCTGCCTGTTGCGGAGGTGTCATTAGCTTGGAAACAAGAAGAACATGTTTTTGTTATCGGACTTTGAGGTCACATTGGGTCTTACCAACGCTCAGACTTCTTACGGAACAGTGAACAATATTCAGGTAACCCTGCAGGGCTGGTTAAAATGGTACAGTCTTTCTGCACAGCTTTTGTCACATAAATAAATATCATGAATGCTGCAGAAATATGATCAACTGATGGAGCAGACTTCCGTCTCAAAATGGCATCACCTAACAACAGATGGCTAACTTTTACTAGAGAAAGCGTCTCAAACGGACACAGACATTTAAGAATGAACGGAGCATCATTTACTTTGTCTCAAAATTACACAAACACCCAACAATAGATGGAGCAGACTTCAGTCTCAAAATGGCATCACCTAACAACAGATGGCTAACTTTTACTAGAGGAAGCATCTCAAACGGACACAGACATTTAGCAATGGATGGAGCATCATTTACTTTGTCTCAAAATTACACAAACACCCAACAATAGATGGAGCAGACTTCAGTCTCAAAATGGCATCACCTAACAACAGATGGCTAACTTTTACTAGAGGATGTGTCTCAAACTGTCACAGACATTCAACAATAGACGGAGCATCATTTACTTTGTCTCAAAATAACATAAACACCCAACAATAGATGGAGCAGTCCCTGTGTTTTAAAATAACACAACCACTCAACAATAGATGGAACAGTCTTTTCTAGGGTGTTAGTCTAAATATGATCCAACCACAACTATTCAACAACGGATAGAACTGTCTTTACTGGATGATGTGTCTCACATTTACATAACCTTAAAACAACAGATGGAGCAATCTTTAGTCGGGCATTTGTCTCAAAATGGCACAACAACCTAACAACAGATTTACTAGAGGATGAGTCTCAAACCGACACAGACATTTCACAATGGACGGAGCATCATTTACTTTGTCTCAAAATTACATAAACACCCAACAATAGATGGAGCAGTCCCTTTGTTTTAAAATAACACAACCACTCAACAATAGATGGAGCAGTCTTTTCTAGGGCATTAGTCTAAAAATGATCCAACCACAACCATTCAACAATGGATGGAGCTCTCTTTACTGGATAATGTGTCTCACATTTACATAACCACCAAACAGATGGAGCAACCTTTACTACGGCATTTGTCTTAAAATTAAACACCCACCCAGCAACCCATAGAGAAGTATTTACTATGGCATGGGTCTCAAAATTACACAGCCACCCAACAATAGATGGAACAGTTTATTTGTTCCAAATTTAAGCAACTATTTAACAATAGACAGGACAGTCTTTTCTATAGTATTTATAGTATCTATAGTCTCAAGGTGTTCCAAACATCCAACAACAGATGGAGGAGTCTTTACTGGGTCTTTCAACTCAAACAGCCACAACCTACCAACAACAGATGGAGCAGCCCTTACTAGGACATTTCTTTTAAAATGGCAAAACCATCTAACAGCAGATGGAGGAGCCTTTTGTCTCAAAACTATACAACCTTCCAACTACAGATGAGGCAGCCTTTACAAGGGCATTTGTCTTAAAATGACACAACCACCCAAGAACAAATGGCTATTTTGGCTTATTTTGAGACACAGCCATTTAACAATGGATGGAGCAGCCTTTACTTGGGCATTTGTCTCAAAATTACATAACCACTCAACAACAGATGGAGCAATCTTTACTACAGCATTTGTCTTAAAATGTCTAAAAACACCCACCCAGCAACACATAGAGACGTTTTTCCTAGGGCAAATTGACAGAATAGTCTTTTCTAGGGTATTTCTAGGGCAGGGGTAGGGAACCTGTGGCTCTTTTGATGGCTGCATCTGGCTCGCTGCCAAATCTTTAATAAAAGAAATAACAGGGGGCGTGGCCTGCGCTCGGCGGATAGAAGACGTGTTCTAATCCTTAGAACACGTCTTCTATCCGCCGAGCGTAGGCCACACCTTCCTCTGCATCGCATCCGGCATCCTTGGCACCCACCCTACCTTGTCCCTGCGCTCGGCGGATAGAAGGCGTGTTCTAAGCCGTAGAACACATCTTCTATCTGCCGAGCACAGGCCACGCCCTCCTCCGCATCGCATCCGGCATCCTAGGGACTCACCCTCCTTGTCCCTGCGCTCGGCGGATAGAAGACATGTTCTAATCCTTAGAACACGTCTTCTATCCGCCGAGCGCAGGCCACTTCCTCCTCTGCATCGCATGCGCATCCGGCATCCTTGGGCCCCACCCTACCTTGCCCCGCAGCATCCGCGGGCAAACATATTGTATGGCTCTTACTGATTTACATTTTAAAATATGTGGTGTTTATGGCTCTCTCAGCCAAAAAGGTTCCCGACCCCTGTTCTAGGGTGTTTGTCTCAAAATGACCCAACCATTCAACAACAGATGGAGGTGTCTTTATTAGGTCTTTTGGCTCAAACTGACACAACCGCCCAACAACACACGGAGCAGCCTTTACACACAGCCATTCAACAATGGATGGAGCAGCCTTTACTTGGGCATTTGTCTCAAAATTACATAACCACTCAACAACAGATGGAGCAATCTTTACTACGGCATTTGTCTTAAAATGAAACACCCACCCAGCAACACATAGAGACGTTACAGTGCGACAAAACTGCTAAAAATGCAAATCGGACAATTCGCCAGATAAAACTTGTCGAGATCATGCAGAAGACAATGGCAGATGTTCCTTCCCACCCCTGGAGGACCCTTCTTTAGAGGTTGTTTTTTTTTTTTTTTTGCGTCAACAAAATTCGAAAAAGTTGAAGTTTGGGGGGAGCAATTCTAAAAAGTTGCAGTTTCGTGACTTTTCTGTGACTTTTTCCCGCATGTACTTTTTCAGTTCAGACTTTTTAGTAAACGTCATGACGTTCGTGGAAATTCGTTTTTGAATTTTTGAAAAGAAAAAAAATGAGAAAAGTTAGAGTTTTAGCACTTCTGCCCCTAAGTTCTACCTAACTAAGTTTAATGAGTGCACCAATAAAATACCTCCTCCGAGAATAGTATGGGCCCATTCAGAGAGTCAACGGACTGGGAGTCCAAAATGGGAGTGGGGCGGAGGAATAAACCAAGAGAATGGTAATAACATACTGTATATACTGTATATTATAAACCATGCTAAGCCCTTGAGATACAAAAAGAGATAGTGATGCCCATTGGTAGGTTTTTTAAAAAGCTACAATATAATTGGCTCTTTCACTCAACATTGTTTTGCAGCTGATCAAGTTGGGTTGTAGTAATGAACACTGTTAAGGTGCCCATACAGGGGTCCTTTAGACCGATTCGGCAGCTTATCTGCCTGTGTAGGGGCACCACCCACAGGCCTCTCTGTCCGACATCTGGCCTGAAATTGGCCAGATCTCGATTGGGCAGGTTTGATTTTTCCGTCGGATCAGGGACAGCATTGGCTCGTGGATGTGGTTCCCGAACAGACACCGCCTACGCCCGCCTTTGTAATTCACCCTAGGGCCAAACTATTGAATTAGCCCAATATCTCCCACCCAGGCAAACAGATCTTACAATGTATGGCCATCTTCAGTATTTTTCTGCAATGTATGTACTGTATTGAGAATAGTATGTACAGCATAGGTTGCACCGTGCAATAAAAGGGTATTATACATCCATTCCACTAAACAAAGTGACTATATGCCCTTTAATATCAGGCTCATTGGTCACAGCTCACTGCTTGCTCTGCTGGGTCTCTGTGTTGTCTGAGATGACAAAGTTGTTGGTAAGAATTCTATTTACAAAAGGTCATCCCAGGAAAGTGACTGATGAGTGTGACGCCTTTAATATACTTGTTTTTTGTTTCAGCCAACACTGTCATAAACTAAATACACACACACACACACACACACATATAAACTTGTATGGAATCATGAATGCCATGTGTAATGTTTAGGGAATCTTATCATTTGTCTGTCTGTAAACTAACAGGAGGCTTATGGGACCAACACTGTTATATTATCATTACATACATGAGATGAATTAAAGGCATATCTACTGTTTGCTGAGATCATTTTCAGAGGTTTTGTTGATCTAGTCGAGCAGGCAGAATATTCTTTATTCAAATCAATTACACATAGATAAGTTTTAAAGTGACCTACTTTGGACAGTGAAAGTTTCTTATCAACAGAAAGATCCATAGCTGTACTGTATTTATAGGAAAGGGATCTAACTTCATTAAAACATTTAATGTTTATTAACATTAATTTATCTATCTATCTATCTATCTATCTATATATCTATTATCTATCTATCTATCTATCTATCTGTCTGTCTATTTATCTGTTTATCTATCATCTATCTTTCTATCTATCTATCATCTATCTATCTATCTATCTATCTATCTATCTATCTATCTATCTATCTATCTGTCTGTCTATTTATCTGTCTATCTGTCTATCTATCTATCTATCTATCTATCTATCTATCTATCTGTCTGTCTGTCTGTCTATCTATCTATCTATCTATCTGTCTATTTATCTGTCTATCTGTCTATCTATCTATCTATCTATCTGTCTATTTATCTATCTATCTATCTATCATCTATCTGTCTGTCTATTTATTTTTCTATCTATCTATCTATCTATCTATCATCTATCTATCTATCTATCTATCTATCTATCTATCTATCTGTCTATCTATCTGTCTGTCTATTTATCTGTCTATCTGTCTATCTATCTATCTATGTATCTATCTATCTATCTATCTATCTATCTATCTATCTCTCTATCTATCTGTCTGTCTATTTATCTATCTATCTATCTATCTATCTATCTATCTATCATCTATCTATCTGTCTGTCTATTTATTTTTCTATCTATCTATCTATCTATCTATCTATCTATCTGTTGCCAAGCGAGAGGATCTCCTCCCTAGGGCCAAACGATCTCATTAAAATGGCAGGCATAAGTGGTTAGGGGACCGCATCAACGAGCCATTGCTGTCCCCAATCTGACAGAAAAATCAAACCTGCCTGATCAAGATCTGGCCAATTTCAGGCCAGATGTTGGTCAGGATGGCCCATCGGTTGTGCCCATTCACAAGCAGATAAGTTGCTGAATTAGTCTAAAAGATGGATATGGGCAGCTGTAATTGGTCTGTGTATGGCCACCTTTATTGACTTATAATGGAATCATCTTAGATGAGAAAACTATTTTTTTTTTCATGTGAATTTCATGTGAAGCCCTTAAGGTCCCCATACATGGGCCGATTGTAGCTGCCGATATGGGTCCCTTAGGCTGATTCGGCAGCTTATCGGCCCGTGTAGGGGCAGGAACAATGACCTGCCCGCCAATATCTGGCCTGAAATTGGCCAGATATCGATCGGGCAGATTAAAAAATTCAGTCGGATCGGGGACCGTATCGGCTCATTGATGTAGTCCCCAAACCGACTGTGCCCATTACCGTTGTTATAATTCGATCGTTTGGCCCCAGGGACAAACGACCAAATTAGCCTAAATTCGCCTGATATCGCCAACCCGTAGGTGGGGATATGGGGAGAAGATCTGCTCGCTTGGTGACCTTACCAGGCGAGCGGATCTTTACGTGTATGGGGACCTTTAGTCTGGGACACCATGATGGAGATGTTTGCATCAGGCATAACGATGGTTGGTTGAGGAAGCTCTCTAACAAAACATCACGTACCCCACAGCTAATAGATATGAGTGAGCTACTGCAGTTATCCAGTTTATACCAAGTCGGAAAAAGGCATCAAGAAAGCCCCGACATGATACAACAACACTACACTTCCACTATTTTGACTTTCACATTATTAGTTGCATAAGCTGCAAGCACCTGCATGTGTTGTGTTTATGGAATTAGAAAGAATTTTTCCTTTGGAAGCTTCCGAGCTACAGATTCAGAACAAATCTAACGGAAGTGCTCCATGTGTAGATATGGATTTCTGTAAGTTTGTCACAGTAATTCCGAGATATCAAATAACAACGCACACACAAGACAAGACACATGAGCGCTGAACCTCGCTGGTATCAGCCGACGCATTTGTCATGTCAATGGATTTTCCCTTTAAGCCTGATTAAAAATTCATCCTAAATGGGGTCGTTAGCTACATCTCACTAAGCATGGGCATTTTCCGTGCATACGATACTTGTTCCGATTCGTGCCAGGTTGACCAGTCATTCCCATCTTGAGTCATTCAGCAGCTGCCATACACAATGTTCTCCATCTGTTGTGCTTTTCGCTTAAGGTAGTAGATCTCAAGTTGTTATAGTCAAGCCGGTAAGGGCCGTCAGGCCTTGACAGTGTAGCTCCTCATGGATGAAGCTTCTAGAGAGTGTATTAAGCGGATCCAGACCCTTTTTCATAAAAAACTGCATTGGTTAAAAGCAGTGATCCCCAACCAGTGGCTCGTGAGCAACATGTTGCTCCCCAACCCCTTGGATGTTGCTCCCAGTGGCCCCAAACCAGGTGCTTATCTTTTTAATTCCTGGCAAGTTTTGGTTGTATAAAAACCCAATATAATGCCAAACAGAGGCTGCCAGTCCACATAGGGGCAATTAAATAGCCAATTATAGCTCTTATTGGCACCATCAGGATCCATTTTTATGCTTGTGTTGCTCCCCTTTTGAATGTGGCTCAGGGGTATAAAAGGTTGGGGATTCCTGGGTTAAAGAAATAGTGGAACCACTTGCAAATAGATCCAAAAACCAGTTAAGCTGGACATACATTGGTAGATGCCCCCATTTGGCAACCCTTCCAAGTAGACCATTCAGAAGACCAAATCCATGACTTGATCTTTTCAGCGCACATTAGGACTCCCAGCCTTTCCAATCATTACCCAGCAAGGTTCTGATATACGATTGGTCAGACTGCTACAGTTTTGACCCGATCTCTGAGCCAATAAGCTGCTTAAGTAGTCAGGAGTAGTTAAGCTGGCAGCCAATATCAGCCTATGAATGCCCAGCTTAAAGATCAGAGTTTCTCTGTTTTTGGTTAAAATTTAACATGCCTCTCAGACACTACAAGTCTACTCACTGATGAAGCTTCTAGAGAGTGTATTAAGTGGATCCAGACCCTTTTTCAGAAAAAAACTGCATTGTTTAAAAGCTGTGATCCCCAACCAGTGGCTCAGGGGCAACATGTTGCTCCCCAACCCTTTCGATGTTGTTCCCAGTGACCCCAAAGCAGGTGCTTATTTTTTAATTCCTGGCTTGAAGTCAGCTTTTGGTTGTATAAAAACCCAATATAATGCCAAACAGAGCCTCCTGTAGGCTGACAGTCCACATAGGGGCAATTAAATAGTCAATTATTGCTCTTATTGGCACCATCAGGAACCATTTTTATGCTTGTGTTGCTCCCCATTTGAATGTGGCTCAGGGGTATAAAAGGTTGGGGATCCCTGGGTTAAAGAAATAGTGGAACCACTTACAAATAGATCCAAAAACCAGTTAAACTGGACATACATTGGTAGATGCCCCATTTGGCAACCCTTCCAAGCAGACCATTCAGAAGACCAAATCCATGACTTGATCTTTCCAACGCACAATAGGACTTTCCAGCCTTTCCAATCATTATCCAGCCAGCTTCTGATTGGTCAGAATGCTACAGTTTTGACCTGATCTCTGAGCCAATAAGCTGCTTAAGAATGAGGAGTAGTAAAGCTACTGGCTCCATTACACTGTTATCTGATTGGTCCTATGTAAATGTGCAGCCATTTTGCCCAACTGCCCGGGTTTCCATGCTGAATACAATGCCAGACCATGCTCTCGCTTGCATGTACATCAAAAGCAATTTTCCTCAGACAAGACACTGTGCAAAAGGTTCAACCCTTTCATTTTCTCTTAAAAGCATACATTTCTCTGACCCCTTTCAATCAACTGCTACTCTAAGGTCAAATTAATGAAGGAATTATAAAAGTCCCTGAGCCAACATGGGGAGAGAAAGGCGCGTGGGCACTTTCCGAAGCGTCACTGCGGTTCAGCCTTCACCCTTTTAATGCTTTCAAGGTTAAAAAAGCTTTTACACTTATGGTGCCACTTAGATGAAATACCAACAATTTGCTTTAACTAAAGTCTATCATTGAAACAAAATGGCTCCTGTTTATTACAGGCATCTCGTTCTGTGGGGGAAAAAAATTGCTGCTGTGAAAAAGACACAGAAGGTGATTATGCCCCAGATGTATCAATGCTGTGATCTATTATTAAGCGCTGAATGACAGAAAGAAGTATTGCAGAAAAGCTATTGGATTGTTTTAGAGAATTTATAGAAAAAATAAATTCTGTATGAAATCATGAGGCTTTTTTGTCCTGCTGTGCTAAACGCAACAACATCAGCTAAATAAGCTGAAGGCCCAGCTTTGATCCATATTTCTGTAAACATTCACTCACACTTATATTCCTGATTTGATTGCATTTGGCAGTGGGTACTTCTTATCTCTCTTCTTTGAATGTTAAGCCCCCCTATTGGGGAAAGACCCCTCTAGTGTAAATTATGGTCTATATTCCTATTGGCTCAGGGATGTTATGGGCAATATTACATTAAAAAGGGAAGAACAATCATATTCTTCCACTTTGGACTCCACTCTATAATGAGGGTAGAGAGCCAGAGACTGAGGGGGAGAGCGTAAGCCTGAGACTGAGGGGGAGAGTATAAGCCTGAGCCTGAGGGGGGGGGAGCATAAGCCTGAGCCTGAGGGGGAGAGCATAAGCCTGAGCCTGAGGGGGAGAGCATAAGCCTGAGCCTGAGGGGGAGAGCATAAGCCTGAGCCTGAGTGGGAGAGTATAAGCCTGAGCCTGAGGGGGAGAGCATAAGCCTGAGCCTGAGGGGGGGGAGCATAAGCCTGAGCCTGAGTGGGAGAGTATAAGCCTGAGCCTGAGGGGGAGAGTATAAGCCTGAGCCTGAGGGGGAGAGCGTAAGCCTGAGACTGAGGGGGAGAGTATAAGCCTGAGCCTGAGGGGGGGGAGCATAAGCCTGAGCCTGAGGGGGAGAGTATAAGCCTGAGCCTGAGGGGGAGAGTATAAGCCTGAGCCTGAGGGGGAGAGTATAAGCCTGAGCCTGAGTGGGAGAGTATAAGCCTGAGCCTGAGGGGGAGAGTATAAGCCTGAGCCTGAGGGGGAGAGCATAAGCCTGAGCCCGAGGAAGGAGAACATAGAAGCCAAGGCCCTAAGATATAGAGAACACCCAGAACATCTTAATGGAGGTCAGGGAATGGCTTGCAGTGAGTGATATAGTATAGAAAGTGTTATAGCACATTATAGGCAGGGTCAGATAGGGTTGACTAGAAAGAGCAGTCTTACGGGAATGACAGTGTGGGCTTAATTCCATAGGGGACACCTGCCAGGGTAGGGACTTGAGGGTGTATTGACTCAGGGTAAAGTATATTCCCTTTGGAAAGGTACATCTGAATTATCTGGGGCTCTGGGGCTGTCACCTATGGTGGAGATATCTCCAGTGATTTGTGAAATACTTGCCCCCCTATGTAGTAAAGTTTGCCCAGGTGCAGTAACCCATAGCAACCAAGGAAAAGCTTGCTTTTAAACAGGCAGCCATTCAATCAAACCTGCCCATACACGATAACTGAAGAAAATGTTGCTGATTATATTACATAACCCCCTAATTCTTGGCTGCATAGTAAAAATGGGGAGATGCAGTTCTGGCTAGAGATGAGTGAAACAACACGCCACGTTTTACAATTAGCCACTAAGGTTTCAAATCCTTAAATGAATGATTGAGCATCTGGAACAAGGGGTTGTATTGCTGTGCAAACAACATCCAATAGATGTGTTATAGCATGTATTGCTTCATAAAACAGCTTTGGGCTCTGACGGAACACTTCCTGATTCATATAACAGATTCCCTCTATGATAGATCACTTCCTGCTTCATGACAGAGCACTTCCTGCTTTATAAAACAGATATTTGCCATGACACATGACAGCACTTCATGCTTTATAAAATGCCTACTGGCCCTGGCAAAACACTTCCTGCTTCATAAAACAAATAATCTGTTCAGTAGATCAGTTATTGGCTGTGAGAGGGCACTTCTTGCTTAGTGAAACAGCTATTGGCTGTGATAGAGCATTTCCTATTTGGTGAAACAGCTATTGGCTACAGGGTTGCCAGGTTGGCGGTTTTCCCGCCAAATTGGGCTACTAATTTAAAGCCCTGGTGGGTTTCCAAAGTACAAACCCACCAAGGTACAGTTTTGGGTTATTTTTTGGAGCCTTGGTGGGTTTGTAGTTTGGAAACTAGCCAAAGTTTTTTCCCCTAGTGTGCCTGTTCCACTGCATGCTGGGTAATGTAGTTTGTATCTAACAATTAGCCTACAGCTAGGTTTAATATAAAACTACAATACCCAGCATGCAATTGGACAGTATAGACAGAGGATCCATTTCTATTCTATTCAGGCTCAACCTGTCTGCTCTACACCCCGCTCCCTGCTCTGTATAGTATAGGATTGTACTGTTACTTTCTACTATGATGTGGAGGGGCTGCCATTTGTTACTTTCTGAAGTTGATCCTTAAACTATAACTCTCAAGATATATTGGGGCTGCTGAGAGTTGTAGTTCAACGCACCCATATGTATATCATGTCTAGAGTTAATGCAACATTCTGGATCCATTTCTGTAGTGACTTCCCAGCTGGACTGGGCACAGAGGGAATTATCAGCCATCCCAGTAACTGGGTAGTGATTATACGCTTTTAAAAAGGCATATTTTTCCATATATTTTTTTTCTTTGCACATATTGGGCTATTTTTGGCCTACTTTCGAAGTGGCTTTTGGCTAGTTTTGGGCTGGTTTTAGAACTGACTTTGGCTGGTTTGGAAAAATAAATCTGGCAACTCTGATTGGCTGTGACAGAGCACTTCCTGTTTTGTGAAACAGCTATTGGCTATGACAGAGCACTTCCCATTTGGTGAAGCACTTCCTGCATCATGAAACAGCTGCTATGGAAACAATATTAGGAGCCTTATATAAAGACTGTTCTTTTGCTAACTTGCCCTCCCAATTCCAGCTCTTGAGGTTAAAAAAAAGTTTGTTGAGGCATCCATTTTGATATACAGGGTCACAGTACAGGTATGGGATCCCTTATCTGGAAACCCACTATCCGAATTACAGAAAGGCCATCTCCCATGGACCCCATTATAAGCAAATAATTCTAATTTTAAAAAATGATTTCCTTTTTCTCTGTAATAATAAAACAGTACCTGTACTTGATCCCAACTAAGATATAATTACCCCTTATTGGGGCAGAACAGCCCTATTGGGTTTATTTCATGGTTAAATGATTCCCTTTTCTCTGTAATAATAAAACAGTACCTGTACTTGATCCCAACTAAGATATAATTACCCCTTATTGGGGCAGAACAGCCCTATTGGGTTTATTTCATGGTTAAATGATTCCCTTTTCTCTGTAATAATAAAACAGTACCTGTACTTGATCCAAACTAAGATATAATTACCCCTTATTGGGGGCAGAACAGCCCTATTGGGTTTATTTCATGGTTAAATGATTCCCTTTTCTCTGTAATAATAAAACAGTACCTGTACTTGATCCCAACTAAGATATAATTACCCCTTATTAGGGACAGAACAGCCCTATTGGGTTTATTTCATGGTTAAATGATTCCCTTTTCTCTGTAATAATAAAACAGTACCTGTACCTGATCCCAACTAAGATATAATTACCCCTTATTGGGGCAGAACAGCTCTATTGGGTTTATTTAATGGTTAAATGATTCCCTTTTCTCTGTAATAATAAAACAGTACCTGTACTTGATCCCAACTAAGATATAATTACCCCTTATTGGGGGCAGAACAGCCCTATTGGGTTTATTTCATGGTTAAATGATTCCCTTTTCTCTGTAATAATAAAACAGTACCTGTACTTGATCCCAACTAAGATATAATTAATCCTTATAGGAGGCAATATAAGCCTATTGGGTTTAATCAATATTTAAATAATTTTTAGCAGGTATGGAGATCCAAATTACCCCAAGCATGGGTGTCGATGGGTGCAATGAAGCCCTATAACTGGCATTACTTAAATTGAACATCTGAATGGTGGCGTTGGCTAGTTCTAACCAGCAGTAATTGGGCCACTCAGGGGTATATAACAAGCCATTTCTCTTTCATACAAAAACATAACTTTATCTGGAAACAAAATGATTTGACACGTTCCTTAAGTGAATAAAGCCAAGACATGACTAGAGAGTCAGGAAAGCTGAGAATTCCGCTAGCCACTCTCCTCTGACATTTTCACGGGATACAAGGAGCCCATCAATATATTACCGTACACCAGAGATGCTTCGAGATTTGAGAAAAGTCAATAGCGCCTTCATCTTTGTGGACTTTTGAACATGAAAAAAAAAGTGATGCTTTAGGGATTTACGGCTGCATCGTAATAAAAAAAACCTGAATCTAAATGGATTGTGGGGGGATTTGCGCCTATTAATAGCCCTGTAGTCTCAGGGTGAGTATCTTATTTTCCCCATCTCTGTACCTGACAGCCCCAGCCTTCCTGCATCAGTGCGATCAATGCTCTCTCTCCAGGCTGTTCCTGCCAGACAAGTTACTATAGCGCTGCACACACATAGCATAAAGCTGGCTGAGGATTCTGCTCACACAATTCTCTACTTACCCACACACTGCTCAATTGGAAAATATCAACTTTTTTGTAAAAAACACAGCCTCTTTGAAATCTTTAAATACCTGCCACTCTGGTTACCCAGAGGTTAATAGTAAGGCTGCAGCATCCCCTTAATCACTTAGATTTCCTTCTCCTACTGTAACCCACTCGGCCCCCTCCCTCAGGAATTTGCTTTGGCTGTTGGCTTGTGGGCATGCTCAGTTGTTCTAAGCTCAGATTACTAAACACGCCCTCCAGTGTAGCAGCCAGTGAAGAGATGGCATTGCTGGTTCCCATAGAAACTCAGCTCTAGCTGTCTGCTTCAATTTTTTTTCTTCTAACCTTCTCTCCTGAGCTCAGCTCAAACAAAGCAGAACTTTTATCAGAGACACTGGCTGCTAGACTGCCAGTAGACAGAGAGACACTGGCTGTTAGACTGGGGGTTGTGTTTAGTAATCTGAGCTGAGAACAACTGAGCATGCCCAGGAGCCAGAAGTCAAAGCAAATTCCTGAAGGAGGGGGCCGAGTGGGTTACAGGAGGAGAAGGAAATCTAAGTGATTAAAGGGATGCTGCAGCCTTCTGCCTGTGTGAGCCTGTATTCCTAATGAATTGTATGCTGAATAAGGGTCTCTCTGTGTGTGTGCTGCTTGTAGATTTAAATGTATCTGATTATGTATCAGAGGAAAAATGGCCACCGGGTGAAAGCTGCTATTTGCTTTAGGAACATGTAATGGTGCTGGCAAGCGGAGGGGATATATGCAGTACAAATGGTGCCATTTGGGTGGGGGAGACGTGCCCAAATGATATACATTGTAGGCAAACTTTAACTTGATAAATAGACATCTGACCCAGTAACAAAAAGAAAAACAATTGAAAATAATTCCTTACTCTTTGCTATGGTTCTATGCTATGGAAAAGTCCTTTCAATACATAATACCAGGCTGGGCTTATGGCTGGGCAGCAGCGGCATCTCTATAGGGCACAAGTGGGGTGGGGGGCACATTTCAGAGAGAGAGAGCAAGTACCTAGTACGGGGTGCGGGAGTGGGTGTCAGGCAGACGGGTTGGGCTAACAGGGGTGCTGTAGGGCGAGTAAATGAGTGAGCGGAAGGTACAGGCCCAGTAATATTCCCGTGGGATGTGCATGTCCAACTTCTTCCACTTATAACTTCACTTAAAGGAAAACTATACTAAACAATGTAGGTCCCTATACACATATATCCCATAAACAGCTCATATGTAAAGCCCTGCTTCATCTAAATAAACCATTTTCATATAAATATACTTGTTTAGTAGTATGTGCCATTGGGTAATCCTAAATAGGAAACTGCCATTTTAAGTACTAAGGGCCGCCCCCTGGGATCATAGGAGTCACAGTGCACACAAACAAGCCAAGGCACACATACATGCTAGGCCCCATCAGCCAATGAATGGGCAGGGTTCTGCCTTTTGCTCCCACACTACTTCCTGTTATAGTTAGAGCTGCATCACTTCCTGTCAGCTGATCTCTGAGGGGGCACACAGCCCATCACTAAATGGCGGCTCAAGGGAAAGGATGTAAAAGGGCAATATTTACTGATATATATATTCCAGTTTGGGGAGATTCTTTAATATAAACTATCTGTTGGTTACGTATTCATTCTGGGGGTATAGTTTCTAGATTATAGATTGAACAGCCAATGAGAATAAAGAAATCTTGGGGCTTTCTCACACACTTCCCCAATACTCCCATAATGCATTGCATCTCCTACTTAGATACCTGTACATTTACTCCACATGTAAACTAGACTTGCTGCATGAAGTTGGGTTTAATATTTTTATTTGCTAATGTGGGGGCAGCACATTGTTCCACAATTCACAAAATTGATTGTAGACCTTTGTTGAGGTGAGGCAAAGCTTTGTGGTTTACACTTGTAGATTGTAAGCTCTTTGGGGCAGGGCCCTCTTCACCTCCTGTATCGGTTATTGGTTGCTTTATATGTTACTCTGTATGCCCAATGTATGGAACCCACTTATTGTACAGCGCTGTGGGATATGTTGGCGCTTTATAAATAAATGATAATAATAATAATAATAATAATAATCTTTCCATTATCTATCTATCTATCTATCTATCTATCTATCTATGTATCTATCTCTCTTCACCCCTTGTATCGGTTATTGGTTGCTTTATATGTTACTCTGTATGCCCAATGTATGGAACCCACTTATTGTACAGCGCTGCGGGATATGTTGGCGCTTTATAAATAAATTATAATAATAATAATAATAATCTTTCCATTATCTATCTATCTATCTATCTATCTATCTCTCTTCACCTCCTGTATCGGTTACTGATTGCTTTATATGTTACTCTGTATGCCCAATGTATGTAACCCACTTATTGTACAGCGCTGCGGGGTATGTTGGCGCTTTATAAATAAATGATAATAATAATAATAATAATAATAATAATAATAATAATAATAATAATAATAATAATAATCTTTCCATTATCTATCTATCTATCTATCTATCTATCTATCTATCTCTCTTCCCCTCTTGTATCGGTTATTGATTGCTTTATATGTTACTCTGTATGTCCAATGTATGAAATGCAGTAATTCCTAGTAGATTGTAAGCTCTTTTGGGCAGGGCTCTCTTCCCCTCCTGTATCGGTTACTGATTGCTTTATATGTTACTCTGTATGCCCAATGTATGGAACCCACTTATTGTACAGCGCTGCGGGATATGTTGGTGCTTTATAAATAAATGTTAATATTGTAAGCTCTACGGGGCAGGGACCTCCATCCTCTTGTGACTTTGACTCTTAACTTGTTGCAACTGTATCTTGTATTTATTGTTATACTTTGTATTTATCTATTATTATCTTAATAACCCCCTGTTTGTATTAATGTATCTACTGTACAGCGCTGCGTACATAAGAAGCACTTTATAAATAAAGATATACATACATAATAATAAAATACACATGGCAGTACACTCCTTGTTTGTTGCAGTGATTACCGTATGTATTAGTGGGGTGCCAGCCTTTACAATTCCCATTAACCTAATCCGACCCCCAATTCTGACCATTTCCATTAGCAGATAAGGGCACATTGGGACCCAGCGAGGTTTCCCAATAACATAATTCACCAACTGCAACAATGTAGCTGCATTATATTGTCCTCCATCATATCTGAACCTTTCCGAGCCCATTTAGCAGCCCCCCCAAAGCCTACTGTTCTAATTTTGCTGAATGCAAATCTTATCACTTTTAATTTGCTGCCTGCCATTGGCCGAATGATAAAAAAAAATAAAACAAGAGCAGGCGAGTTTTTCTGAATTCATAACGAGCCTTTATTTGGAACACACTGTACCCGGGCACGGAAACAAGAGGGGCTCGATTAAAATCTCGCAGGCGGCCCCCAGACTGGTTATCGCAGTTCTACAGCAACACAGCGACTCGCATGGTATTTGGCCATAAGGGAAACAAGCCGCGCTTATCCTCTCTACAAACCTCATTGATAACCGTGTTTCCTCTGAGCCGGCATAGCTGGATTC
Source organism: Xenopus tropicalis (assembly GCF_000004195.4). Taxonomy (NCBI): domain Eukaryota; kingdom Metazoa; phylum Chordata; class Amphibia; order Anura; family Pipidae; genus Xenopus; species Xenopus tropicalis. The sequence continues at coordinate 13,473,229 of NC_030677.2, read as the reverse complement.
TGTTCATCAGATTTGCTCCAAAAGGCAAAAAAAAAAAAAGTAGATTTTTTTTTTTTTTTTTTGCTGTTGTAAAATAGATTTCAGAGCGCAAGGGGATATATGTTATCTCGCGTCTTACTGTGAAATGGCCTGTATTAGTCGGAATTATTTGCTGTGAAATGTAACTACGGATTTGCCCGATAATACCTCTCTGTAAGGATTTATGAAGTGGGGAATATGATCGACTCGAAGTGTGTTTCCGGAGGGGCTACCTACGGGCAATTCCAATGTTTTCCCATGGATCAGGTTATGTCAACTCTTTCGACATCGGGGAAAGGATCCAGGGTCAGACTGGGGGGTGCAGGGCCCACCCTAACCCCCCGCAGGGTCCCCCACCCGATGTCCTCCCCTGAGCGTGTGTAAGTTTCTGGGGGGCTACCTACGGCAATTCCAATGTTTTCCCGTGGATCAGGTTATGTCAACTCCTTTGGCATCGGGGAAAGGATCCAGGGTCGGACTGGGGGGTGCAGGGCCCACCCTAACCCCCCGCAGGGTCCCCCACCCGATGTCCTCCCCTGAGCGTGTTTAAGTTTCCGGGGGGCTACCTACGGCAATTTCACTTATTTCAGCATCAGGGAAAGGGTCCAGGGTCAGACTGGGGGGTGCAGGGCCCACCCTAACCCCCTGCAGGGTCCCCTACCCAACGTCCTCCCCTGAGTGTGTGTAAGTTTCCGGGGGGCTACCTATAAACAATTCCTATGTTTTCTCATGGATCAGGTTATGTCAACTCCTTCGGCATCACGGAAAGGATACAGGGTTGGACTGGGGGGTGCAGGGCCCACCCTAACCCCCCCCGCAGGGTCCCCTACCTGACGTCCTCCCCTGAGTGCTTGTAAGTTTCCGGAGGGGCTACCTACGGGCAATTCCAGTGTTTTCCCATGGGTCAGGTTATGTCAACTCCTTCGGCATCAGGGAAAGGGTCCAGGGTCAGACTGGGGGGTAAAGGGCCCACCCCAACCCCCACCCTAACCCCCCCCCGCAGGGTCCCCTACTTGACGTCCTCCCCTGAGTGCTTGTAAGTTTCCGGAGGGGCTACCTACGGGCAATTCCAGTGTTTTCCCATGGGTCAGGTTATGTCAACTCCTTCAGCGCCGGGGGAAAGGGTGCAGGGTCGGACTGGGGGGTAAAGGGCCCACCCCAACCCCCACCCTAACCCCCCCGCAGGGTCCCCTACCTGACATCCTACCCTGAGCGCATGTAAGTTTCCGGAGGGGCTACCTACGGGCAATTCCAATGTTTTCCCATGGGTCAGGTTATGTCAACTCCTTCAGCGCCAGGGGAAAGGGTGCAGGGTCGGACTGGGGGGTGCAGGGCCCACCCTATCCCCACGGGAGGGTCCCCCACCCGACATCCGACGTCTCCCCTGAGCATGTGTGAGTTTAATGTGTCAGGGGAGGAGCAGTCGGGCAGGGGGAGCGCCGTCAAGGGTCAGGTCTGGGCCCTCGCGGCCCACTGGGATTTTTCCCCGTGTCCCAGTGGCCCAATCCGACCCTAAAAGGGTCCAATCACAATCGCCGACCTCAACCCACAGCTTCATTAGAAATACATCGTTAGGGTTGATAGCGCAGTGTCAGCCCCCAATACCAACGCAGCGCCAAATCCCCAAGAATAGACGCGTCTATATATTTTTTTTTTAGCAGAAACAATTCTTTTTCGACTCATTTTTAACTCAGACAGAAAGACATTTATATGTATGGCCCTGCGAGCACATCTTTAATTATGTGCATAATTATAATTAAAAGCTGCATTGAAAAGAAGAGATGTCTTTTTTTTTTTTTTTTAATTTCACGCTTTAATCAGTTTCATTAAAAATAAAACACATCACAAAGATTTTAATTTTAATTCCGATGCATATTATCCCATTAACACCCACACAACCTTGGCGTGAACTGGATGAGCACAGGGAGCTTTATTCTACGCCTCGAAATCAAAGGGGGTTAGGAAAGGTGAGCGGAGTGCTAGCGAGTGGGTCATTTCATAGAAGATTGCTTTGCACCTAAATACAGGCAATTTGCAATTGGTCTTCATTTTTTAATAATGTCATTTTTTTTTTAGTAATTTTACTTTTAGTCCAGCAGCTCTGCCGTTTGGAATTTCAGCAGCTATCTGGTTGCTAGGGTCCGCGTTACCTTAGCGACCAGGCAGCAGTTTGAACGAGAGGATGGTAAATGAATAGGAGAGGGACCTGAATAGAAAAACAAGTTATACAAAGTAACAATAACAATTAAACTGCCACCTGACAGAGCAATAGGTTTTTGGCTGCTGGGGTCAGTGACCCCCATTTGAAAGCTGCAAAGAGTTAAAAGAAAAAGAAGAATAAAAGTTAAACCACCCCTTTAACAGGTCTGACCTAGAGGAGCTTTAACTGAAGAGCCCCACACAACACAACTGTCCCGATTTTAAAAAGATACAATGTTTCCCAAACTTAATTAGATAAGGAGGCTTTTGGCAGATCTCAGAATACTCACCCCCTGATACAATTTTTGAAATGTTGGGAGGTATGAGAAACCCCTAATATCCCTATCCCTGTACTCTGTTCCTTCAAAAAATATGAATAAATCCCATTTTTATATGCTGAAATCCAGCTGCAAAACAGTTCTTCTCTTTCTGCATCATTTGGAATCCTGGCAGGGGAGGAGGGACTAAAACACTGATGTTACAAATTGTAACAACTTCTCCACAGCTTACACGCAGCATGCAGGAACTACATAACCCACAATGCATTGCACTGGGATGTTCCTTTTCTTATTGACATCACATGTGCAGCAGGGAATTGTGGGATTGGGAAGAGGCAGGCTGAAGGCAGGCGACTAAAGGAAAAGTCATTAGGCTGCTATTTCATTGACTTTCTCTCTCTATCTGTATATATATATATATATATATATATGTATTTCAATTGTATGTCTTGATACTTCAAGAGGCAACGGAAGTCGGATTCAGCTCAGAAGACCATGTAATACAAACCAGTGTTTTAGGCTCATGTCGCTGACGATTGCTAATGATACAGTACAAATAAAATTAGGGCTAATGAATTTTCCCAAGTAGGCCCCTTCTAAAAAGATTTAGGGTAAAAAAAGAAATTCAACTTTTCTGAAGCTGCCTGCGGCTGTCATATAGCCCAAAATAGTAGCAACGCGTGTGTTTCCTCCTCTGCAGAAACAGTAATGAAATCTTTTGTGTGTTCCACACGATATTGATCTCTGAAGCACTGACTTACATCCAGTCGGCTAGGGGAGAAAAAGGCGCAGTTCCCTTTATAGCTGCACCATGAGTGGGTCTTGTCCTAGCAAACTGCTTGCTGCTTAGCCCAATGTGGCATTAAATAAAATAAATATAGGAAATGGAAAATATGTTACAAATCAGCTACAGTTCTCAGTTTTCATTGCCCTTTCTACCTCTCCTTAATATCCAGTACTATACTGAAATAGAAATAACAAATCCCCCCTAACTGGCCTTCAGGCTGGGCCTCCTTAGCCCATAACAAGGTTACAGATATATAGAAACATTGGGGTAACAGTCACCCCGCTATAGTTCCAGGGGTACCCAGGGCACAAATAAGCACTCACCCCAAATCCCCCCCTAACTGGCCTTCAGGCTGGGCCCCCTTAGCCCATAACAAGGTTACAGATATATAGAAACATTGGGGTAACAGTCACCCCGCTATAGTTCCAGGGGTACCCAGGGCACAAATAAGCACTCACCCCAAATCCCCTCTAACTGGCCTTCAGCCTGGGCCCCCTTAGCCCATAACAAGGTTACAGATATATAGAAACATTGGGGTAACAGTCACCCCGCTATAGTTCCAGGGGTACCCAGGGCACAAATAAGCACTCACCCCAAATCCCCCCTAACTGGCCTTCAGGCTGGGCCCCCTTAGCCCATAACAAGGTTACAGATATATAGAAACATTGGGGTAACAGTCACCCCGCTATAGTTCCAGGGGTACCCAGGGCACAAATAAGCACTCACCCCAAATCCCCCCCTAACTGGCCTTCAGGCTGGGCCCCCTTAGCCCATAACAAGGTTACAGATATATAGAAACATTGGGGTAACAGTCACCCTGCTATAGTTCCAGGGGTACCCAGGGCACAAATAAGCACTCACCCCAAATCCCCCCTAACTGGCCTTCAGGCTGGGCCCCCTTAGCCCATAACAAGGTTACAGATATATAGAAACATTGGGGTAACAGTCACCCTGCTATAGTTCCAGGGGTACCCAGGGCACAAATAAGCACTCACCCCAAATCCCCCCCTAACTGGCCTTCAGGCTGGGCCCCCTTAGTTCATATTAAACTAAAAGATATAGAATTTACCTTCCCCCCTTCAGACCCAGCCTAATAGTTTAGGGACATATCCCCTATAGTAAATGGGGTTGTAAAATATAAATCCACACACTTGAATTAAAATGAGTTTCTAAAGCCGGTTTGTTAATTCAAACAGCACAGCGCCACATACAGGCAGGTCGGAGTATAACAATCAGGCACAATGAGCCGCCGGTAGTATCTCTGCAGATCACATATTGCGCCGCGCAGACATTCCGGTGCTAATGCCGGGCCCCGGGGTGCAATTATAGAGCTCGCCATTCATGCTAATGCTTTTCACAAGGATGCCAGACTTTTGCTCACTGGGGAATGTTTTGTTCAGCACAAAAAGCCCTCTGCAAAATCCCTTCCTCCTTTTCCCTTTCCTGAAGGCTTTTCACATTGCGCCTCTGAGGAATACGGCTTTTTGTAATATAACTTTTATTGCAGCTACTCCGGCAGCTACCGATATCTTCTCTCTCTCGTACAGATCTTTTCAGATAGCTCATAGTTTTGGCTCTTAGTTTTTTCTTTCCAACAGTAGCTGTGGAAGGAGCCAGCACTACACATTATTATTATTATTATTATTATTATTATTATTAACATTTATTTAGAACTGCTTTCAGCTAACCTATTGTTTCTCCCATGTAACTGGAGGAGTCCCAAGCCGGACTTGGATTTCTTACTATTGAGTGCTATTCTGATACCTACTGGGAGCTGCTATCTTGCTCCCTTCCCATTGTTCTGCTGATCGGCTGCTGGGGGTGAGGGGGGGGGGGATATCACTCCAACTTGCAGCACAGCAGTAAAGTGTGCCTGAGTCTGAGCTTTCAGAAGGAGCCAGTACTACACATTAGAACTGCTTTCAGCTAACCTATTGTTTCTCCTACTCCCATGTAACTGGAGGAGTCCCAAGCCGGACTTGGATTTCTTACTATTGAGTGCTATTCTGATACCTACTGGGAGCTGCTATCTTGCTCCCTTCCCATTGTTCTGCTGATCGGCTGCTGGGGGTGAAGGGTTATCACTCCATCCTGGGACAATGGTCCCATCAATGCAAGTCTGTGGGGTCATGGGTCAGTGAGACAGGGATCCTTTCATGTTATTGCTCTGTTGAACTTTATAGGAGCTACACGTAGTTCTGTATGGAGCCTAGTCTTATCTGCCGGATGGCCAATGAAATATTTATACCAGTCTGTGAGAAGCCTCCGACACTTACATCACTTCAACACTTTTCTGCAATAATTGAGTGATTGTAATGCATTGGCTTAATGATTTTTTAATTGGTTCGTTGTGTACCTATTGGATGAGCTGCTCTCATATGGCGCAGTGAGCATATATTAGCAGGCAGGCATATTACGGCTGGCTTCCCGGATGGTGCCCGAGGCACAGGGAGATTGCCTGCCTAGAACATGGATATAGGATGGTGTAGCTGCTAATGAAGACACAAGCTCCTATAAGCCAGGCAAGCATTACATCAATTACACCGCTGTATCTCCGCAAAATCATTTACTCATAGCAGGAAACATAAGGGGAAACAATCAGCGGAACTGTTTATATAGTTAAAGGAGATTTTAAAGAGATACCGTCACCATATAATTCCCCTGCCTTTCAACACCAGCTCTGGGTGTCATCTGTATAAGCAAAAGGAGCAGGAGGTATATATTTAATAATACTACTATTCCTGATACCTGGAGTGTGTCTTTAAGTTATCTGACATCAGAAGGTGCCCTTTATAACTTAAAGAAATATGCACACTGTTTGTGCATATAGTCTATTAATTCCTACTTGCCTTTTGCTAAAACAGTTTGATAAGTATGCCCCCTGTGGGTAAGGGTGTTGGGGTGTTGAGAATGGGTAACTAGGTTGTGTTCAGCTTAGGAGTCATAACCCTGACCACTTTGGCCTTTATTCTCCACATCCTCCCTAGTTCCTCTCTGAGGTCTTTGTTCTTCTCCAGCTTCTCATGTTGCTCGTTGATGTTGCTGCCATTGGCACTGTTACATGTATCCCCACTGCTGTCTCCTGGTGCTTGTCTACCAACGCAATGTCCATTTTATTGACTGATATTTGTCTGTCATTCAGGATCTGGATGTCCCACAGGATCTTAGCCCTGTTATTTTCCATGACCTTCTGTGGAATCTCCCATCTGAACTTGGGAGGGCTTAGCCCCAACACTGTACAGATGTTCCTATACACAGTGCCAGCTACTTGGTTGTGACTCTCAGTGTATTCTGTTCCCGTCTGTCACTATATATAGGAGTGTCTCTGAGGCCTCTCTGCTCTTCTCGTTGTGTCTCGTCTCGTGCAGTAGATCCTTGCTTCTATGAATCTGGTATTTAGTGCCTCTTCTTGCACAGCTATGATCAGTGCCTCCGTACTGTCTTTGAGTCCAGTCCTTTCCAGCCCACCTTATGATTTCCCAGTGCCAGCCACCCAAGTTATCTCTCAATGGTACATTCCATGCAGGGTCTTGTCTTGCCATGGAACTTTCTCTACTTTATCTTCCTTCCATATCTGCTGCTGGTTTAAGGTCCCCATACACCTTAAGATCTGCTCGCTTGGATATCCCCCACCTACGGGTGGGCGATATCAGGAGAATCCAGGGTATAGGCAAAGTCGGTCCGGGGACCGCATTCAACGAGCTAATGTGGTCCCCGATCTGACTAGATTTCAGGCCAGATATTGGTCGGGCAGGCCTGTCGGTAGTGCCCATACATGGGCCAATTAGCTGCCGAATTGGTCTAAGGGACCGATATCAGCAGCTTGAATTGGCCCGTGTATGGGGACCTTTAGACTCCATCAGCAGATCACGTTTGGGTACTATCTTACTGATGTACTTCTGATGGGCCCTGGGCAAATGCCCCTTTTGCCTCCCTGTGTGAGGGATTTAATCATCCTCACTGTGAGGAAGGATAACCTTTGTCCTGGGGGAGTAAGGAATTTTCATAGGCTTAAGGACAGGGTGGAATTAGGCCGGCAGGACACGAGGAAAAACCTGGTGGGCCCCAGGCCAGAACCGATCCCTGTTGGGTGCTCAGGAGCACGCTGGTCCCCCTCTCCTGATACACCTAAGTATGCACGCTCGGGGGAGATGGTTGGGGGGGACCACTTTGGGGGTCCCTGTGGGGCCCTGCACCCCCAGTAAGACCCTGCCCAAGGGTAATGATTGTAGGAGGAGGGAGCACATGGATCTGTCTCTTTGGATTACACTCTATAGAGGGGGTAGATAAAGCCTGAGGTTGGAGGCCTCAGAAGGAAGATAAAGTCCTAGTTAACCAGTTCCTTAGTGAAGTTGTGGATTAGGAACCCCCGTAACTGAGGTGGCAGGATGCTCTGCTCATCCAGAACGGTGGCAGCAGACCCTTCCAGCCCTCCTTCCTTCTGGTGTACAGTCTCTGAGTATTGGACTTGGGGTGGAAACCTCCATACATTTGAGGAGCTTTCAAGTCTTCACATCAGCAGCCTCCATGTTCTCTTTCGACCAGTTCACCCTATATTGGCAGAGTATCTATTGACTGATAGAGTGTTGACGTTGTTGGTGTTGATGGCATGGATCTTGTTCTTTCCATTACGTTTTCCCCTCTGCGGCAAATTAGAGAGGCTTTAGATGGGGTTTTTTGCCTTCCTCTGGACCAACTAGCAGTTAGACAGGTTATATATAGGCATTATGGTTGAACGTGATGGACGTGTGTCTTTTTTCAACCTAACTTACTATGTTACTATGTTACTTCTGTTGGAATGAAAGTTAGTACAACAAGAAAGACTAGAAGTATTTGATACAGGTAGATTGACAAGAAGGGAGAATCTGGTCAAATACCTTCTTCTAAAGAAGAACACAATTGTCCCGAAGTCCAGATTAAGTGTTAAGATTGGGCCGTTCTTTAATTGCATTATATAGTGCAAAATAAATATTTATATATTGCTCTACATATTTACTGTATATATTGCTCTACCCCCTATTAATACAATGTCTTTTTCAATGTTCTTCCCTATGTCTCTGGAAGATAAATGTCATTTCATAGATATTTTTAGCCTTAATGGTATTGATTGCTATTTAATGTTTCTAAAAAGTGTTTCTCAGGGGGCAACGTCATGTCCCATTTAATAGAAACACAAAGGAATCAATTATTTTCCATTGATTCTCAGCAAGTTGCTGGATAGGACAGCACCGAGTGTCATTTCAATCAAGAGCGAAGGCACACTGCCTGTTATCACAATTACGCACGTATTACTGTATCTTGGGAGAACATTTGGCTGGATTTTTCTCGAGTCAGAAGGTTAAATGGGATCAGATTTAATAGAAGAACGTGTCCTACATTTATTTCAATGTATGATTAATTGTTTTGCACAGAATGTGCTTTAAAGGGGATCGATCCTGTGCCAACGGTGTGTAAATATTTAAATAAATCAGTATTTATATCTAATTAAAAATAAAATTGAGATTCTCCATTTACCATCTGCCTGTGTTTATTTGGTGCACACATTATTACATATGGCTGCCTCCATGACAGTGTGGGCGGGCACAGATTTCAAGAGGCAGCCATAGGTAAATAAACACACAGATGCTACACTGAGAATGTATTTGTTCAATTGCATTGAATTTGATATAAATACTGTATACGGGATGTGACAGGGCCACCTAAAGGTAGCAGAGAACCATGGGCAAAATTTCATTGGTTGGGCCCCACTACCCCAAGATATTTGTTATCAGGCCCGGATTTGTGGAGAGGCCACAAAGGCCCGGGCCTAGGGCGGCAGAAGTTTAGGGGCGGCATGCCGCAGGAAAATTTTTTTAAATTTTGCTCCCATACGGAGCAGTCGGGAGATGGCGTGTTGCGCATGCGCACTGGGGGGGAGCGTTCGTGCATGCGCACGGGGGACACCCACAGGGGCGGTCTCGGGGCGCACGGGATAGAAATCCGGCCCTGTTTGTTATAGAATAACCCTCAAGTAGGCAGGCAGTGAAGAAATGGTCTGCCCTTACTAAAAAGACATGTGGTACCCAGTTGGGCCCCCCTGGACTAACAGCCTGGGGGTCTCTATAAAAATATATTGCATAAAGCAGCTCACATGTAAAACCCTAAAATAAACCATTTTCATATAAATATACTTGTTTAGCAGTATGTGCCATTGGGTAATCCTAAATAGGAAACTGCCATTTTAGGTACTAAGGGCCGCCCCCTGGGATCATAGGAGTCACAGTGCACACAAACAAGCCAAGGCACACATACATGCTAGGCCCCATCAGCCAATGAATGGGCAGAGTTCCGCCTTTTGCGCCCACACTACTTCCTGTTACAGTTAGAGCTGCATCACTTCTTGTCAGCTGATCTCTGAGGGAGCACACAGCCCATCACAAAATGGCGGCTTAAGGGAAAAGATGTAAAAGGGCAATATTTACTGATATATATATTCCTGTTTGGGGAGATTCTTTAATAGGCCACTTAATATAATATAAACTGTCTGTTGAGAGAAAGAGAGAGAGAGAGAGAAAGGCATTGATAGAAAGAGAGAAAACGGAATAGAGAGAGACTCTAGGTAGAGAATTTGCATTTCTATTTTTGCACATCATTCAAAACAGGTAAAACAGCCTTAGAATTCAATACTGAGTGCCCTGCAAAGGGAATGAAATATATATGGGCGCCCGCGGTCACGCGTATCTGGGAAACCTGCCGGCGGTGCCTTATTAAAGTGACCTTTCCTATGAAGTTGACTGCAGGAGGCACATTGGGGACACCATCTCGCTGAGCCGAGACGCACGGATGATCCCATGATAATAAGGCGCTGTGTGTATGAAGGCGCCCAGCAGGAACGCTGTACGGGGAAATAATAAACAGCAGGGTAAGGCTGCCCCGGAATAATGTGCTTTATAGCTAATCAGGTGTGATTGAAGAATGCATTTAAATATATTTAACGTTACCGAAACCAAGGCAGCCGCTGGGGCTCACCAACCAAGAGGGATAATATGGTCCAGTATGCTGAAAACACGATATGGAAGGGACTTATTGCAAATTGGTGGAGGCTACTGGCATTTAGATATTAAAATGGCTGTATTTGGGCAATGTGATTGGTCTTCATGGCAAGTATCTTCATTTATTGCTGGAAAATGATCTGATGGGTCACAGTGCAATCAACATTTACAGCCATTCTTGGCTACATGTGGTTATTGTTCTTCACATATTCTCAGATGATCACATGATCTGATGGTGGTCATAACAAGCCAATCAATGGCAGCCATCATATGATGTGATGGTTGTCATATCAAGATTCAAGTGTGAGTCTGAGCTTTCAGAAGGAGCCAGCGCTACACATTAGAACTGCTTTCAGCTAACCTATTGTTTCTCAGACTTCCATGTAACTGGAGGAGTCCCAAGCCGGACTTGGATTTCTTACTATTGAGTGCTATTCTGATACCTACTGGGAGCTGCTATCTTGCTCCTTTCCCATTGTTCTGCTGATCGGCTGCTGGGGGTGAGGGGGGGGTATCACACCAACTTGCAGCGCAGCAGTAAAGTGTGCCTGAGTCTGAGCTTGCAGAAGGAGCCAGAGCTACACATTAGAACTGCTTTCAGCTAACCTATTGTTTCTCCTACTCCCATGTAACTGGAGGAGTCCCAAGCCGGACTTGGATTTCTTACTATTGAGTGCTATTCTGATACCTACTGGGAGCTGCTATCTTGCTCCCTTCCCATTGTTCTGCTGGGAGGGGGTGATATCACTCCAAGTCACGTGACTGAGGGCATTTGGGAAACTATAAATATGGCTAGCTCCATGTCAAATTCTTTTGAAAAACAGATTACAATGCAGGATTCTGTTGGAGAAGCTCTATTAACTGATGCATTTTGTAAAAAAAAAATGTGTTTTCCCGTGACAGTTTCCATTTAACAATGAACAATTGTGTCTATGAAATAAACAGAAAATAAGTTATAAATAATAAATAGTGGATGAACGGAATTCTTTGTGTAACCCCTACTCAGGTAGGTCATTCTAGGCCACTACATACAATTATGGATTTTATTCCAGGTTATGTACAAGGTGAGCCTTTTATCTCAAATTCTGTCCTTCCTATATTCATCCCTTCGTCGATTTGACCCGATACGGCCCTGAATTGGTTCTCTCTGAGGTAGGTGGCTGCCGCGTACGATCCGAGCCCCTTACATAAACAAGTTATCGTAATTGCTCCTCCGCTTCACTGGGTTTATGAGAGTTGCGCTGATGCAGAACGGAGAAGGGCAAAGAACGTGAATCATTCCCTGGTCAGTATGGGGATATGCAATTAATGATGCATTAGCTTACATCCATAATATTTAATAGATCAGAGGACATGGGGGAAAACAGTTTTATTATTATTCACTATCACAATTATGTTTACATCTGTTCTGTTTCCAAAAATGATAATAAAAATGTTCCAAAACAGAGTAGCACGTTTATTAAACTCATTCTTATTTCTAGGGTTTCAGTGCCGGGGTTCTAGATTGGATCCCAGAGCTATTTGCAAGGAATATATTTCTGTGGGGTTCCTCCCACACTCCAGAACATACAGGCAGGTTGAGTTAAGGTTGGAGTTTACAGCAGTGGTTCCCAAACTGTGGGGTTGCCCCCCTGTTCTCCATAATAGGCCACAGTGGCGATGGGACTGTAGCTAGAAGCTTGCAAGGTGGACATCCCTAGTTTAAAATATTCCTTTCTTCGACAAATGCCCCTTCTAAGCTACTCTTACTATGGTCCTAGAAAGAGTAATTGGTTACAACAGTTGCTTGTTTTCCAGTATGATGCAGATAACTTCAGGAGCTACCTACATCTGTGCTGAACTCCACTGTTCAATGTGGTGGAACTGAACCCACTGCTCAAGGTGGTGCAGTTGAACCCACTGCCCAAGGTGGTGGAGTTGAACTCATTGCTATTTGGTAGAGTTGAACCTACTGCTCAAGGTTGTGGAGATAAACCCACTGCTCAAGGTGGTGGAGATGAACCCACAGCTCGAGGTGGTGGAGTTGAAACCACTGCTCGAGATGGTGGAGTTGAACCCAATGCTCAAGGTGGTAGAGTTGAACCCACTGCTCAAGGTGGTAGAGTTGAACCCACTGATTGAGGTGGTGGAGTTGAACCCACTGCTCAAGGTTTTGGAGTTGAACCCACTGCTCAAGGTGGTGGAGTTGAACCCACTGCTCAAGGTGTTGGAGTTGAACCCACTGCTCAAGGTGGTGGAGTTGAACCCACTGCTCAAGGTGGTGGAGTTGAACCCACTGCTCAAGGTGGTGGAGTTGAACCCACTGCTCAAGGTGGTGGAGTTGAACCCACTGCCCAAGGTGGTGGAGTTGAACCCACTGCTCAAGGTGGTGAAGTTGAACCCACTGCTCAAGGTGGTAGAGTTGAACCCACTGATCAAGGTCATGGAGTTGAACCCACTGCTCAAGTTGGAGGAGTTTAACCAACTGCTCAAGGTGGTGGAGTTGAACCCACTGCTCAAGGTGGTAGAGTAGGACCCACTGCTCAAGGTGGTGGAGTTGAACCCACTGCTCAAGGTGGTGGAGTTGAACCCACTGCAAAAGTTGGTGGAGTTGAACCCACTGCTAAAAGTGGTGGAGGTGATATCATTACTGGCATCCTGGGAAGACGGTGATTGGCTGTGCGAGTCTACAGCGGGGCCAAAGCATGATTGGCCACTAGATGAACACTGCATATAAAGTCATGGCAATTCCAAAGCACTAGGAAGGGCCTTTCCAAAAAAGCTGCCCTCAGTGTCCCTCAGGGAGTGTTACCCATGTTGCAACATATTACAATGATCATACATGCTCAATAACTCAAGAGAAATAAGACATAAGCGCCATTTTAAAGACTCCCATTTGGTCTTGGTCTTATAGTACCTTGCTTAGATTCTACTCCATGGGTGTCATCAGGTATTGCCCGACTACATCTCTCTCTATACATATATAGGAGGATTGTTCTATAACAATAATAATGGAATCAATTACTCTACAGTAAGTGTATGGCTAATAAAAAAGGAAGCACTCTACTATAAATGGGTGTAACACAATGCCAGAAAGAAGAGCCTCTTTACAGCAAATACACAACACTCTATGGTAATAATATGAGCCACGCTGCAGTAAGTGAAGTTGCTCCATCGTACAACATGATTCCCTCTGCAGTTAAATAAAGTAAGTGGATTTTATTCTTTTGTCAAGAGATGAGCCACTCTACAGTAAATGGATGTCACTCTATGGTAATAATATGAGCCACTCTACAGTGAATGGATGATACTCTATGGTAATAATATTGGCCACTCTGCAGTACGTAAATATTACACTGCGGTACAACACACATAAATCATTCTACATTAAGTGGATTTTACTCTAAGGTAAAAAGAAAAGCAACTTCCGAAACCTATGGTTTACACTACAGGATGAGCCATTCTACATACAGTATGTAAGTTACCCTATAATAATGGGTAGGTTTCTTTGGTATAGCTATTCCTCCCCTACCCTGTCAATAGCATTAGACTTCCAGCCACATACAAACACAGGCATTCCCATGGTACAGCACAGAGTTAATTTGGGTTGAAGAATCAAGTTCAATCCCTCCAAATGCCCTCCCAGTGCATATACACACACACCTATACAGACCTATCTATACACTCACATACATAAACTATATATACCAACATCAATACTAACTGTAGTGTCACAATAGCCTTGGATACTATGCTTGTTCAAGAACATTAACAGAATCTGCCCTCCCAAGATCCCCCGGCAGGGCATTCCCCAACCCCCTCACTGCCCTCACCGTGAGGAACCCCCTACCCAACATCCCCCGGCAGGGCATTCCCCAACCCCCTCACTGCCCTCACCGTGAGGAACCCCCTACCCAACATCCCCCGGCAGGGCATTCCCCAACCCCCTCACTGCCCTCACCGTGAGGAACCCCCTACCCAACATCCCCCGACAGGGCATTCCCCAACTCCACTGCCCTCACCGTGAGGAACCCCCTACCCAACATCCCCCGACAGGGCATTCCCCAACCCCCTCACTGCCCTCACCATGAGGAACCCCCTACCCAACATCCCCCGGCAGGGCATTCCCCAACCCCCTCACTGCCCTCACCGTGAGGAACCCCCTACCCAACATCCCCCGACAGGGCATTCCCCAACTCCACTGCCCTCACCGTGAGGAACCCCCTACCCAACATCCCCCGACAGGGCATTCCCCAACCCCCTCACTGCCCTCCCCGTGAGGAACCCCCTACCCAACATCCCCCGGCAGGGCATTCCCCAACTCCACTGCCCTCACCGTGAGGAACCCCCTACCCAACATCCCCCGACAGGGCATTCCCCAACCCCCTCACTGCCCTCCCCGTGAGGAACCCCCTACCCAACATCCCCCGGCAGGGCATTCCCCAACCTAACTGCCCTCACCGTGAGGAACCCCCTACCCAACATCCCCCAGCAGGGCATTCCCCAACCCCCTCACTGCCCTCACCGTGAGGAACCCCCTACCCAACATCCCCCGGCAGGGCATTCCCCAACCCCCTCACTGCCCTCCCCGTGAGGAACCCCCTACCCAACATCCCCCGGCAGGGCATTCCCCAACCTAACTGCCCTCACCGTGAGGAACCCCCTACCCAACATCCCCCAGCAGGGCATTCCCCAACCCCCTCACTGCCCTCACCGTGAGGAACCCCCTACCCAACATCCCCTGGCAGGGCATTCCCCAACCCCCTCACTGCCCTCCCCGTGAGGAACCCCCTACCCAACATCCCCCTGCAGGGCATTCCCCAACCCCCTCACTGCCCTCACCGTGAGGAACCCCCTACCCAACATCCCCCGACAGGGCATTCCCCAACCCCCTCACTGCCCTCCCCGTGAGGAACCCCCTACCCAACATCCCCCGGCAGGGCATTCCCCAACCTAACTGCCCTCACCGTGAGGAACCCCCTACCCAACATCCCCAGCAGGGCATTCCCCAACCCCCTCACTGCCCTCACCGTGAGGAACCCCCTACCCAACATCCCCCGGCAGGGCATTCCCCAACCCCCTCACTGCCCTCCCCGTGAGGAACCCCCTACCCAACATCCCCCGGCAGGGCATTCCCCAACCTAACTGCCCTCACCGTGAGGAACCCCCTACCCAACATCCCCCAGCAGGGCATTCCCCAACCCCCTCACTGCCCTCACCGTGAGGAACCCCCTACCCAACATCCCCTGGCAGGGCATTCCCCAACCCCCTCACTGCCCTCCCCGTGAGGAACCCCCTACCCAACATCCCCCTGCAGGGCATTCCCCAACCCCCTCACTGCCCTCACCGTGAGGAACCCCCTACCCAACATCCCCCGGCAGGGCATTCCCCAACCCCCTCCAGCCCTCACTGTGAGGAACCCCCTACCCAACATCCTCCGGCAGGGCATTCCCCAACCCCTCACTGCCCTCACCGTGAGGAACCCCCTACCCAACATCCCCCGGCAGGGCATTCCCCAACCCCTCACTGCCCTCCCCGTGAGGAACCCCCTACCCAACATCCCCCGGCAGGGCATTCCCCAACCCCCTCACTGCCCTCACTGTGAGGAACCCCCTACCCAACATCCTCCGGCAGGGCATTCCCCAACCCCCTCACTGCCCTCCCCGTGAGGAACCCCCTACCCAACATCCCCCGGCAGGGCATTCCCCAACTCCACTGCCCTCACCGTGAGGAACCCCCTACCCAACATCCCCCGACAGGGCATTCCCCAACCCCCTCACTGCCCTCCCCGTGAGGAACCCCCTACCCAACATCCCCCGGCAGGGCATTCCCCAACCTAACTGCCCTCACCGTGAGGAACCCCCTACCCAACATCCCCCAGCAGGGCATTCCCCAACCCCCTCACTGCCCTCACCGTGAGGAACCCCCTACCCAACATCCCCCGGCAGGGCATTCCCCAACCCCTCACTGCCCTCCCCGTGAGGAACCCCCTACCCAACATCCCCCGGCAGGGCATTCCCCAACCTAACTGCCCTCACCGTGAGGAACCCCCTACCCAACATCCCCCAGCAGGGCATTCCCCAACCCCCTCACTGCCCTCACCGTGAGGAACCCCCTACCCAACATCCCCTGGCAGGGCATTCCCCAACCCCCTCACTGCCCTCCCCGTGAGGAACCCCCTACCCAACATCCCCCTGCAGGGCATTCCCCAACCCCCTCACTGCCCTCACCGTGAGGAACCCCCTACCCAACATCCCCCGACAGGGCATTCCCCAACCCCCTCACTGCCCTCCCCGTGAGGAACCCCCTACCCAACATCCCCCGGCAGGGCATTCCCCAACCTAACTGCCCTCACGTGAGGAACCCCCTACCCAACATCCCCCAGCAGGGCATTCCCCAACCCCCCCCCTCCAACCCCGGTCCCCCCCGGAGGAACCCCCTACCCAACATCCCCCGGCAGGGCATTCCCCAACCCCCTCACTGCCCTCCCCGTGAGGAACCCCCTACCCCAACATCCCCCGGCAGGGCATTCCCCAACCTAACTGCCCTCACCGTGAGGAACCCCCTACCCAACATCCCCCAGCAGGGCATTCCCCAACCCCCTCACTGCCCTCACCGTGAGGAACCCCCTACCCAACATCCCTGGCAGGGCATTCCCCAACCCCCTCACTGCCCTCCCCGTGAGGAACCCCCTACCCAACATCCCCCTGCAGGGCATTCCCCAACCCCCTCACTGCCCTCACCGTGAGGAACCCCCTACCCAACATCCCCCGGCAGGGCATTCCCCAACCCCCTCACTGCCCTCACTGTGAGGAACCCCCTACCCAACATCCTCCGGCAGGGCATTCCCCAACCCCCTCACTGCCCTCACCGTGAGGAACCCCCTACCCAACATCCCCCGGCAGGGCATTCCCCAACCCCTCCACTGCCCTCCCCGTGAGGAACCCCCTACCCAACATCCCCCGGCAGGGCATTCCCCAACCCCCTCACTGCCCTCACCGTGAGGAACCCCCTACCCAACATCCCCCGGCAGGGCATTCCCCAACCCCCTCACTGCCCTCACCGTGAGGAACCCCCTACCCAACATCCCCCGGCAGGGCATTCCCCAACCCCCTCACTGCCCTCACCGTGAGGAACCCCCTACCCAACATCCCCCGGCAGGGCATTCCCCAACCCCCTCACTGCCCTCCCCGTGAAAAAACCCCTACGCTGTTTCAATTAAAAGTTCCATTCCTATAATCTAAAGGGGGGGGCCTCTGATGCGCTGATTGTTTTTATGGGAAAAAGAACATCTCTAAAAGTTAAAGGTGAACCCAACACTACTCTGGATACTCAAGGTGACTCCTCACCAGGGATCTAAAGGCTTCATACCCGCTCTGTGTGTGCCTCATGTTGTTTTCTCTATGGCAGCCATATATTCCCACATTCAAAAATAAAAATTATTGGAGAACTTTGTATAAAGTACTTACGAAAAAAATATTCCCACATTCTATCTGGCATTAAATCTAGTGGATTTATTAAATATACTGACTTTTTTGTAACTATAAGAATGTATTTAATGAAACTTGCTAATAATATCCCATAGAAGCTGCTGAGCGCCCCCCCCCGCGCCCGGCCGAGTGTTTGCTCGCTGAGCCCCTGATTATGTTTTCACCTTTAGCCAGCAGCGCTCTGCCTGGTTTTCTCTCCAGCAAACAATGAGCCGCACTTGCAAACACACAACTAAGTTTCCCTCTCCAAATCCATTTACTCGATTGACCGTACAAAACATTCACGCTCTCATTTAATTTGTCAGCGAAACCTTCCCGTCGCTGCTCGACTTCCTGAGATAAAACTGTCAAACAAACCTCAGTATCGGAGGCTGCCGACTCTCTCTTTCCCCCATATGTAATAAAGGGCACTAAGTTTGCCCAGGAGTAGTAACCCATAGCAACCAATAAGATGTTTGTTGCTTTTGTATTTTTGGTCAAATCCTTCAGTTAAATGTTTGATTGATTGCCATTCAATTTGACAACTGCCCGATATTTAACTGGCCTAACCAGTAAATCACTAACTAGGGCTGGTAATGGTGTTACAAGTTTACAGGCAATGTACTTGCTAGTGTATTTGTAATACCTTATAAATTGCCCCGTCAATCCCCCCAAATCCACCCCTTTTACCTGCCTATTTCCCACCCCATACACCTTTTCCCCACCCAGTGTGCCCATTCTCCCGCCCCTTTTGTCATTAACCCAGGTGCCCTTAGCCATGGGACATGAAGAGCAATGGAAAAGTAACAAGGTAACAGAGCCTGACACCTGAATTTCTAAAAATGCTCCCATGCCCCACCTACTGGTAAATATGAGAATAGCACTTTAACCCCTAAAAACTTAGGGGCACATTTACTAAAATTATTTTTTTCCCGGCCTTGAAAGTTGTATGAACTTGACATGGTATAAATTCTAATAAACTCTAAAAAAAATTCGAGTTTACACTCAAAAATTCTCCGGCAGCCATTTTAGAAGCATTGTCGCTCATTCTTGGAAACAATAATGTGTTTTAACTGGGTGAAACTGAAAACAAGGATGGGATTAACTTCCCCTTGAAAGGTGTAAAATAGAAAAAAATGAGAGGATTAACTGGATGGGCTGCGGGGGGCGCCATGTTAGGGCCTGGGCAGTACATGCAGAATTATTCACAGGTTTAGCAAACCTATTTTTTCACGCACACATACATGATATTGATTAGCCCTGTTCTGTCTCAGATAATAACCGGATAACTGTGTGAGTCTAATGGCAGAGCGAAGCTGTGGTGGCAAGGCCTTAGGCAAAACAGATGCATTTCTAAAATAGATTGTTAACGTAAAGGATAAGTAAGCCTATTATTTTGAAATCCCCTAAAATTACTCTAAACAACCCCTAGAATAATACACCTTTCACTCTGCATGCAGATTGCAGCTCTTTTCTTGACTTCCTTGTCTAGCGTGAAGCTCCACCCCCATTTGGCCTCTCAGCCCTCCTTCTCTCTCCGACCTCAAAGAGGTGCCTACTGGGCATGCTCACTGCCTCTGCTTCAGTTAAAATCAATTAGTAGGCACCTCTTTGAGGTTATCATAATCGGAGAGAGAAGGAGGGCTCAGAGAGCAAAAGGAGTGGAGCTTCAGTCAGTCAGTCCCTTCCCAGAGGCTATTATCCCCCCACTGCTACTATAGGCACCATCTCTCCCTACTATACCTGCTATCCCACAGCCCCAGTCCCTTCCCAGAGGCTATTATCCCCCCACTGCTACTATAGGCACCATCTCTCCCTACTATACCTGCTATCCCACAGCCCCAGTCCCTTCCCGGAGACTATTATCCCCCCACTGCTACTATAGGCACCATCTCTCCCTACTATACCTGCTATCCCACAGCCCCAGTCCCTTCCCAGAGGCTATTATCCCCCCACTGCTACTATAGGCACCATCTCTCCCTACTATACCTGCTATCCCACAGCCCCAGTCCCTTCCCGGAGGCTATTATCCCCCCACTGCTACTATAGGCACCATCTCTCCCTACTATACCTGCTATCCCACAGCCCCAGTCCCTTCCCAGAGGCTATTATCCCCCCACTGCTACTATAGGCACCATCTCTCCCTACTATACCTGCTATCCCACAGCCCCAGTCCCTTCCCAGAGGCTATTATCCCCCACTGCTACTATAGGCACCATCTCTCCCTACTATACCTGCTATCCCACAGCCCCAGTCCCTTCCCAGAGGCTATTATCCCCCCACTGCTACTATAGGCACCATCTCTCCCTACTATACCTGCTATCCCACAGCCCCAGTCCCTTCCCAGAGGCTATTATCCCCCCACTGCTACTATAGGCAACCATCTCTACCTACTATACCTGCTATCCCACAGCCCCAGTCCCTTCCCAGAGGCTATTATCCCCCATTGCTACTATAGGCACCATCTCTCCCTACTATACCTGCTATCCCACAGCCCCAGTCCCTTCCCAGAGGCTATTATCCCCCCACTGCTACTATAGGCACCATCTCTCCCTACTATACCTGCTATCCCACAGCCCCTGTCCCTTCCCAGAGGCTATTATCCCCCATTGCTACTATAGGCACCATCTCTCCCTACTATACCTGCTATCCCACAGCCCCAGTCCCTTCCCAGAGGCTATTACCCCCCACTGCTACTATAGGCACCATCTCTCCCTACTATACCTGCTATCCCACAGCCCCAGTCCCTTCCCAGAGGCTATTATCCCCACTGCTACTATAGGCACCATCTCTCCCTACTATACCTGCTATCCCACAGCCCCAGTCCCTTCCCAGAGGCTATTATCCCCCCACTGTTACTATAGGCACCATCTCTCCCTACTATACCTGCTATCCCACAGCCCCAGTCCCTTCCCAGAGGCTATTATCCCCCCACTGTTACTATAGGCACCATCTCTCCCTACAATACCTGCTATCCCACAGCCCCAGTCCCTTCCCAGAGGCTATTATCCCCCCACTGTTACTATAGGCACCATCTCTCCTACTATACCTGCTATCCCACAGCCCCAGTCCCTTCCCAGAGGCTATTATCCCCCCACTGTTACTATAGGCACCATCTCTCCCTACTATAACCTGCTATCCCACAGCCCCAGTCCCTTCCCAGAGGCTATTATCCCCCACTGTTACTATAGGCACATCTCTCCCTACTATACCTGCTATCCCACAGCCCCAGTCCCTTCCCAGAGGCTATTATCCCCCCACTGCTACTATAGGCACCATCTCTCCCTACTATACCTGCTATCCCACAGCCCCAGTCCCTTCCCAGAGGCTATTATCCCCACTGCTACTATAGGCACCATCTCTCCCTACTATACCTGCTATCCCACAGCCCCAGTCCCTTCCCGAGGCTATTATCCCCACTGCTACTATAGGCACCATCTCTCCCTACTATACCTGCTATCCCCACAGCCCCAGTCCCTTCCCAGAGGCTATTATCCCACTGCTACTATAGGCACCATCTCTCCCTACTATACCTGCTATCCCACAGCCCCAGTCCCCCTTCCCAGAGGCTATTATCCCCACTGCTACTATAGGCACCATCTCTCCCTACTATACTGCTATCCCACAGCCCCAGTCCCTTCCAGAGGCTATTATCCCCCCACTGCTACTATAGGCACCATCTCTCCCTACTATACCTGCTATCCCACAGCCCCAGTCCCTTCCCAGAGGCTATTATCCCCCCACTGCTACTATAGGCACCATCTCTCCCTACTATACCTGCTATCCCACAGCCCCAGTCCCTTCCCAGAGGCTATTATCCCCCACTGCTACTATAGGCACCATCTCTCCCTACTATACCTGCTATCCCACAGCCCAGTCCCTTCCCAGAGGCTATTATCCCCCCACTGCTACTATAGGCACCATCTCTCCCTACTATACCTGCTATCCCACAGCCCCAGTCCCTTCCCAGAGGCTATTATCCCCCACTGCTACTATAGGCACCATCTCTCCCTACTATACCTGCTATCCCACAGCCCCAGTCCCTTCCCAGAGGCTATTATCCCCCCACTGCTACTATAGGCACCATCTCTCCCTACTTACCTGCTATCCCACAGCCCCAGTCCCTTCCCAGAGGCTATTATCCCCCCACTGCTACTATAGGCACCATCTCTCCCTTACTATACCTGCTATCCCACAGCCCCAGTCCCTTCCCAGAGGCTATTATCCCACACTGCTACTATAGGCACCATCTCTCCCTACTATACCTGCTATCCCACAGCCCCAGTCCCCTCCCAGAGGCTATTATCCCCCCACTGCTACTATAGGCACCATCTCTCCCTACTATACCTGCTATCCCACAGCCCCAGTCCCTTCCCAGAGGCTATTAACCCAGCTGCAGTCACCTGTATGTGAATTCCCTTACAGACAGCTCTACAAAGGAAAACAAATAAGAAGGCTTATTCAGAGAATGAATACAATCTAATCCAATTTATTAGTAATCATTTCCATTACTTGCTCTTGCTGTAAATTTCTCATCCATAAAATGCTAAATAAAACAGTCTCTCTCTCTGTGATATGGAGTATTGAACTGGCACAAAATGGCAGATCAGTAGATGGAATTAAGGGAGAGGAATATACGCTGCCTGGCTGTACAGACGCCGCGCTGCATTATTTGTACCTATCTGCATCCGCCAGATGTGCCGGAGGATTAGCAGCGGCTTATTTGCTGCTCAGTTTTAGGCGCTGAGAGCGCTGCGCAAATTGTGAGGCTTAAATCCTGCAGGTCTCCTAGGTAATGCCTCCGTCTGCCCTGTCACTTTGGCTGGAAAATTCATTTATTTTAATTAAACCCATCTCTAACGAGAACAGGGCTCTGGTGAACCTGAGAAGTGAACACTAATCCAGTGTCAATAGAGTCCATATTTTACTTCCCGGTGGATGCAGCTTGCTAAGTAGTAGCCATGAACTGTGCATATTTACAGTCTATAATAGCCCGGAGCTGGGCACCACGGGGAAATCAGAGACACTGAAGTTTTTAAGACTTATAAACTCCCTGCTCAAACTCTGGGCTGATCTGCAACTGAGCCAGAGACTCACTGCTGGTGTTGGGGCGTCCATTCCGCCTCTTGCTTCTAATCGGGAGAAAGTATAGACATTGCTACTGCCAAAATTGCACTGCACACACTTTGCCCCTGGTGGCAGCAATGGAATAGGGAAAAGGGGGAAAAGAAAACTGGGATTTGTGTTTGAAATTGTACGTTGCAATCACCCTTACGTACTATTTAACCCTCCCCCTGTAAGCTCCCATCAGAGTGTTCTAGTCCAGCCCACTGCTTGAGTTACAGACACCTTGCCCCTCCCCCTGTAAGCTCCCATCAGAGTGTTCTAGTCCAGCCCACTGCTTGAGTCACAGACACCT
Organism: Xenopus tropicalis; assembly: GCF_000004195.4. Taxonomy (NCBI): domain Eukaryota; kingdom Metazoa; phylum Chordata; class Amphibia; order Anura; family Pipidae; genus Xenopus; species Xenopus tropicalis. Next base: position 13,450,049 of record NC_030677.2, on the reverse strand, counting down.
TGCCCCTCCCCCTGTAAGCTCCCATCAGAGTGTTCTAGTCCAGCCCACTGCTTGAGTTACAGACACCTTGCCCCTCCCCCTGTAAGCTCCCATCAGAGTGTTCTAGTCCAGCCCACTGCTTGAGTCACAGACACCTTGCCCCTCCCCCTGTAAGCTCCCATCAGAGTGTTCTAGTCCAGCCCACTGCTTGAGTTACAGACACCTTACCCTCCCCCTGTAAGCTTCCATCAGAGTGTTCTAGTCCAGCCCACTGTTTGGCTTATAGAGTGTCATTAATAAAGACTAGGCAAATTTGTACCTGGGCAGGAAACTACAGCAACCAATCAGTGATTAGTCTTTTTCATACAGCTGCAGGCTGAGTAGTGAAAGCAAACACCTGATTGGTTACTGCCCAAGAGCAAATTTGACCAGTCTTTATAAATGCCCCCCAAAGGCTCCCTGTTCCTCCCTCTTTATATTTCCATCAGAGCATTCAAGTCCAGCCCCCTGCTTGAGATACAGACACCTTACCCCGCCCCTTGTAAGCTTCCACCAGAGTGTTTTAGTCTAGCCCTCTGCTTGACTTACACACTCCCTGTCCCTCCCTCTTTAAATTTTCATGAGGGTGTTCTAGTCCCACCCACTATTTAAGATACAGACCCCCCCCCTTTCCCCTCCCCCTGTAAGCTTCCATCTGAGTGTTCTAGTCCCACCCACTATTTAAGATATAGACCCCCCCCTTTCCCCTCCCCCTGTAAGCTTCCATCAGAGTGTTCTAGTCCCACCCACTGTTTAAGATACAGACTCCTTGCCCCTCCCCCTGTAAGCTTCCATCAGAGTGTTCTAGTCCCACCCACTGTTACAGATAAACCCTCCTTGGCCCTCCCCTTGTAAGCTTCCATCAGAGTGTTCTAGTCCCACCCACTGTTACAGATAAACCCTCCTTGCCCCTCCCCTTGTAAGCTTCCATCAGAGTGTTCTAGTCCCACCCACTGTTAAAGTTACAGACTCCTTGCCCCTCCCCCTGTAAACTAAATCAGAGTGTTATTTTTTTACCCATTGCTTGAGTAACAATAATATATATATATATGTATATGCAGGCTTCCTAGAAGCATAGCAAAACTTATACAAAACACATTCCACAAACAGGGCCACAGACTCCTACAGAGAATACAGTATTGGTTGAAATACTAACAGGAAGGCGATACATTACCCCATGCATAACATCCATGCTCTGAATATAGACAGAAGTATAGCGCCTTTTAAAATGACTGAATAATAAGGATAAAGAATCTAAAAAAAGAGTTAAGTTTCCCAGAATGAGAAATGAAACGTCGGCCCCGGAGGCAGCGCAATAAGCGCCGGGGATTATTCAGCGTTTAGAATGAAATGTTAATTTTATCGGAGATTATTATAATAGTACTTAGCAATCATCACTTTTTTATTATCATTCCGGAGAAAAGCTTTGATTCATAACGTAGTTTGTCCGAAGAGTCTCCCACACTGAGGCCTTCAAGTACAGCAATGAGTGTGAGGAGCGGGGCGGCCAGGTGGGGGCGCTGTAACCACTGGATTTATTGATAGGATAAAGTGCAGCTTACTAACTGGGGGTATTTATTCTGTACGTGAGGAGAAAGGCTTATCTCCCAATTCAATTCCAGATGTTCAGCGAGTAACAATTATCTCACTGAGTATAACAGAATTAGGAGAAAATGTTTTTCTCCCTGTTTGTCCATCATTTTAAACACGATAAACCATAAAATAATGTTTTCTGATGGAACTGAATCTGGCCCAATGTGTTCTGGGGTATTATATATGGATCTAGCTGTATTTACCCTGCTATGTGTTCTGGGGGCATTATATATGGATCTAGCTGTATTTACCCTTCCATTTGTTCTTGGGGCATTATATATGGATCTAGCTGTATTTACCCTGCTATGTGTTCTGGGGGCATTATATATGGAACTAGCTGTATTTACCCTTCCATGTGTTCTTGGGGTATTATACATGGACTAGCTCTATTTATTCTTTCATGTTCTCTGGGGCATCATACATGTACGTGGAATTAGATGTATTTACCTGGCCATGTGTTCTAGGAGCATTATACATGGATCTAGCTTTATTTACTCTGCTATGTGTTCTGGAGCATCATACATGGGACTAGCTGTATTTACCCTTCCATGTGTTTTGGGGCATTATACATGGATCTAGCTGTATTTACCCTTTAATGTGTTCTTGGGCCATTGTACTTGGAACTAGCTGTATTTACTCTGCTATGTGTTCTGGTGACATTATATATGGATCTAGCTGTATTTACCCTTCCATGTGTTAATGGGGCATTATACATGGAACTAGCTGTATTTACCCTTCCATGTGTTCTTGGGGCATTATACATGGAACTAGCTGTATTTACCCTTCCATGTGTTCTTGGGGCATTATACATGGAACTAGCTGTATTTACCCTTTAATGTGTTCTTGGGGCATTGTACTTGGAACTAGCTGTATTTACTCTGCTATGTGTTCTGGTGATATTATATATGGATCTAGCTGTATTTACCCTTCCATGTGTTCTGGGGCATTATACATGGGACTAGCTGTATTTAACCTTCCATGTGTTCTGGGGCATTATACATGGAACTAGCTGTATTTACCCTTCCATGTGTTCTTGGGGCATTATACATGGGACTAGCTGTATTTACCCTTCCATGTGTTCTTGGGGCATTATATATGGGACTAGCTGTATTTACCCTTCCATGTGTTCTTGGGGCATTATACATGGAATTAGCTGTATTTACCCTTCCATGTGTTCTTGGGGCATTATATATGGATCTAGCTGTATTTACCCCTTCCATGTGTTCTGGGGCATTATACATGGGACTAGCTGTATTTACCCTTCCATGTGTTCTGGGGCATTATACATGGAACTAGCTGTATTTACCCTTCCATGTGTTCTTGGGGCATTATACATGGGACTAGCTGTATTTACCCTTCCATGTGTTCTTGGGGCATTATATATGGGACTAGCTGTATTTACCCTTCCATGTGTTCTTGGGGCATTATACATGGAATTAGCTGTATTTACCCTTCCATGTGTTCTTGGGGCATTATAAATGGATCTAGCTGTATTTACCCTTCCATGTGTTCTGGGGCATTATACATGGGACTAGCTGTATTTACCCTTCCATGTGTTCTGGGGCATTATACATGGGACTAGCTGTATTTACCCTTCCATGTGTTCTGGGGAATTATACATGGGACTAGCTGTATTTACCCTACCATATGTTCTTGGGGCATTATACATGGAACTAGCTGTATTTACCCTTCCATGTGTTCTTGGGGCATTATACATGGAACTAGCTGTATTTACCCTTCCATGTGTCCTTGGGGCATTATACATGGAACTAGCTGTTTTACCCTTCCATGTGTTCTGGGGCATTATACATGGGACTAGCTGTATTTACCCTTCCATGTGTTCTTGGGGCATTATACATGGAATTAGCTGTATTTACCCTTCCATGTGTCCTTGGGGCATTATACATGGAACTAGCTGTTTTACCCTTCCATGTGTTCTGGGGCATTATACATGGAATTAGCTGTATTTACCCTTCCATGTGTTCTTGGGGCATTATACATGGAATTAGCTGTATTTACCCTTCCATGTGTCCTTGGGGCATTATACATGGAACTAGCTGTTTTACCCTTCCATGTGTTCTGGGGCATTATACATGGGACTAGCTGTATTTACCCTTCCATGTGTTCTGGGGCATTATACATGGAACTAGCTGTATTTACCCTACCATATGTTCTTGGGGCATTATACATGGAACTAGCTGTATTTACCCTTCCATGTGTTCTTGGGGCATTATACATGGAACTAGCTGTATTTACCCTTCCATGTGTTCTTGGGGCATTATACATGGAACTAGCTGTATTTACCCTTCCATGTGTTCTTGGGGCATTATACATGGAACTAGCTGTATTTACCCTTCCATGTGTTCTTGGGGCATTATACATGGAACTAGCTGTAGTTACTCTGCCATGTGTTCTGGGGGCATTTTTTACCTGCTCCCCATTTTATTGAACTTATATAACAAGCTGCTTTCTTATTAGAAGAAATGGTCAGTTTTTAGCCAGAGTTTTCTCAATAGGCAGCAGTAGAAGTCGGAACAGAAGCTGTGTTTACGCTTACAGGAATCATTTTGTACTTAGGACTATCTGGCAAACACACTGGTGCAATTTTCTCTGACCAGCGGAGTCTCTAGAGCGCCGTCTCTTAAAAACCCAAACCCCTAGGTGCCGGCAAATGTTCCATTCGCTTAAAAGCACCCCGACCTGAAAATTTCTATTATTCTCTACGACCAACATCCCATCATGCCGCGTCGCGTATTACACAATCCATCTCTTTGGGTTGTAAAGCCCATTTTAAAAGGCGCTTAAGCTGGCAAAGTGGGCGATTAACCCTTTTTAAAGATAATGATGGATCTTGGGAAAAAAAGGTTACACTTTTTTGCTTTGTGAGCAGTACTCTGTGAGCACTCTGATCTAATGTTCTTTTCCCCCCCCCTGTCCGTTAAACGGCATCATTTGAAAGCAGAAAGCCGCAGGCTGATGTCCTCTTCATTGTAAATAAACCACTCTGAATAAAAATGCTTAGATTTAGTAAAACGTCTACATTTAGGCATTTAAAGGGTAAGCGCAAGATCTTTTCATGTCAGATGAAGCGGCAGCTTTTGTGCTGAAGCTCAGAACATCCATACAACTCATACAATAGAAGCAGCACTAGAAGTTTAAAAATCAGTAGAAGGTTGCGATGACTGGACTTGATACCCCATTACTACTATTCATTTATGTGTTGTGTTCATGAGTCGTACAGAGCTATTCCACTGCTTTATCTGCAACATCTATAAGTGTAGCTCAGACATCATTGTGGGCTATAAATTGAGATGACTGCCATTTGCCCCACACTGATTTAGGCATTCTAGAACAACTTTTGTAGGTTGGAAGAGTGTAGAATAGTGTGAAGAGTAGGGCACAATGGTGACAATAGAGCAAACAAGGAACAAACTAGGGCAAGACAATCATGTCTGGACTGAGAGTCGAAATAGACCCTGACATTTCACATACACAATAGGCCAAACAGCTCTACACAGGCCTAAAATAAAGCACTGGTCTATGGCAACTTCCTGATTGCCAATCCAGGCCCAGTTACAATGAGGCAAAAGAAAGTCAATATGGCAACACTTGTATATGAGGCAGACAGTAGGACCAGGTGGGGACAAATGGACAAGATGGCAGTGGGAAGAGATGGAGACAGTAGGGTAAGATGGTAACAGGAGGAAAGGATGGTGACATAAATGCAAGTTGGTGTCAGTAGGACAAGATTGAGACAATATAGTAAGAAAGAGACTGTAGGACAATATGCGAGTAGGACAAAATGCAAACAGAACAGCTAAAGACTGTAGGACAATGACAGAGAATGTAGGGCCAGGTGGAGACCGTAGGGCAGGATGGAGACAGTAGGGCAAGATGGAGACAGTAGGGCAAGATGGAGACAGTAGGACAAGGTGGAGACAGTAGGGCAAGATAGAGATAGTAGGACAAGTTGCAGACAGTAGGATAAGTATGAAAAAATGGAAACAGTAGGGCAAGACAGAGGAAGTAAGGCCAGATGGAGATATTAGGTCAAGATAGAGATAGTAGGGCAAGATGGAGACAGTAGGAAAAGGTGGAGACAGTAGGGCAAGATGGAGACAGTAGGGCAAGACAGAGATAGTAGGGCAAGATGGAGACAGTAGGGCAAGACAGAGATAATAGGGCAAGATGGAGACAGTAGGGCAAGATGGAGACAGTAGGGCAAGATGGAGACAGTAGGACAAGATGGAGACAGTAGGGCAAGATGGAGACAGTAGGGCAAGATAGAGACAGTAGAGCAAGATGGAGACAGTAGGACAAGATGGAGACAGTAGGGCAAGATAGAGACAGTAGGGCAAGATGGAGACAGTAGGGCAAGATAGAGATAGTAGGGCAAGATAGAGACAGTCGGATAAGTATGAAAAAATGGAAACAGTAGGGCAAGATGAAGAAAGTACAATTAAGGTGGCCACACACGTGGCGATCTGACGATGTTTGGTCGCACAAAACATCGTCAGATCCGCCACACACCGTCAGGGCTGAAACAGCAGATAAGGAGGCAGAAACAATAGGATTTCTACCTTCTTCTGCCGATTCAGCCCTGACGGCAGATTTTGCTCAGGCGCCTTCTATGGCGCCCGATGAAAATTTTCTGACCTGCCCGATCGGCGAGTCGGCCGATATCAGCAGCCTCCTGTGATACCGGTCGACTTACCATACACGCACTGAATATCGTACGAAACGAGGTTTCGTACGATATTATCGGTGCGTGTATGGCCAGCTTAAGATGGGGACTATATGACAATATGGAGATAGTAGGACAAGATGGGGACAGTAGGGTGAGATGGTGACAATTCCGTGAGCTGATGATAGTTACAATCTATATCAGTGTAAAGGTGGCCATAAACAGTAAGATTTGGTCGTTTTGCGAGGCCGACAAAAGAGCAAATCTTTCCCCCAATACGTCTATCTTGTATGGGCGATATTGTGCTAATGTGATCGGGCCATTTTTGCCCAGATATTGGTCGAGGAGACCTGTTGGATGGCACCACATATGGGCAGATAAGTTTAAATCTGCCACATTTTGTGTCCCTTTATCTGCAGCTGAAGAACTGAAGGAAGCCGAAGGCTGCAGAACATGCTTGGAGTCAAACGTTAAACAACATCTGAAAGGCAATAGCCAAAGGTTTATATTACATAAATCAGCAGGTCCTGCAAAGTCTGTTTTTCCCATCAGAACCAAAAAAAAAAATAAAACTTCTTGTTACTGCACCAGACCAAAATGATTGCTATGGAGTAGGGCTAACTTCTCCCATTTTTGTGCATAAATCTGTGGCCAATTTAGGGTCACAAGATGGAACATCCCTTTCTAGTGTTGAATTTTATAAGTCAGTAGGGTATTGGCACCTCCGCCCTGATGTTGAACTGCACCCAGACACAGCTCCAGGCTGAGAGAGGGGCCATATATACTGTATATAGAGCACACCACCAAATACTCTGCCCCGGGGATCAATTCCATTGCAAAAATCCTTGCAACACTGACGTTTAATTTGCGTTGGAGGGAACAGGCACCATTTTTTTTAGGAGAGAAATAGTAAAACGCCTGAGCTGTTTCCCAGCTTTATAGAAAATATCACTTTCTTGCTGACTTGCGCGAGTAATGCTTTCTGCTGCCTCCTACAATAAATCATTCCCTTTCCTGATTTTAATAACATTTCTGGAGCTTAACGGCTATTTTGCGACTGCTTTCACCCCGATGTAGTTACTGGATAACAGCCGCGGTGATTTAAGCTTGGGGACACGTGTAACGGGAATGTCACGTTTTTGGTAAGTGCCTACCTGTGCGCTTTCTCTCTATTTCTTATTCTCTCTGTATACTCTTTTTTTTAACACTCTTTTCTTCTCTTGCTTTACCCTTCCTCCCTCCCTCCTTCCCTCCTTCCTTCCTTCCTTCCTTCCTCCCTCCCTCCCTCCCTCCCTCCCTCCCTCCCTCCCTCCTTCCTTCCTCCCTCCCTCCTCCCTCCCCTCCCTCCCTCCCTCCTTCCTTCCTTCCTTCCTTCCTTCCTTCCTTCCTCCCTCCCTCCCTCCTTCCTTCCTTCCTTCCTTCCTTCCTCCCTCCCTCCCTCCCTCCCTCCTTCCTTCCTTCCTCCCTCCCTCCCTCCCTCCTTCCTTCCTTCCTCCTTCCTTCCTTCCTTCCTTCTTCCCTCCCTCCCTCCCTCCCTCCTTCCTTCCTTCCTTCTTTCTCTTTTCCTTCCTTCCTATCTCCTTCCTTCCTTCCTCTTTCCTTTCTTCCTTCCTTCCTGCCTTCTTTCTTTCTCTTTTCCTTCCTTCCTTTCTTCCTTCCTTCCATCTCCTTCCTCTCTCCCTTTTTCCTTCCTTTCTTTCTTTTTTCTCTTTCTTTCTTTCTTCCTTTCTTTTTCTTTCTTTTTTCCTTCCTTCCTTCCCTCTCTTTCTTTCTTTCTACTTCCTTTCTTTTCTTTCTTGGGATACTGGAATAATACTACTCGCTGTGGTGTGATAAAAGCTAATTCCTGATTGGCTGCAAGTTTTCCCACTGTGAGTTTCTTTCTTTCTTTTTTCCTTCCTTCTTTCTTCCTTCCTATCTTCTCCCTCCCTCTTTCTTTCTTTCTTTCTTTCTTTCTTTTTTCCTCCCTCTCTTATTTTCTTTCATTCCTTTCTTTTTCTGTTTTTTCTTTCTCCTTTTTCTTTTCTTTCTTGGGATACTGGAACAATACTACTTGCTGTGGTGTGATAAAAGCTTAGCTTCCTGATTGGCTGCAAGTTTTCCCACTTAGTAAATGAGCCCCAGTGACAGGTAAAGCTAAACTATTCTTTGTAGGAGGAGCTCTACCATTAATAAAAAATAGATTGTTGTTTATGTAGAGCGGAAGTGTTTACAAAGATTGGAAATAAACATCACCGGTGTTGTTGTCCTTAGCAACCAATCAGTAATAAGATTTGAACAGTCACCTAAAAGTTAAATCAAAAGCAAAGATCTGATTGGTTGCTAGTAGGGTTGCCACCTTTTTAATGTAAATTTACCGGCCAGCAGGGGGTGCAGTCTGTGATGTAAAGGGGGCATGGCGGTGACAAAAGGGGTTGGGGATCTGAAGCTATGGACGTTAGGAGGATCGGGGAAGGAGGAGAAGCAAGAGGAAAGGTAAGTTTGGAGGGGGCTCTGGGCGGATTGAGGGTTAAGGGGGGGCGGGCCAGGGGCTGAACAGGATATTACAGATTTGTTGGCAGCTACATTGGCAGTAAATTTGTAATACCAGCCCCGGCCTTGGCAGGTGTTTTACAGGCTAGGCTGGCAAAATACTGGCTGAGTGGCAACCCTAGTTGGAAGGGGCGACATCCCCGGTGATATCTCCATTCTTAGCAAACGTGCCCCATAATTCTTTGGAATCAGGAGAAGGCATTGGGATCATTAATCACCATTGCAGTTTTACATTTCTATAGCATATATGACAAGTATCATGTGGATTTCCAGCACTAAAGACCCATAAAGGTTGGACCCTCTATGTCTCCCTTGGGCACGGCCCTTGTCTGAAGAGTACTGTAACAGCAAATCACTCCTTAAACTAACTGAAAAACACCTACTGTAAGGCAAGCAATAAGCGCTAATGTCTGATTGTTAATCAAAGCCCATATCTGCTTTGTGATAAAATTGCTTCTAAATTGTTTGATATCGGAGAGAGTTTATATGAGTTTCTTATTCAAGCTGTTTGCATAATGCACAATGTAGTAATTACCAACAGTAAACAAATGCTTATCTGTCTGAGAACGGCAGCATTTTCCTCCCGATGGGTCCCCGTGCCTTACTTTATGGCGCTGCGTATATAAATCACAGGGCCGTAATGGCGCAAATGAAAAACTTTCAGAAATGTATCTTCTTTTTTAAAATTAAAAAGAAAGATTAGCCAAGGATGCAAGCGGCTTTATTACAAACTTAATATATAGAAATCAAGAATTTCATAGTTATATCTATGTTCTGAGAAAAGAAAATTAATCGTATACTGTACATGTTAATCAACTTGTCAGGGTGCTCATATATTCAGCAATTCTTAATCAAAACCCAGTGGGACCCTTGGTACAGCCTGCCTCCAGTGAGGAGCATTGGGAGTGTGAATATGTCTCCCCTACACACTCGCCACAGGGCCACTGAGAAAGGCTGCCGACGCGTTTCGCTTTCAGTCTGGATGTGCAGTAGAATACAAAGACATTGTTTATTGCATGCTAAGAACATTCCATCTTTATATATTTATTTATATAGACAGAAAAGTATAAGAGTATAGCTTATTATGTGCAAAGAAAGGTAACAATGTAATATCCACACTTTTTGTATACAGTGGGTGCAAATATGTTCAACTGCCCAGGCCCCATTACATATACAGACGCAACAGAGACAAACATGTTTAGGACAGGACGGTGAAAATAGGTAAAGATGCTTTCATAAAGACAAGATGGAGACAATATGACAATATTGAAACAGCAGCACAAAATGAGGACAGTAGGACAAGATGGAGACAGTAAGACAAGATGGAGACAATAGGGCAAAGTGGAAACAGTGGGACAAGATGGTGACAGTAGGGCAAGATGGAGACAGTAGAGCAAGATGGAGACAGTAGGACAAGAGAGCAACAGTAGGACAAGATGGAGACAGCAGGGCAAGATGGAGACAGTAGAGCAAGATGAAGACAGTAGAGCAAGATGGAGAAGGTAGGGCAAGATGGAGACAGTAGGGCAAGATGGAGACAGTAGGGCAAGATGGAGACAGTAGGACAAGATGGAAACAGTAGGACAAGATGGAGACAGCAGGACAAGATGGAGACAGTAGGACAAGATGGAGACACTAAGCCAAGATGGAGACAGTAGGGCAAGATGGAGACAGTAGGACAAGATGGAAACAGTAGGACAAGATGGAGACAGTAGGACAAGATGGAGACAGCAGGGCAAGATGGAGACAGTAGAGCAAGATGGAGAAAGTAGAGCAAGATGGAGAAGGTAGGACAAGATGGAGACAGAAGGGAAAGCTGGAGAAAGTAGGGCAAGATGGAGACAGTACAGCAAGATGGAGACAGTAGGAAAGATGGAGACAGTAGGACAAGATGGAGACAGTAGGACAAGATGGAGACAGTAGGACAAGATAGCAACAGTAGGACAAGACGGAGACAGCAGGGCAAGATGGAGACAGTAGGGCAAGATGGAGACAGTAGAGCAAGATGGAGACAGTAGGGCAAGATAGAGATAGTAGGGCAAGATAGAGATAGTAGGGCAAGATGGAGACAGTAGGACAAGACGGAGACAGCAGGGCAAGATGGAGACAGTAGGGCAAGATGGAGACAGTAGAGCAAGATGGAGACAGTAGAGCAAGATGGCTACAATAAGATAACATAGCAACAAAAGGGCAAGATAGATGACAGTAAGGCAAAATGGTGACTGTAGGATAAGACAGGGAAACAGAGAGGCAAGAATTTAGCAGAATGACAAAACAGCAATGCAAGATGACAACCCAATGACTGCTGCAGCATGACAAGATGGCAGCAGTAGGTCAACATGAAGAGAATAAGCCAAGATAAAGACAGTAGGACAAGATGGCAACTATAACAATCAACTCTGAGATAAAAACGTAACCCTGCAAGGCCAAGATCTAAAGCTGTCCTGAGACACAGTGCAACAGAAATGGTTTAACTGGAGCAACTCAAGCTGATTTAACATGAATCTCCCTAGAAGAAAAATGGAGGCACCATTGATAAAAGCACCTGCCCACCAAACCTGCGCGAGTTATCAGACTCTCATACATAAATATGAGCCGTGACAGCAACATGACTCAATTGTACCCTTATCCGTTCCCCACATAATCTAGATGTCAGCGATGTCATAATAGTGACAAAAGATTTGTACACCGGCCTATTAGAGTTCCTATACAAGGGAACAGGCGATGCATAAATCATCCCGGCTGGAGAATGGAGCTTCTATATAAACAGATCCGAGAGAGAAGTGCGACGGAGGCCGAAAGGCGATGAAAAATTGTCACAATTAACAGTGAGCTCAGACCGTGAGTGGCTTGTATTTGCCACTGTCACCGCGGAACAATTACTATGATCACCCAGCATCCCGTACTGTGACATTAACAGAATTAAAGGGCAAAATGACATTTATCGATCATGGGCCGGCAGGTGGTCCAAATAGGCTTCTGGCCAGAATTTAATAAAACCTTTATGTTCCCTAATGTGTTTATTTTTTATACCCACGTCATTTACGTCTGAAATAGAATGGGCTGGATTTACTCAGCTGTAGTAATTATATATATAAAATAAACCCAATAGGGCTGTTCTGCCCCCAATAAGGGGTAATTATATCTTAGTTGGGATCAAGTACAGGTACTGTTTTATTATTACAGAGAAAAGGGAATCATTTAACCATTAAATAAACCCAATAGGGCTGTTCTGCCCCAATAAGGGGTAATTATATCTTAGTTGGGATCAAGTACAGGTACTGTTTTATTATTACAGAGAAAAGGGAATCATTTAACCATGAAATAAACCCAATAGGGCTGTTCTGCCCCAATAAGGGGTAATTATATCTTAGTTGGGATCAAGTACAGGTACTGTTTTATTATTACAGAGAAAAGGGAATCATTTAACCATTAAATAAACCCAATAGGGCTGTTCTGCCCCCAATAAGGAGTAATTATATCTTAGTTGGGATCAAGTACAGGTACGGTTTTATTATTACAGAGAAAAGGGAATCATTTAACCATGAAATAAACCCAATAGGGCTGTTCTGCCCCCAATAAGGGGTAATTATATCTTAGTTGGGATCAAGTACAGGTACTGTTTTATTATTACAGAGAAAAGGGAATCATTTAACCATGAAATAAACCCAATAGGGCTGTTCTGCCCCAATAAGGGGTAATTATATCTTAGTTGGGATCAAGTACAGGTACTGTTTTATTATTACAGAGAAAAGGGAATCATTTAACCATTAAATAAACCCAATAGGGCTGTTCTGCCCCAATAAGGGGTAATTATATCTTAGTTGGGATCAAGTACAGGTACTGTTTTATTATTACAGAGAAAAGGGAATCATTTAACCATTAAATAAACCCAATAGGGCTGTTCTGCCCCAATAAGGGGTAATTATATCTTAGTTGGGATCAAGTACAGGTACTGTTTTATTATTACACCATATATTATTATCACAGGTTTCAACCTACCTTCCATAGTCCTCCCTAGTGTTTAATGGTGTCAGGGTCCTACCTGGCCAACGTGTGTGTAAGAGGTTGGCCTATGGGGGGCCTCATTAAGTTTTTTAGAGCTCACAGACATTTTTACAGACATTATTTTGTTTCTACAGGTTTTGACCTTCATCCCATAGTCTTCCCTGGTGTTTAATGAGGGGATCTTTCAACAAATATGCCCACAATGAGCTGGGCGATATCAGGCTGATCCAATCAGCCCGAGCATCAATGAGCTGATATGGCTCACATCTGGAGATCAATATTAAACCTGCCCAGATATGGGTCTGGAAGGCCCAACGTTAGGCACCATACACAGGCCAATAAGCTGCCAGAAGGAACCTTTTACATCAGTGACAGAAATCCTTTTTTTTCAAGTAAACCCCCTACTTATTGTTGGGTCCTAAACAGGTGGAATTCTGGGGAAATAGACTTTATTCCTTAAATGTGTTGGCTTTTCACCTATTGATGGACACATCCCATTATGATTCTATAATTCCATTCCTTCTGCTGCTGAACTGCATCTACTTTCCTTAAAAAAGACTTTATTTTACATACATTGTGTGTTTCACCCTACCATATACTGCGGGGAGAGATAATAGGAAAAGGCAGCAATTCATCATGTTTGAACCTTTAAATCATCCTCATCGGGGAAAACCTCTTCACCTTGACCTCATCAGGCCCCTTTGTTTCCCCCAGATTAAAGGCTGACCCGGAGCAATAAATCACAAGAGCTGCACGCTGGGCGCTATGCTTATTACATGCATGTTGGAGAGCCCGATAATGAAAGCTTAGAGGGAATGAGAGGGGATCACACATTGATTACTGATATCAAACACTGAGAGGCTGCAGCCTGTTAATTACTCTGCTTTACTGAGCACCTTCTCCTTCTGCAGTTAGCACTGCTACACCAGCTCTAAATACAGCGAGAAACTAGAACACTCTGATGGCAGTGGAGAGGGGGAGGAGCTGGGATCTGTAACTGATGAAGTGGGTGGGGCTAGAATCCTCTGATGGAAGCTTACAGGGGGTCTGTAAGTCTGTAACTTAAGCAGTGGGTGGGACTAGAACACTCTGATGGCATGCTGCAGAGAGTCTGTAACTGAAAATGTGGGTGGGACTAGAACACTCTGATGGCATCCTGCAGGGTGTCTGTAACTTAAGCAGTGGGTGGGACTAGAAAACTCTAATGGAATTCTGTAGGGAGTCTGTAACTGAAGCAGTGGGTGGGACTATAACACTCTGATGGAATCCTATAGGGAGTTTGTAACTGAAAGACTGGGTAGGACTAGAACACTCTGATGGAATCCTGCAGGGAGTCTGTAAATGAAACAGTAGGTGGGACTAGAACACTCTGATGGAATCCTATAGGGAGTTTGTAACTGAAAGACTGGGCTAGAACACTCTGATGGAATCCTGCAGGGAGTCTGTAACTGAAACAGTAGGTGGGACTATAACACTCTGATGGAATTCTATAGGGAGTTTGTAACTAAAACACTGGGTTGGACTAGAACACTCTGATGGAATCCTGCAGGAAGTCTGTAACTGAAACACTGGGTGGGACTAGAATACTCTGATGGCATCTTGCAGGGAGTCTGTAACTTAAACAGTAGGTGGGACTAGGACACTCTGATGGAACCTTATTGGGGAGGGGCAAGGAGTCTGTAACTGAAGCAGTGGGTGGGACTAGGACACTGATGGAATCTTATTGGGGAGGGGCAGGAAGTCTGTCACTGAAACACTGGGTGGGCCTAGAACACTCTGATGGCTTACAGAAAAGTATCTTTTTAACACAGTTAAGCACAGTTCCTCAGAAACGGTAAGGCTAATTGCACAAGGGTCATTTTCTCTACTGGCGTATATATACACGGTGGAGAAATACCGATCTACAAAAACACACACTTTAGCATTATATGAAAACACTGCAGTCTGTATTCATGCTTTAGATACGGCATTCCGGATATATCTACTGGTGGTGTCACATGGTACGTTTTTGTAACTGCCCAAAACTGCAGGAGAAGGCATCTTCCTATGCTTACAGTGACTTTTATACAACGGTATTTCATGATTTTTTATATAGCTGATCTCCCCTACGTGGCCCTCTGGCCAAGCACCACCAGTCACTGGGCCCCCTAGGGGATTTATTGTATAAACAGCCCATTCACCATAGACTGCAAGCTCTTCATGTCAACTAGAGCCTTCCCACTTGCTCCCACACCCTACACAACCCTAGCACATACCCCCCCCCCCCCAGGGAAATATTGGTATCTCCTATCCCTGTGAACGCGATTCCATACCTTTCTTGTTCTACTTGGTATTCCCCAAACATACAGTATTCTCAATACATTCCATTAACCCATATTTTTTTCTTTTTTCTTTTTTTGCAACGTTCAATCTACAGCAACAGCAGCAGATAAATCTCCCCGGCAGTTTTCTGATCCCAAGTAGCCGTTTCGGTCGAGGAAAATCTTTTGCCTTGTTTTCTTATCTCCGGCAAAGATGTGCAAAGCATTTGACCCTAACATGAAAGTAATCCAAAAATCTAATTGGGTCTGACATTTCGCAGTCATTGGGAAAAAAGAGGCCGGCGAGTTATAGCTTCTGGGTTATACGGTGTTTGGAGGAAAAGTAAATGAGAGATGGGAAATTTCATTAGAAAAAATCGTTGGGCCTCAGCTCGGAAAATAAGGGCAATATATTAATTCTGCACGTAGGGCAGGCTGAGAATAACATTAACTGGCTCGGTTGTTCTTCACTGAACTGCAATCAAATCGAGGGCTAAAGCGGTGAATATGAGGGCTTGCAAAGGACAAATATTATTTATACATATTGCCCCGGTGGAGCTTACAATCTAAGGTCCATATTACACTCACTGGGGTCAGTTTTATTAGGAACCAATTAACTTGCCTGTATGATTCTGGAGTGTAGGAGGAAAATAGTCTTCAATCCTCTTGGACTCATAGACCAGATAGCCATGCTCTAGAACTGCACTTCAATGCCCTTGAACTCATAGACCAGATAGTTATGCTATAGAACTGCATTTCAATCCCCTTGGACTCATAGACCAGATAGTCATGCTCTAGAACTCCACTTTAATCCCCTTGGACTCATAGACCAGATAATCATGCTCTAGAACTCTACTTTAATCCCCTTGAACTCATGGACCAGATAGTCATGCTATAGAACTGCAAGTCAATCCCTTGGACTCATAGACCAGATAGTTATGCTATGGAATTGCACTTCAATCCCCTTGGACTCATAGACCAGATAGTCATGCTCTAGAACTGCACTTCAATGCCCTTGGACTCACAGACCAGATAGCTATGCTCGAGAACTGCACCTCAATCCCCTTGAACTCATGGACCAGATAGTCATACTATAGAACTGCACGTCAATCCCCTTGGACTCATAGACCAGATAGTCATGCTCTAGAACTGCATTTCAATCCCCTTGAACTCATAGACAAGATAGTCATTTTCTAGAACTGCACTTCAATCCACTTGGACTCGATAGACCAGATATTCTTGACCCCAGCGCTGGTAAGCATTCTCCCCATTGGTTGTCCGATCTGCGGAACTCCAATTATTGTTGAACTGAAAATATCTACCGCTATCTCTTGAACCAAAATCAGTTCACGTCAGAAAGTGATGGCAATCAGGGTTCTGTGCATGTTGCCTCCCACCGACTGCACTGTTACTGTGAGTAGGTAATTGTGCACTAATTGTGCATCCGTGTGTACAAGAGATAATTACAGGCCGAGGGCTACTCACAGTGCGTTTCATTGCAGTCAATGGGAGGCAATCGAGAGATATCCAGCATTTTAATCAACATTAAAACAATACATCATGTGACACATTCCTTAATGAGACTAAGCTAATTGGATTATTAATAGGCTGTATAATATAAGGAATAATGCACCACCTAAATATTTTCTTTTTATTTATGGTGTACATTATCCCTTATAATACATGAGTGATACTCAGAGTTCCCTGTATAACTCAGCCTGCAGCCTTGTGCCTTTATATGGGCACAGAACCCCTCAGTGACTGCTAATATCCTTATCATTTACAGTAGGGGGTACATTATCCCTTATAATACATGAGTGATACTCAGAGTTCCCTGTCTAACTCAGCCTGCAGCCTTGTGCCTTTATATGGGCACAGAACCCCTCAGTGACTGCTAATATCCTTATCATTTACAGTAGGGGGTACATTACCCCTTATAATACATGAGTGATACCCAGAGTTCCCTGTATAACTCAGCCTGCAGCCTTGTGCCTTTATATGGGGGGCACAGAACCCCTCAGTGACTGCTAATATCCTTATCATTTACAGTAGGGGGTACATTATCCCTTATAATACATGAGTGATACTCAGAGTTCCCTGTATAACTCAGCCTGCAGCCTTGTGCCTTTATATGGGCACAGAACCCCTCAGTGACTGCTAATATCCTTATCATTTACAGTAGGGGGTACATTATCCCTTATAATACATGAGTGATACTCAGAGTTCCCTGTATAACTCAGCCTGCAGCCTTGTGCCTTTATATGGGGGGCACAGAACCCCTCAGTGACTGCTAATATCCTTATCATTTACAGTAGGGGGTACATTACCCCTTATAATACATGAGTGATACCCAGAGTTCCCTGTATAACTCAGCCTGCAGCCTTGTGCCTTTATATGGGGGGCACAGAACCCCTCAGTGACTGCTAATATCCTTATCATTTACAGTAGGGGGTACATTATCCCTTATAATACATGAGTGATACTCAGAGTTCCCTGTATAACTCAGCCTGCAGCCTTGTGCCTTTATATGGGCACAGAACCCCTCAGTGACTGCTAATATCCTTATCATTTACAGTAGGGGGTACATTATCCCTTATAATACATGAGTGATACTCAGAGTTCCCTGTATAACTCAGCCTGCAGCCTTGTGCCTTTATATGGGCACAGAACCCCTCAGTGACTGCTAATATCCTTATCATTTACAGTAGGGGGTACATTATCCCTTATAATACATGAGTGATACTCAGAGTTCCCTGTATAACTCAGCCTGCAGCCTTGTGCCTTTATATGGGGGGCACAGAACCCCTCAGTGACTGCTAATATCTACTATTCTATTTAAGAAACATGGCAGGCCTTGTTCGTTGGTGCCTATAAATAATTAGCAGTGAGGAATGCTTTCCATAACAAAAGGACGGTGCACCCAGAGCTAAAGAAATAGGAAATACAAGACATGAATAAACAGGGGGCACATATATACACGGGGGATTGGGATGTAGGAGTAATACATTCACATAACTGAATCTATTGTGACCCCTTTGCATGTAGAATGAGGCCAGAGGCAGTCTCCGGTACCCCCCCCCCTCGGGCAGAACAGAAGCCGGTGCGGCCGGCACGCGCGGAGTTAAGGCTTTCAAGGGCAAACTTCCAAACAACCATTCCGCTGGGATTTAAGGAAGCACTTAAATTATTTGTGAGCAAATCTGAAACCGGAGAGCTGCGAAAAGCGCAAATTTAGCAAAAAAAACGCTTAGAAAAGTTTCCCTCGGCCGCTATTAAGATGAATTGCAGCCAATGGCCCAGAAAATTGATTCTAATATTATTAAAGTCAGAAATAAAGACAGTCGCTGTGTAAGTGAGAGAGGTTCCTATCAGAGATGGGGGGGGGGGTGGTGTTAATATTATTGATCGACAGAGCATTTCGCTGTATGTTTGTTTGCTTTCATTAACACCGAGGCCTTTTATTTAACTGGTTATAATGATCAGCCAATCACAGTGTGTTCTGAAGGATGTACATTGGCTACTGTTGGGTCAATGATTACTCTGTAGAATGGGTAAGTGGGCGGAGCTAGATTATACCGTTACCCCCCATACCGGGTTGGACTGGGCCGCCAAAAACCCAGTGGGCCCCACCAGTCCAGACCCGATCCCTGTCGCCCCTCCAGCGCTGGTGTCCTTCCCCAGACAGGGAGGACATCGGGCGGGTAGCAGGGGCCCTGCAAGGGTTAGGGGGCGTGGCAGGGGCCCCATGTGGGCGGTGCAGGGGACGCGGCAGGGGGCCCCTATACACACAGCATGAACCCCTATTTATTCATAACCTAAATTATAAAGGAGGGTCTTTACCCTAATATTATATACACATAAATACTGTATATGTTACACAGTTATTACAATGCAAACTTTAAAGGAGTAGTTCACCTTTAAATTAACTTTTAATATAAAGTAGACTTTTCATTTTTTTATTTTTTGTGTTTTTTTTCAGTTATTTCACTTTTTGTTCAGCAGCTCTCCTTTGTGGAAGTTCAGGAGCTATTCGGTTGCTAGGGTCTTGTTTACCTTAGCGACCAAGCAGTGGGTTAAATGAAAGACTGGAATATGAATAGGAGAGGGGCTGAATAGTAAAATAAGTAATAAAAGGTAACAATATGAATACATTTGTAAGCGCACAGAGCAAGCGTTTTTGGATGTTGGGGTCAGTGACCCTCATTTGAAAGCTGGAAAAAATGTCGAAGTGGAAAGGAAATAGTTTGAAAATGATAAAAAATAAATAATGAAGACCAATTGCAAAGTTGCTAGTAAAAGGACATAACATACTAAATGGTAAACCCACCACCTTTAACAGCAAACGCTTTTGGGGCAATGTAAGTAAAGTAACCCTGTCTAGAAACCCTTAGCAACCAATCAGCAGGTAACATTACTAAAGATGGCCACTTTACAATTATGATCTTTCCTGCGACCATTGGTCCATTTTGTCCTGCCCGATCAACAAGACGGCTGATCTCCGAAGCTTACACGCACCGACAGCTAGCCGAGGTTTCGTCCGATAATATTGGCGTGTGTATGGTCAGCTTTAGGCACCGCTTTGAAAGCAAAGATCTATAGCAATGCGTTGCTATTGGTTATGTAACACTTGTTTGGCTAGGATATGGCAGACCCAGGCTAGTAGGTGGTATAGAGCATGTGTTACATGCGACCTTAATACACAGGAGTGGGCCTCCGCTATCTGGGAGGTATTAATGGAGCTGAGGGTGTAGTTGAACTACAACTAGATAGAGCTTGTGTGGTGCAGATGGAATAATGGACGCCAGAAAGGTTCTTGCTCATGAACTATGGTACAATTTATTGGACAAAGGCACAACTTGATAGTGCAGCAGGGTATACTCACAGACACAGCAGTATAGAATGTGTGATCACCGTGGATAATACAAAGGTGACACTTAGGCACAGAATAACCCACTTGGAGGATGCACAGAGGATTAGTTGACACCTGAGATATAGACCTTTCAGAAGGGAGTGTTCCGGCCGACTGTGGTCCAGGGGAGAGCTCCTAACACTGGTACCTGGCGTCTAATAAAACCGGTCCCTAAAGAACGACTACAGAGCCGGGGTGGACTAAACCCTTTTACAACTCCTGGTTGGGGCTATTAAACTGCCCTTGCTAAATAAGCTGACTACTCTCACCACTTCTAGAGGGTGCTATAAGTAAAACTGTCTGTGCTGGCTAATTCTCATTCACGGGGCCCTGTCCCCGACTTATAAACTGGCAGTTCTCTTTACTGAGACCGTGTGTCTCAGGCCCGATGACATGCAGCCTGAGAGAACAGCAGCCAAAGAGGAAGGCACTTCCTTGTGCCAGACACTATATAGTCTGCACAAGGGGAGTGGTCAACCTGGGCTAAACCTATAGGGGGTAGCCTAATACTGAAATCTGAGTGTAGAGGGCTCTGCCCTATTACAACACAGATAACATAAAGATAGGGGATAACACCATAGGGAGCTTAACCCTATGGGTCCCTACATTCACCCGGGGGAAAATTCCATTCCGACCCGGCAATGGCAAATAACATTAAGTACACTTTTCAAGCAAAAACAGTAGTGCATTGATTTAGTGCAAAAATACAGTACCCATACATCCATTTCTGATACCCTCTCCTGAGGAGTATCTGGTACACTGGATAGCTGTAAAGAAAAGATTAGGCACATACAGCAACTTATTGAATCATATACACTTTGAGTGTCCTGTAGGATCACTCCAGTGCACACATGGGAATTCTCCTGAAATACAGGTTCCCAGGCACCATCTTAGCTGTAACAGAATTTTGATTTAAACAAAATATTAACTGTTTCGTTGCTAGTTACGTTACTGTAAACCATATACAATCATGAGTGTCATAATAGATCACTCAGGCACGTTACTTATAGATCCATGACATACCATCTGACTCTGCAACAGAGGTATGACAGGCACAATACTTAGAATCTTGAGTCACCTTCCTGCCCCTAAACAGTGGTGCTCAGGTACACACTTAGGTATCCTTGATATACCACCTGTAACCTGCAACAGGGATATAATAGATACACTTACACATGAGGACGATCCTGCCTTCACTCAGGGGTCCCCAGGCACATGCTTGGCTGTAAAGAAATTGTTATTGGGCACAATTTAAACTGTAATACATCCCCACCCATAAACTTTATTAAGTCCAGGCCTTCCACCCAAACCCAGTGTTCATGGATGTCTCGACATGCACTTCGTGGTGTGGATTAGGCAATGAAATAGAAGTTGTAGTGGGGTGGGGCGCAGCAGTCTTTTCTTGATCACCCAACTTAAACAAAACTTTACAGTCTCTCCTGAAGGAATGTGGAGAGTTCCAAACTTACAAAAAAAACAAATCCACCACTGTGGATAACTGAAGATGGGGTCACACCCTAGATGCAGCAATACCGGCAGTCCTTAGGAGATGTGCCCAATATGGTGGGTGTTGCCCCTTAACTTTTAGGGGAAACCAAACCCACCTCCCACCCGGGGGAAAATCCCATCAATGAAGGGAAATATACCTGAATCCGGCATGGGGTTTTTCAGTGCATATTGCGTTCGTACTTGGCTTTTGTGACTTCATAAGACACGTAGTAAGCCGGGTGCGGCTTATCAATTCGGCCTCCACTGGGAGGTCTGAGCTAAGTGCGAAATTTCTTTCCTCTTGATACTTTCCACACGACTTTACACCATGTTTTAGGATGGTACGCCCGAACGACCACTCCTGGGCAATATCATAGAGGTAGTCGACATCCCTGTGTCTTCTCTCGGGATCCTTCTTAAAGACTCCTCCCGGTCCCAACTTCTCCCTGCGGACAAGCTCTCCATACAGCCACTCGTCGACATGCTTGGTGACCTCATCATACACCCACTCCGGGGCATATGGCATGTAATAGCCCCATTTTTCATACACCTGGGTATTGATAAGGCGTTGCACTCTTGAAACCGACCTGAATTTTTCAGAATCAGCTCTCCCCGGAGCCACCCAGCAGGACGTATCTTTGCTGAAAGCATACGGTGGTGGCGGTGTACAGGGCCACTCTGGAGGCAAACTCTGCGCCTTCCCTTTAGGAGTGGAATCAGTAGGAGGCATAGTAGATTGAAATTTATACTCCTCCTCTGGTAAGGAGCATTTTGGTAGGGGCCCAAAGTCCATTACAGCCCAATTAGGTCTTGGGTACCTACGCCGGGTAGAGCTACCCAACAGCATACCACTCCCTGTGGATGATACTGTACTCTTTTCCTCCTGGCTCTCAGACTTAGCCCTTCCTCTCCCTCTCATTATCTCCAGTAGCCTTTGTATGGCTGGATCAATAGGGGTATTGGGGTCTGAACGAGCAACAGTAGGTGGTTTAGCTTTCTCAGTTGGTGCTAAGGATATAGCAGCCATACCTGCGCCCAGCTCCCCACTTTCGGAGGAATGTGATGAGGATAATAATATGTCCCCTGAGGTTCCCTCTGAGGTTGGTGTAGGGACCTCGGGTTTCTGGACCGGGGCGGGTACAGGGGTTGCAGGCCTGGTTGAGCCTGGTGAAATGCTGGTACCCTTATCATAGGAAGGTACTTGTGGTTTTACTAGAGGCTCAGTCCAGCAGCGGGTCTTACAGACAGGGCATCTGGCTTCCAGATCCCTCCACGCTTGGGATATTTCAGAATAGCATCCCCCACAATAGGCCTCTACCCATTTGGACCCGTCTTCCTCATAACGCTCCCCAAAAGTACCTAGCCAGGTATACCGCTGCGGGGGAACAATTTCAGGCACATTTTCAAATGCCTCTGGTGTCAGTTGGCGGGGTGTAGATGCATCCGCCATTTTAGCAGATAGTGGTTTAATATCCACAAAATATTTTACACTGCAGCCGCAGCAATGAAATTCAGAGTCCCGCAGTAACTGGGCCCACAGTTCTATAGCAGCCCGCAGACGCCTCCGGGGGTCTATGGTTCAATATAATGCTCCTTACTGCAGCCGCAGCAATGGGAGCAACACTTCCCACTATGTTATCAAACCCAGATCGCAGCCGCGTGTACTAGGTCTCACTGGGGTAAGTGAAAAACGGCAGGTGCCGGTTTATCCGGTTGATATAACAAGCCTGCCGGCTGGATAATAGTAGTGGTCCCACAGCCGTGGAATACTCACAGTCCTCCGGTGTGCTCTAGGCCGCAGCCGCAGGTCCCAGTCGCACCCGGTAGATCTCAGAACCGTAGCAGTCTTTCCGCAGCCGCAGGTCAGATTAGGTATGCTGAGATCAACAGGTATTATTAGTCGTGGAGTTCCGGTCAGATTTTCCAGGCCGCAGCCGCAGGCTCTGGTGAAATCCGGTACCACGCTGCCAGTCGCCAATGGATCCCTCTGCAGCCGCAGTGTCGGGTAGGCAATGCTGGTTTGATTTCTTAGAAAACTGTAGTTGTAGCAGCCGCTTACAAACACAGTCACTCACTAGGGCACAAGAGCTGTTTAGCGCACCTCTCACTCTCTCAAGTGCGAGTCGTAAGATGGCCGCCGTGACGTCAGCTCCTGCCCCCTCCCCGGTGAAGTCTCGTAAACAAGTCACTTCACACGAGATTTCAGTACAAAAGAGCGCCAAAACTAGTAATGATGATTGACAGTGGCGCCAGCCAATGGGAATGCTCGGGGGAACCTTTCAAGCCCGAACCCACGGCCAATTACAAATTAGAATTTACGAGCAGGACTGCAGGCGCCTTTTGCCTATCGCGTCCGGCAGTGCCTGTCAGGGAAATTTAAAGACACACACACAGCGGCTCAGTCCCTCAAGGCTATGGCTCCGGATTAAATAAATTGAATATATCAATATAAAAGCACGTTGGGCGCCAAATGTAACACTTGTTTGGCTAGGATATGGCAGACCCAGGCTAGTAGGTGGTATAGAGCATGTGTTACATGCGACCTTAATACACAGGAGTGGGCCTCCGCTATCTGGGAGGTATTAATGGAGCTGAGGGTGTAGTTGAACTACAACTAGATAGAGCTTGTGTGGTGCAGATGGAATAATGGACGCCAGAAAGGTTCTTGCTCATGAACTATGGTACAATTTATTGGACAAAGGCACAACTTGATAGTGCAGCAGGGTATACTCACAGACACAGCAGTATAGAATGTGTGATCACCGTGGATAATACAAAGGTGACACTTAGGCACAGAATAACCCACTTGGAGGATGCACAGAGGATTAGTTGACACCTGAGATATAGACCTTTCAGAAGGGAGTGTTCCGGCCGACTGTGGTCCAGGGGAGAGCTCCTAACACTGGTACCTGGCGTCTAATAAAACCGGTCCCTAAAGAACGACTACAGAGCCGGGGTGGACTAAACCCTTTTACAACTCCTGGTTGGGGCTATTAAACTGCCCTTGCTAAATAAGCTGACTACTCTCACCACTTCTAGAGGGTGCTATAAGTAAAACTGTCTGTGCTGGCTAATTCTCATTCACGGGGCCCTGTCCCCGACTTATAAACTGGCAGTTCTCTTTACTGAGACCGTGTGTCTCAGGCCCGATGACATGCAGCCTGAGAGAACAGCAGCCAAAGAGGAAGGCACTTCCTTGTGCCAGACACTATATAGTCTGCACAAGGGGAGTGGTCAACCTGGGCTAAACCTATAGGGGGTAGCCTAATACTGAAATCTGAGTGTAGAGGGCTCTGCCCTATTACAACACAGATAACATAAAGATAGGGGATAACACCATAGGGAGCTTAACCCTATGGGTCCCTACAGTTACTAGACCTAGTAAATCATATAACATCTTCCCATAGCCCCTAGGGTAGATATGATCTCAGGGGGGCTTTGGATCTGTTCTTCTTTTGCTACATTAGGCTTCGGGAGAACCAAGGAGCGGTATTTGCCAACACTAGTAGCGAGGGCTTGCTGATTAGCCGCCCCATACATTATTCATGCTCTTCTTACAAGTACTTACATTGAACTCTGGACATCTCTACCGTCAGAATATCTGTTTTTCCTATGAATGTTTAAAAGCTCTGCTTAGCATTCACGGGCCGAGCCAGTGGCTTCCATCATTCATATTATCCGGCACAAAGCTTGGTACAGATACGGCTGCATACGGTATTCCCTCTGCCCCCCCACAAACACACACACAGTTACAATATCCCCCAAACTGCATGAATCACCGTAATTAAAAACAATAAAAAAATATATGAATTTGTTTTTTTTTTCCGTTTCTTTCTCAATCCATAGCTGTTCATAAAAAATGCAACAAATCTATATAAATAACTGAGGGAAAAAAAGCAGACGGCCATGGAATCTGGGAGCTGGATGGAGTCAGCTGACACCTGAAGGCTTCGGGGTGGTCAGAAATTGTCTGCCCAAAGCTAAAATCACTCATTCCCCAGCATATGGTGGGGCCGGGCCAAAGGTCACGTTATGCTCCATTGAAAATTTCATGAGTGTCCAGATGTTAAGGCTACAAAGCCAAGTCTTGTTCTGATGGATTGGGTCCATGACGTGTAAAGGCTGAGAGGGGAAAAAAATAAACTACAGCAGCAAATCAATTTATGACAGGGATAAGTAACAATACAGCTTGCTGGGCAACAGAACTACACATTATAGAGCTGGGAGTTCTATATGCTCTATTCATAAAGTATGGGTACCTAGCTATAGCCTGCTCTGCCTAACCAGCTCAAAAGGTAAGTCTCTATACATATATATTAGGTACCTAGTGCTACCAACCCCTTTTTTTGTAGGGAAATGAGAGCAGGGCAGGCAGTAACCCTTCCAACACTTTCCCCTGTCTCTGCCCCTATATATTAGGTACCTACCTAGTGCTACCAACCCCTTTTTTTGTAGGGAAATGAGAGCAGGGCAGGCAGTAACCCTTCCAACACTTTCCCCTGTCTCTGCCCCTATATATTAGGTACCTACCTAGTGCTACCAACCCCTTTTTTGTAGGGAAATGAGAGCAGGGCAGGCAGTAACCCTTCCAACACTTTCCCCTGTCTCTGCCCCTATATATTAGGTACCTACCTAGTGCTACCAACCCCTTTTTTTGTAGGGAAATGAGAGCAGGGCAGGCAGTAACCCTTCCAACACTTTCCCCTGTCTCTGCCCCTATATATTAGTTACCTACCTAGTGCTACCAACCCCTATTTCTGTAGGGAAATGAGAGCAGGGCTGGCAGTAACCCTTCCAACACTTTCCCCTGTCTCTGTCCCTATATATTAGGTACCTACCTAGTGCTACCAACCCCTATTTCTGTAGGGAAATGAGAGCAGGGCTGGCAGTAACCCTTCCAACACTTTCCCCTGTCTCTGTCCCTATATATTAGGTACCTACCTAGTGCTACCAACCCCTATTTCTGTAGGGAAATGAGAGCAGGGCAGGCAGTAACCCTTCCAACACTTTCCCCTGTCTCTGTCCCTATATATTAGGTACCTACCTAGTGCTACCAACCCCTATTTCTGTAGGGAAATGAGAGCAGAGCAGGCAGTAACCCTTCCAACACTTTCCCCTGTCTCTGCCCCTATATATTAGGTACCTACCTAGTGCTACCAACCCCTATTTCTGTAGGGAAATGAGAGCAGAGCAGGCAGTAACCCTTCCAACACTTTCCCCTGTCTCTGCCCCTATATATTAGGTACCTACCTAGTGCTACCAACCCCTATTTCTGTAGGGAAATGAGAGCAGAGCAGGCAGTAACCCTTCCAACACTTTCCCCTGTCTCTGCCCCTATATATTAGGTACCTACCTAGTGCTACCAACCCTTATTTCTGTAGGGAAATGAGAGCAGGGCAGGCAGTAACCCTTCCAACACTTTCCCCTGTCTCTGCCCCTATATATTAGGTACCTACCTAGTGCTACTAACCCCTATTTCTGTAGGGAAATGAGAGCAGGGCAGGCAGTAACCCATCCAACATTTTCCCCCTTGTGTCTGTCCCTAGAAAACTGAAATAAAAATCATTGGACAGAGGGGAGACGGTGCCAATGTGTTAGGCGAATGTGTTGCCACGTGCCAGTATAACATTCCATGTGATTGCAGGATCCCATTATATAAGGCAGGAATGTGCTCAATCGGATGTACGAGTGCCACAAGATCAATATTAGACTTTAAATAAACAGGGTAATATTGGATGACTGGGCCCCAGTTTATGTAACCAGGGAACGGCATGAGTGGATCAGACTACTAAGAGCGACTTGTACAAAGCAACTGTTGCATAAGCCGCTGTAATTAATGAGGCCCAAATAAATACTTTCTTTATTAAAAACCTCCTTTTTGGCAGTAGCGTTAATCTGAGCTATGTTTGTTCTTAAGGAGCATTAATATCCAACGCCATGGTGATTTCTGTCATTTGGGGAAGGGGAGAGACTTCTGGGGTGTCTTTTATTTACCAGGAAAATGGTTATCAGTCTCCTACAAGGCCATATTCTTGTCCTGCCCTAACAGGAGGGGGGCTGCCATATAAAAGTTTATTTGCCAGAAACAGGAACAGACTGAATGGAACAGGAATGAGCAGATGTGACAGTGACTTTTTATGGTTGTTTTGTCACCAATGACCTGTTTTATAACTAATTTCCTCTGGCTGTCCTTATGTACTTACCGCGCCCACTCACAGGGCAATAATCTGTTTGTATGTGTCACAAGGTAAAAAGCACCTAGATATGGGGAACCCTTCCTATTAACTACCTGTTACAGGCCCCTCCCACTTACCCATCATTCTGTGTGTGTGTGTCACATGGTATAAGTGAATCAGTGATGGGCAACCCACCTAGATTTGAGGAACCCCTCATTATAAACTACTTATTACAGGCCCCTCCCACTTACCCATCATTCTATGTGTGTGTGTCACATGGTATAAGTGAATCAGTGATGAGCAACCCACCTAGATATGAGGAGCCCCTCATACAAACTACTTGTTACAGGCCCCTCCCACTTACCCATCATTCTATGTGTGTGTGTCACATGGTATAAGTGAATCAGTGATGAGCAACACACCTAGATATGAGGAGCCGCTCATACAAACTACCTGTTACAGGCCCCTCCCACTTACCCATCATTCTATGTGTATGTGTCACATGGTATAAGTGAATCAGTGATGGGCAACCCACCTAGATTTGCGGAACCCCTCATTATAAACTACTTATTACAGGCCCCTCCCACTTACCCATCATTCTATGTGTATGTGTCACATGGTATAAGTGAATCAGTGATGGGCAACCCACCTAGATATGAGGAGCCCCTCATACAAACTACTTCATACCAGGGTTGCCAGATTTATTCTTCCAAACCAGCCCAAAACTAGCCAAAAGCCAAAAAGTAGGCCAAATATAGCCCAATATGTGCAATGAAAAAAAAATTCTAAAAAAATAAAAGTATATATGGGAAAACATGCCTTTTAAAGCGTATAATCACTACCCAGTTACTGGGATGGCTGATAATTCCCTCTGTGCCCAGTCCAGCTGGGAAGTCACTACAGAAATGGATTCAGAATGTTGTATTAACCCCAGACATGATATACATATGGGAACTACAACTCTCAGCAGCCCCAATCCTGAGAGTTATAGCTAAAGGACCAACTGCCCCCACATCCCAGTAGAAAGTAACGGTACAATCACATTCCCTATAGAGCAGGGAGCAGGGGGTAGAACTGCCCCACATCCCAGTAGAAAGTAACAGTACAATCACATACCCTATAGAGCAGGGGGTAGAACTGCCCCACATCCCAGTAGAAAGTAACAGTACAATCACATACCCTATAGAGCAGGGGGTAGAACTGCCCCACATCCCAGTAGAAAGTAACAGTACAATCACATACCCTATAGAGCAGGGAGCAGGGGGTAGAACTGCCCCACATCCCAGTAGAAAGTAACAGTACAATCACATACCCTATAGAGCAGGGGGTAGAACTGCCCCACATCCCAGTAGAAAGTAACAGTACAATCACATACCCTATAGAGCAGGGAGCAGGGGGTAGAACTGCCCCACATCCCAGTAGAAAGTAACAGTACAATTACATACCCTATAGAGCAGGGAGCAGGGGGTAGAACTGCCCCACATCCCAGTAGAAAGTAACAGTACAATCACATACCCTATAGAGCAGGGGGTAGAACTGCCCCACATCCCAGTAGAAAGTAACAGTACAATCACATACCCTATAGAGCAGGGGGTAGAACTGCCCCACATCCCAGTAGAAAGTAACAGTACAATCACATACCCTATAGAGCAGGGGGTAGAACTGCCCCACATCCCAGTAGAAAGTAACAGTACAGTCACATACCCTATAGAGCAGGGAGCAGGGGGTAGAACTGCCCCACATCCCAGCAGAAAGTAACAGTACAATCACATACCCTATAGAGCAGGGAGCAGGTTGTAGGGCAGACAGGTTGAGCCTAAAAGAGCAAAAAGGAATCCAAACGGAGCCTCTGTCTATACTGTCCAATTGCATGATGGGTATTGTAGTTTTATATTAATCCTAGCTGTAGGCTAATTGTTAGATACAAACTACATTACCCAGCATGCAGTGGAACAGGCACACTAGGGGGAAAAACTTTGGCTAGTTTCCAAACTTCAAACCCGCCAAGGCTCCAAAAAATAACCCAAAACTGTACCTTGGCAGGTTTGTACTTTGGAAACCCACCAGGGCTTTAAATTAGTAGCCCAATTTGGCGGGAAAACCGCCAACCTTTCACAGGGGTCGCCTAAGACCATTGGAAAACACATATTTCCGAAGGTCTTGGGGATAATTTTATGGTTGGGGAGTCAGTACAACATGAGGAACTGTATTAAAGGGTCGCGGCATTAGGAAGGTTGAGAACCACTGGTATAAGTGAATCAGTGATGGGAAAGACAGATATGAGGAGCCCCTCATTATAAACTACCTGTTACAGGCCCCTCCCACTTACCCATCATTCTGTGTGTGTGTCACATGGTATAAGTGAATCAGTGATGGGCAACCCACCCGCCTCCGTGATACCTGCAGTGAATCCTCAGGATACCAGGAAGCCTTTCTCTCCCCCAGCATTTCAAGCTCAGTGAGGCTTAAAGCTATCAGACTGCCCCCTGTATCTGCCCTTGCCCCCACAGAATATATTCCCCTTCCACTGCCACCGGGAGTTGGTGAGACCTTACAGTTACCCACCCCGGGGTGCTACAATCTGGTGTTGCAACACATAACTCTGCTTACACCCCCTTCATACAAAAAGTTACCCTTGGCACCCCCATAGTGTGCACACTCAGTGTTTTTAAAGTGACTGGACATCTTTTACACAAAGGGGAATATTCATATATTATATGTGTTAAGTCGAAACTGTTATTCATTGTTGTCATTTCATTGCTGGCATATATATTACAATTTATTTCATATCTATCAATTGTGTGGTTTATTGTCTATTACATTTGGTATATTAATCACTGCTGTTGCAGTTCCCAGGGAGTTGTTGCCCACTAGTACATGGTTTAGATTTACAGTTGGGAGGGGGAGCAGGTCCCTTGGCAGTTTAGTATTTGGCCAGGGGGTGTCTGGATTCCCCTAGTTTATACAAAGTACTTGGCCTCTTTTGGTTCCCCTGTTTGTTGGAGGTGGTGTGTGCCAAAGGGCCTGGAACAGAGGTAGGTTCCAGTAGGTGAAGTGCCAGGAAAGGTCTGTAACAGCTTATTCTAGGAGTGAGGACAGGATCAGGGTAGTTAGTAGAGCAGCCAGAGGCTCCAACAAGGAGGCCAGTTAGATTAGTACCCTATGGTGTCTGTGCTGCCAGTCAGGTCTGGACTGGCAATCTGTGGGTTCTGGCAAATGCCAGAGGGGCTGCTGTAAGATGCCACTTTTTAGTGGGCTGGTGGGGGGCTGTTTGGACCTCTGTGTACTGGAAATGCCAGGGCCTATTTTGAAGCCCAGTCCAGACTTGCTACCAGTATAGGGACTCAAGTGGCCAGGCTCAGGAATAGAGAGATCCTAGGAGTGTGGGAACACTGTGAGCTACGCCTAGCACTGGGGATTGTGTCACCAAAGCAATGAGCACTACCTCTGGGAGTTACAAACACTATGTAACTATATTTATTATAGTGTGTAAGCCAATATCACCAGTGATGTTGCCCATAGCAACCAATCAGATGTTTTCTAGCTTCTCTAGAAGCTCTGTGTTCTCTAACTTGTATGTGACCGTTCAACTCTAATTGGTGATTGGTTGCTATGGGCAACATCACCGGTGATGTTGACTTACACACTATAATAAATATGCCCCCAAGCCTCTATTTGGGTTGGATAACATCTGATGGGAGAAAGTACTGGAAGCTCATACTGATTTGATATTGTACCATCTGAATCAGCACCCAACCTCTGCCCAATAAAGAGAAAGATTTGTTTCTGTTGGGACACAGTGTGATTAATCCTTCCTCCAACAGTACCGTGAGGGCCCAACTGAGAAAAGAGTCACGTGTCACGTGTGCCCTACTGGGAGTTGCTGGAAGCTGAGACCAATTTCATAGGGTCTGAGGTAATCTATTTGGGTTAACTGAGATCTTAGGTACCCCCATGCTCCAAAACCTCTTACACCTGATATAAATAATCAAAAATACCTATAACCTATTGCAGTGAGTGGTATGTGTCTAAAGCCATATTTGGTTGGGCAGTTTGGCTGATTCGGATTATACTGCCCGACTGTTTCCTGTTGGGGGTAGGTTTCCACAGATGTCATGGTTAAAAAAATGTATTCTGCAGATCAACTATGTCCATGATGGTGGGTGCATCAACAGATGAGGGAGTGGAGAATAGCTGAGCTGCGGTATGAATGGAATATTGGTGGCCATGCATGTGTAGAACCATTTGGCCACTATAAGTCCATTCTGCCAAGGACCAGAGTATTACCAACTTAATTCTGGAGGCCCATGGCAATTAGAAAGGTTTACCTGCTTCCAAGGATACCAAAAGTTCTACAGGTGGGTCTATTTATTAGCAGGGTTTCTAATCTTTCCAATCAACAACTACCCTAGATTACTGCAGGAGGTACAAGGAACTCTTGTCCAATCACAGTGCACAATAAGCACCCAAGGTCCTGCTAGTAGTGGGGCTTTTGTGTGGCCATCTATAGGTCATCAGGCAACTCAGGAATGCCAGGACCATGTACATTTGTATTTTCTGTAGCCCCCATTCTGGTAGCTGCTCAGAGAAACAGGGAAACAGGCAGGAGGGCATAGGTGGGAAGAAAGGGAAAGTGAAAAATATTGGAGGAAAATGAAAATTACAAGAGGTGACAGAAGAAGAAATCAAACCTGGGAAGAGGAACAAATGGAGAGGGGCTCATATAAATAGAAGGTGGGAATAAAGGCAGGAGGAGAGGAGATTTGTTGGAGGGGAGGCAAATAAGGGGAAAAATACAAAAGGGGGATAAAATGCAGGAGAAAAAGGCAGAAGAGGAGAGAAGGGGGCACACAAGAAGAAGAAGAGAAGAAGGAAAGATAAATGAGAATAGCAGGATGGGCCCCCCTACTCCCCATGCCCCCCAGGGCTTTTCTCTTTATAAGGATTGTATTATTTTTTCTATAAAACAAGCTCTTCAAAATCTGAGCCTTTTTGCTAAAATATACAATAAACAGGTGGAAAATCATCTGCTTTGTGACCAGTTTTAGGCTGTTAACCCCCCCATCTGCAAATCCACCTGTGGCTCCCGGGCCGTTCCTGCCCAAATCCTATTTCATATGGAATGGTGCCCTATTTTGGGTCCCACTTGCCAGCCCTCCATTCATCCTAGGTGTAAAGCTATTAAACAGCAACCCCCTAATCTCGCCGTGTATTGCAATTTGCCGCAAATAAATCCATTCAAGCACTCGCCCTAATGATGAGGTACAGTAATACCGAGGGCAAAGCACTTCTCCAGCCGGTTGGAAAAACAAAGCTCTCGAAGCGACTGTCAGCGACTTGCTTTGCCTTTATTAAAGCTAATCAGCAGGGAGCAGCGCACTTCCCAGGCACCGACGCTCATTCCTTAGTAATAAGGCAATTTTTATACTGAGGGAGAAGGTAGTGGTGCAATAGGCGGAGAGTTGCACTGCGAGTTGGTTGCATCATTTCATTGGCTGGAAAGATGTCTTATTATGCAGCCAACTGAAAATAATAAAAGTACAGGGGGGGGGATTAATTTGGGGGTAGGGAGTCAACACTCAGTAAAACCATAAAGCCGACCCAATCATAGGCTGTGCCAAAATCTCTGCAGCCTCACATTTATCAACATGAGGTTTCCAGTTGTTGCAGAACTGCAACTTGACTGTCTTGATCCTTATGAGGGAAGATGCTGGGAGTTGTAGCCCTGCAAGATCTCTGGATCCAAAGTGAACTAACACGCTGCTGCATTCTCTGTTGCAGTAAATGCACTTGGACTGGGGCTACAGAGGTTTCAGTGCACTAAGTGTATCATGTGTGCGCCCCATACTCATGTCTGTGAGTGTGCACTCCCCAGAGTACTGCCTATGTCAGATATATAAAACTTGCTTTCCAATGCACCAGCTGTTCCCTCCATAGAGCAGAAGAGGGGGATTTTGGGGCAGGAGGAACAGCACAGCTGGGCAGACATTGAGATGAAAGGGAAGCCATGCATTAGTGCTACCCGCATGTGGGATACTGACACCGATAACTGCCACAGGGGAGGCTGAAATGGGAGACGGGGCAGAAGGATGAATACGATGAGAGACTGGAGCAGAAAGGGGATCAGTGAGGCTGCGAAGGTGAAAGAGAGAGATAAGGATCTCCAGCTGAGAGATTAAAGGGGAAGCAATGGGAGGGCTAAAGCCCTGGCGAGTTTCAGAGAGCGACCATGCTTGCCTTGGAACATGTCATTTCTATTATAAAGGGATATTATTATTATTAGTATTATTATTATGCATTATGCATGATTTTATGTTTTTCTCAGGCAACATTGGGGCCAGACAGCTGGTGGGGGGTACAGGAGATGAACTGGGGGGCCAGGGGGGGCAACAGATAGTAGCATAATATATGCAGTATTAACTCTATATTACCCATGGCACTGCTAGACATGTGTGTGCCCCTCATAGTGGGCATGGTTACATGGCTAGTCAGGCTGGAGGATGGCTTCTTCCCTTTGGGTTCACCATTAGCCAGACATACCTTTGGTGACATGGGGGACACTGTCTGGATGGGGAATAAAATAAATGCAATAGCTTCTTGCACACAGTCTATTGTGTCCCCCCCCCCCCCCCCACATTCGCTTCAATAGCACTGTTTGTAAAATACAAAAGGCAGAGCAATGAGGCTGTCCTGCTGCCGTACCCCCAGTTCTACAGACGAGCCAGCCCCTGCACACAGCATTAGCCCAGGATACAGTAAGTGCCCATACACTCCCAGTCCCACAGCCCTGCAGGCAATATTTAGGAGCCCCCAATACAGTGACAGAATTAACCACATTTTATCCAACTCCCCCCCACAAAAAAGCCATAAAGCCAGCTTTATCTGAACTCACCCCCCCTGCTTGGTGCTAACTATACCCCAATGTAGCCCTGCCGCACAGACAGCACCCCCTCACTGTGCCAGCCCTGCCCAGCTCTAGTACTCTTGTACCATAGACAATTTGCCAGACTTGCACCACCGATACCATTCCTTGTTTTGTGCAGGTACAAATTAACCCTCTTTTTGCCACAACTTCTGTGCTGGTACCCTCTCAGCCTCCCATTAACACTGTGCCAGCCAAATGATTCCTTAGTATGGTGCAAGAGAGGGTATAGGAGGTAAATTCCACAATCTTGGGCACTAGCAAGACCCTGTGTGTGTCACCCCACTTTGCCCACCGTGCCCCTAACCCCCACACCGTGCCCCTAACCCCCACAGACAATAAAGTGCAAATGTGCTTGCCAACATTAGAATGGTGCCAGATTGCATCTGTACATAATTACTCCTCTCCTGCCGAATGCCAGTGTGCCATGTGTGACTGTATATGTAGCCAGCATCTATGCCCACATGAACACCCTGTCTGTGCCAGCTTCTCCCTGCACCACCTTATTCCCATGCCTCTGTTTCTCATAATGATCCTATAACACCTAACAGTCTATTCTTCAACTTTCAGCACTTATTGCCCCAGGGTACATTGTGCCCTTACTGTTGGGTGCCCATGGTATTTAGGGGGCTAATGTTGCCAAGATATCAGTGTCTGTGTGCAACAATCTATGTAACATGTGAACATATCAGATTCATTTCCCACGCACCCTGTGCCAATGTAGCATTGCCAGCTTGTGCCACACATTACCCAGGACGGCAAGTGCACAACCGGTACATGTTCACCCACCTTGCTACCTGTTCACCAGTATAATACCAGTATGTGCCACAGTGTGCCAGTATAGTATCAGTTTATATACACACACACACGTTCGCAGTACCCAGTGCCAATATAATACCAGGAGAATGCCAGCCTGTGCCACACACTCCCCAGCATGTGTGTGTATTTTGCAACAAAATCCAAGCACAGCATGTACTGTATATATATATATATATATATATAATGTGTATATATGGAGGGAACCCAGTGCCAGTATAATGCCAGTGTGTGCCACAGCTCCTATATAGTACATAACACTGCCCCACACAGAACCCAATTACAGACAGCAGCATGCCTATATATATATATATACACCACAAATGCCCCCAGCCAAGTGCCACTTTATACCCCCAGTAGCTCTCAATGCCACACATTGCCCAATTAAATGCATGTAATCAGACTTTGCTCAGGGCAATGCCAGGTAGGTACCCTGCGACTTACCGCAGACCAGCAGCAGCAGGACGCAAGCGAGCAGTCTAAGCGCTTTCATGGCGACTATTCCCCGGTGGCAGAAGGCAATACGGGAGAGGCTGAGGTTCTAGCTCCTGGGTTCGGTGAGCCCAATCTCCCTGCAGGTGTGTGACACTCTCAGCTTGGTTCCGTGGGTTATACACATCCCCCTTTGGATCAGAGCTCGGAGCCTCCAAATCCGACAGGATCAGCTGAAGTTTGATCGCTCCCAAGCGCTCCCCCCTCCGAGCTGCAAACTTCAGCCCCAGATTGCGCTGCCCCTGCCCCTTGCTGGCAAGTTTAGAGGGTTTTCCTGGGCAAATACGGGGCTGTCAGGAGCTGGGGACATCCATGGGTTAAACACAAGAGCGGCCCCCACTTTGCGCCCTGAGTTTGGCTCCCGGATTGGGCAAGTAGGTGAGTGGGGTCCCCTGATGAGAATGTGGAAATATGAGAAATGGGGGTGCTGCCCTGTATAATGGTGGTATATAGAGTAAAGGGGCTCCAGGTATAAGGGGGGTGCAGTTGTATCCTGGGGGTCTGCAGGAGTTTAAATCCCATGCAATCCAGCGAATGATGCTGCTGCTGCTTCCCCAGTGCAGCCAGAGAGACTGTAGGATGCTGGGAGGCTGAGCATTGCCTTCCCCCTCAGCTCTGTGCCTTCCCCTGTCTCAGCTCCCTGCCTTCCCCTGTCTCAGCTCTGTTTCTTCCCCTGTCTCAGGTCTGTTCCTTCCCCTGTCTCAGGTCTGTTCCTTCCCCTGTCTCAGCTCTGTTCCTTCCCCTGTCTCAGCTCTGTTCCTTCCCCTGTCTCAGCTCTGTTCCTTCCCCTGTCTCAGCTCTCTGCCTTTACTCCTACAGCAAGAGCAGGTCCCTACTGCCTGGCACAGCACCCAGCCCTGGGGGTCTCTCTCTTAAAGGGACAGCAGCCACACACCCATCCTTGGGAGAAGAGAGTATCCCCCCATCAGTGCAGGACAGATACACATATGTGCCCTCTCTTCTCCTGTGTGTCAGTAGGTACCACACACACACACACATACATACACAGGGCTGCATGGGGGCTGCATCAAAGAAATAGATGGGTAGAGCCGGGCACCCTAACTGCTCTGTGGGTAGGAAGGCAGAGGAACATGTGTCTGGCACAGGTGCCACTTTGTTATTGTCAATTCTGTGCCTAAGCTGGTTGTTGTGTGAAAATGCAGAAATGCACCACTATCTCTATCTACAGTTAGTATTAGTGGTTGTATATATAGTTTATGTATGTGAGTGTATAGATTGGTAAGTATAGGCTGTGGGTGCTGGGTTTACTTGGATGGGTTGAACTTGATGGACTCTTTTTTTCAACCCTATGTAACTATGTAACTATACAGTATATAGTGAATAAAGTACCACATATCAGGGTCAGACTGGGGGGGTGCAGGGCCCACCGGGGCTTCTGGTTCAGGGGCCCCTGCACTCCCGAACACCCTCCGACCCCCTCCCTCAAGCGTCCCTAAAAGAAACTTACCTGCATCGCGTCGGGGAAGGGAGAAGGCGGATCGCGGGAGCGCACTGGGGATATCGGATCTGGGCCACCGGGGCCCACCGAGATTTTTTCCGGTATCCCAGCGGCCCAGTCCGACGCTGCCCCCGATTGTAAAATATAAGGATATTATAAGTCACCTAGGAGTTCCCTATAATATATAGTGAATAAAGTGCCCCCTATTGTAACATATAGGGATATTATAAGCCCCCGAGGAGTTCCTTATAATATATAGTGAATAAAGTACCCCCTATTGTAACATATAGGGATATTATAAGCCCCCGAGGAGTTCCTTATAATATATAGTGAATAAAGTGCCCCCCCTATTGTAACATATAGGGATATTATAAGCCCCCGAGGAGTTCCTTATAATATATAGTGAATAAAGTGCCCCCTATTGTAACATATAGGGATATTATAAGTCCCCGAGGAGTTCCTTATAATATATAGTGAATAAAGTGCCCCTATTGTAACATATAGGGATATTATAAGTCCCCGAGGAGTTCCTATAATATATAGTGAATAAAGTGCCCCCTATTGTAACCATATAGGGGATATTATAAGCCCCCGAGGAGTTCCTTATAATATATAGTGAATAAAGTGCCCCCTATTGTAACATATAGGGATATTATAAGCCCCCGAGGAGTTCCTTTATAATATATAGTGAATAAAGTGCCCCCTATTGTAACATATAGGGATATTATAAGCCCCCGAGGAGTTCCTTATAATATATAGTGAATTAAAGTACCCCCTATTGTAACATATAGGGATATTATAAGCCCCCGAGGAGTTCCTTATAATAAACAGTGATAAAGTACCCCATATTGTAACATATAGGGATATTATAAGCCCCCGAGGAGTTCCTTATAATATACAGTGAATAAAGTGCCCCGTATTGTAACATATAGGGATATTATAAGCCCCGAGGAGTTCCTTATAATATACAGTGAATAAAGTACCCCCCTATTGTAACATATAGGGATATTATAAGCCCCCGAGGAGTTCCTTATAATATATAGTGAATAAAGTACCCCCTATTGCTAACATATAGGGATATTATAAGCCCCCGAGGAGTTTCCTTATAATATATAGTGAATAAAGTGCCCCCTATTGTAACATATAGGGATATTATAAGCCCCCGAGGAGTTCCTTATATATATAGTGAATAAAGTACCCCTATTGTAACATATAGGGATATTATAAGCCCCCGAGGAGTTCCTTATAATATATAGTGAATAAAGTACCCCCTATTGTAACATATAGGGATATTATAAGCCCCGAGGAGTTCCTTATAATATATAGTGAATAAGTGCCCCCTATTGTAACATATAGGGATATTATAAGCCCCGGGAGTTCCTTATAATATATAGTGAATAAAGTACCCCCTATTGTAACATATAGGGATATTATAAGCCCCCGAGGAGTTCCTTATAATATATAGTGAATAAAGTACCCCCTATTGTAACATATAGGGATATTATAAGCCCCCGAGGAGTTCCTTATAATATATAGTGAATAAAGTACCCCCCTATTGTAAAAATCACAGAGGAGTTCCATGACCATATAAAGGTACCAGGCCAAAGGCCTAGTGCTTTCATACAGTTCATGGAACTCCTCGGTGACTTCTAATATCCCCATATTTTACAACAGGGGGTACTTTATTTATTATAATATACAAGTTTTAGTGAGTCATGTGACAGAAATAACATCATTAAGCTCCGATAATAATCTTCTGCCCCAGGGGCACCCCACATCCCACTCCCACTACGGTCCTATCACGTGTCTTTGTTACATATTCTGAATATACTGTATATCATCGGATGGCAAGCCTGTAGTCCTGTAGCTCTCCCACCTACATTGCTGGGGGCCCCATTCTGCCTGACGTTGGCCCATGCATGGGTCCATAAAAATTCCCGGATCAGTCACTCCAGACCACAAATGTTTTCGCAAAAATTCTCCCATTGGCAAAGTACGGAAATTCCACTTGAATCCATGCCTGGCGAAAAAATTCACTCATCACTAGACGAGCAACTTGCATCTAGACTGTCAATCATATATTGCCTGCCCCGCCTCTATGCCGGAGGCATAGAGGTGGGGCAGGCAATATATATGATTGTCAGCTCAGATTTTTTATTACAGTTACTTTCATTTTCCATTCAGCACTTCCTAGATATCACCTAGATGGTAAATGCATAAGATTTTGGGGTGATACAAAGCTTTGCCTTATTAATTTCACAAAATGGCGCCGGCCTGCTGGCTGTAATTATAAATTCCAACCCTGAAGGCAGAAAAAAATGAAATAGTTTATAAAGTGTAAGTAAAGTTTACTTTGCTCAACTAACAAAGGATTTGGAATTATTTTTTAGGGTGACAGGTCCCTTTTAAACCACTGCCTGGTTGCTAGGGCTAGGGGGACCCTAGGAACCAAATGCCGGTATGGACGCTAAAGGGTGTTCCTTAAACAAAGGAAACATTATATATAATGAGACCTGGCAACAGTTATAGCTTTGCCCCTGTGTATAGAGATAGCGCTGCAATTAGCAGTATCTGTCCTACAGCCAATATCTATTGATTGTGTGACCCCCCAGCCCCACTGGCTGTCAGGCGGTTATATAGAGGCACGGCCCCCCAGCCCCACTGGCTGTCAGGCGGTTATATAGAGGCACGGCCCCCCAGCCCCACTGTATATTCCATTCTATCGGGCAGAGCGGTTATAGAGAGGCCCCCCAGCCCCACTGTATATTCCATTCTATCAGGCAGAGCGGTTATAGAGAGGCCCCCCAGCCCCACTGTATATTCCATTCTATCGGGCAGAGCGGTTATAGAGAGGCCCCCCAGCCCCACTGTATATTCCATTCTATCGGGCAGAGCGGTTATAGAGAGGACCCCCCAGCCCCACTGTATATTCCATTCTATCGGGCAGAGCGGTTATAGAGAGGCCCCCCAGCCCCACTGTATATTCCATTCTATCGGGCAGAGCGGTTATAGAGAGGCCCCCCAGCCCCACTGTATATTCCATTCTATCGGCAGAGCGGTTATAGAGAGGCCCCCCAGCCCCACTGTATATTCCATTCTATCGGGCAGAGCGGTTATAGAGAGGCCCCCAGCCCCACTGTATATTCCATTCTATCGGGCAGAGCGGTTATAGAGAGGCCCCCCAGCCCCACTGTATATTCCATTCTATCGGCAGAGCGGTTAAAGAGAGGCCCCCAGCCCCACTGTATATTCCATTCTATCGGGCAGAGCGGTATAGAGAGGCCCCCCCAGCCCCACTGTATATTCCATCTATCTATTGGGCAGAGCCGATATAGAGAGACCCCCCAGCCCCACTGTATATTCCATTCTATCGGGCAGAGCGGTTATAGAGAGGCCCCCCAGCCCCACTGTATATTCCATTCTATTGGGCAGAGTGGCTTATAGAGAGACCCCCCAGCCCCACTGTATATTCCATTCTATTGGGCAGAGTGGCTATAGAGAGACCCCCCAGCCCCACTGTATATTCCATTCTATCGGGCAGAGCGGTTATAGAGAGACCCCCCAGCCCCACTGTATATTCCATTCTATCGGGCAGAGCGGTTATAGAGAGGCCCCCCAGCCCCACTGTATATTCCATTCTATCGGGCAGAGCGGTTATAGAGAGGCCCCCCAGCCCCACTGTATATTCCATTCTATCGGGCAGAGCGGTTAAAGAGAGGCCCCCCAGCCCCACTGTATATTCCATTCTATCGGGCAGAGCGGTTATAGAGAGGCCCCCCAGCCCCACTGTATATTCCATTCTATTGGGCAGAGCCGATATAGAGAGACCCCCCAGCCCCACTGTATATTCCATTCTATTGGGCAGAGCCGATATAGAGAGACCCCCCAGCCCCACTGTATATTCCATTCTATTGGGCAGAGTGGCTATAGAGAGACCCCCCAGCCCCACTGTATATTCCATTCTATTGGGCAGAGCGGTTATAGAGAGGCCCCCCAGCCCCACTGTATATTCCATTCTATCGGGCAGAGCGGTTCTAGAGAGGCCCCCCAGCCCCACTGTATATTCCATTCTATCGGGCAGAGCGGTTATAGAGAGGCCCCCCAGCCCCACTGTATATTCCATTCTATCGGGCAGAGCGGTTATAAGAGAGACCCCCCAGCCCCACTGTATATTCCATTCTATTGGGCAGAGCGGTTATAGAGAGGCCCCCCAGCCCCACTGTATATTCCATTCTATTGGGCAGAGCCGATATAGAGAGACCCCCAGCCCCACTGTATATTCCATTCTATGGGCTAGAGCGGTTATAGAGAGGCCCCCCAGCCCCACTGTATATTCCATTCTATTGGGCAGAGCGGTTATAGAGAGGCCCCCCAGCCCCACTGTATATTCCATTCTATCGGGCAGAGCGGTTATAGAGAGGCCCCCCAGCCCCACTGTATATTCCATTCTATTGGGCAGAGCGGTTATAGAGAGACCCCCCAGCCCCACTGTATATTCCATTCTATCAGGCAGAGTGGCTATAGAGAGACCCCAGCACCCAGACTGCTTGTAGGTTGAGAGATTAATATTATTACTTGTAGGATTTCTCTTTCCACTCAGGCCATCGCCAACCTCCTGTGTTTCAGCCCCTCCTTCCCCCATCCCTTCACCTGTTGCAAGGGTTAAACTCCTCACCTAACATGAAAACACAAATAAATGCCAAGGACAGTGCCCTTAATGATCCGATATCAGCGTGAATGCCAAACTGGGGAAATGAAAGAATTAGAAATTGCTGTAGATAATCTTAGAAAGCCAAAGCCTAAATGCCATGTTTAACTGAATGTCACCTATTAGTCTCTTACTAGTACAGTTATACTGCCCCCACCCCCTCCAGACTGGAACATTTCCAAAGGGATTCTAACACCAGGGAAAGGGGTAAAGTTAAACCGTCTGAGCACAATAATCATTGATTCGTTAAATAGTCCAGCTTATGTACTAAAATAATTGCCCCAGTGAATAAATGAAGGTGTAGGCAATAGTGTAAAACCTTGAAACAAATTCACGTATCTGCTCCTCTGGGCCCTTTTTCTCTGTACACTGATTATTATACTGATTCTGGTTTCCCAGATATTTGCAGTTTGTTCCACTGCCAATAGCTTCCCTTTTAATATACCCAGTGCTAGTAATTTAGCTACTGGCGCATGGGTCACTCAGGAGGAAATTCAAAAGAGACTTGAACATGTAAAGGTAAACAAAGGTCCAGGGCCGGATGGGATTCATCCCAGGGTATTAAATGAGCTGAGCGCTGTGATTGCCAAGCCTCTTCACATAATTTTTCAGGATTCGTTGAGGTTTGGCATGGTGCCAAGAGACTGGCGGATTGCTAATGTGGTGCCGTTATTTAAAAAGGGATCTCGTTCTCAGCCTGAAAACTATAGGCCTGTTAGTCTGACATCAGTAGTAGGAAAGCTTCTGGAAGGGGTAATAAGGGATAGGATAGTTGAATACATTGCAGTTCACAATACTATTAGTTTGTGCCAGCATGGTTTTATGCGTAACAGATCTTGCCAGACTAATTTAGTTGCCTTTTATGAGGAGGTGAGCAGGAACCTTGATGCTGGAATGGCAGTTGATGTCATCTACTTAGATTTTGCTAAAGCGTTTGATACAGTACCTCACAGAAGGTTAATGATCAAATTGAGGAATATTGGGCTAGAACATAATATTTGTAATTGGATAGAAAACTGGCTGAAGGATAGAGTACAAAGAGTGGTGGTAAATGGAACATTTTCTAATTGGACCAGTGTGGTTAGTGGGTACCGCAGGGGTCAGTCCTTGGGCCTTTGCTTTTTAACTTGTTTATTAATGACCTGGAGGTGGGCATAGACAGTACTGTTTCTATTTTTGCTGATGACACTAAATTGTGCAAAACTATAAGTTCCATGCAGGATGTGCCGCTTTGCAGAGCGATTTGACAAAATTAGATAACTGGGCAGCAAACTGGAAAATGAGGTTCAATGTTGACAAGTGCAAAGTTCTGCCCTTTGGTAGGAATAATATAAACGCGAACTATCTACTGAATGGTAGTGTGTTGGGGGCATCCTTAATGGAGAAGGATCTAGGGGTTTTTGTAGATCACAAGTTGTCTAATTCCAGGCAGTGTCATTCTGTGGCTACTACAGCAAATAAAGTGCTGTCTTGTATAAAAAAGGGCATTGACTCAAGGGATGAGAACATAATTTTGCCGCTTTATAGGTCCCTGGTAAGGCCTCACCTTGAGTATGGGGGGCAGTTTTGGGCTCCAGTCCTTAAGAAGGATATTAATGAGCTGGAGAGAGTGCAGAGACTGCAACTAAACTGGTAAAGGGGATGGAAGGGTTAAACTATGAGGTTAGACTGTCGAGGTTGGGGTTGTTTTCTCTGGAAAAGAGGCGCTTGCGAGGGGACATGATTACTCTGTACAAGTACATTAGAGGGGATTATAGGCAGTTGGGGGATGTTCTTTTTTCCCATAAAAACAATCAGCGCACCAGAGGTCACCCCTATAGATTAGAGGAACAGAGCTTCCATTTGAAGCAGCGTAGGTGGTTTTCACGGTGAGGGCAGTGAGGCTGTGGAATGCCCTTCCTAGTGATGTGGTAATGGCAGACTCTGTTAATGCCTTTAAGAGGGGTAATAATGAATTTGTAACAACAGCGCCACCTGCTGTTTGTTCCACCAGAAAATGGAGAAAAGGATAAAGTCTTCAGAAAATAAAGTTTGTGAGCAGAGAAAAGTCCTCTGGTGTTGATATGGTCCAGATATCAGTAGAAAAGGCCAGTATTTAAAGGGAAACTATACCCCCAGAATGAATACGTAACCAGCAGATAGTTAAGTAGCCTATTAAAGAATCTCCCCAAACTGGAATATATATATCAGTAAATATTGCCCTTTTACATCCTTTCCCTTGAGCCGCCATTTAGTGATGGGCTGTGTGCTCCCTCAGAGATCAGCTGACAGGAAGTGATGTAGTGTGGGAGCAAAAGGCAGAACTCTGCCCATTCATTGGCTGATGGGGCCTAGCATGTATGTGTGCCTTGGCTTGTTTG
This sequence comes from Xenopus tropicalis, assembly GCF_000004195.4. NCBI lineage: Eukaryota > Metazoa > Chordata > Amphibia > Anura > Pipidae > Xenopus > Xenopus tropicalis. The sequence goes on along the minus strand of NC_030677.2, from coordinate 13,405,584 downwards.
TGTGCACTGTGACTCCTATGATCCCAGGAGGCGGCCCTTAGTACCTGTAGAAACTGAGAAAAAATTCACAAAACTGACAAAAATTCACAAAACGACAGTCACGTTCCCAGCCTAAAAGAACATCAGACAGTGAGTAACAGGCGGAGAGGAACTCTTAAAGAAAGAGACAGAGCGCCACGCTCTCTGGTTTGCCCATTAGCCCCTCACATAGTTATTGGGCCCCCAGCGGCTCCATACAAATGGCAGTTATTGTGCTGATACAGAGAGAGGGACGGGCAGGAGAGAGGGAGCGTCAGGCAAGGACTTGGGGGTCATTCTTTAGGCAACAAAAAGAGGGGAAGTTTTTCATTTTTAATCAGGATTTAATTTAATTGACTGAGACACAGTTTCCCATTAATGAATTTCCCTCTTACACTGCAGCTGGTTTACAAAAACACTGAAGGCTAAAGAGACACGGGGCTGTGAGACAGACAGACACAGTGCTCATTGTAACCATAGCAGTGGCTTTAGGGCAGAGATTTCACCCTGGTGGCCTGTACATCTCCCATAATCCTTGTGCTTAGTACAGGGGAATCCCTATGTGCCATAGTTTTATGGTATCTCTCTGTACAGGCTATGAGCAAACTTAGGGGGCTGTTCCTGCTGAATTGTGCTTAGTACAGGGGAATCCCTATGTGCCATAGTTTTATGGTATCTCTCTGTACAGGCTATGGGCAAACTTAGGGGGCTGTTCCTGCTGAATTGTGCTTAGTACAGGGGAATCCCTATGTGCCATAGTTTTATGGTATCTCTCTGTACAGGCTATGAGCAAACTTAGGGGGCTGTTCCTGCTGAATTGTGCCTTAGTACAGGGGAATCCCTATGTGCCATAGTTTTATGGTATCTCTCTGTACAGGCTATGGGCAAACTTAGGGGGCTGTTCCTGCTGAATTGTGCTTAGTACAGGGGAATCCCTATGTGCCATAGTTTTATGGTATCTCTCTGTACAGGCTATGAGCAAACTTAGGGGGCTGTTCCTGCTGAATTGTGCTTAGTACAGGGGAATCCCTATGCTGCCATAGTTTTTATGGTATCTCTCTGTACAGGCTATGAGCAAACTTAGGGGGCTGTTCCTGCTGAATTGTGCTTAGTACAGGGGAATCCCTATGTGCCATAGTTTTATGGTATCTCTCTGTACAGGCTATGGGCAAACTTAGGGGGCTGTTCCTGCTGAATTGTGCTTAGTACAGGGGAATCCCTATATGCCATAGTTTTATGGTATCTCTCTGTACAGGCTATGGCAAACTTAGGGGGCTGTTCCTGCTGAATTGTGCTTAGTACAGGGGAATCCCTATGTGCCATAGTTTTATGGGATCTCTCTGTACAGGCTATGAGCAAACTTAGGGGGCTGTTCCTGCTGAATTGTGCTTAGTACAGGGGAATCCCTATGTGCCATAGTTTTATGGTATCTCTCTGTACAGGCTATGAGCAAACTTAGGGGGCTGTTCCTGCTGAATTGTGCTTAGTACAGGGGAATCCCTATGTGCCATAGTTTTATGGTATCTCTCTGTACAGGCTATGAGCAAACTTAGGGGGCTGTTCCTGCTGAATTGTGCTTAGTACAGGGGAATCCCTATGTTCCATAGTTTTATGGTATCTCTCTGTACAGGCTATGAGCAAACTTAGGGGGCTGTTCCTGCTGAATTGTGCTTAGTACAGAGGAATCCCTATGCTGCCATAGTTTTATGGTATCTCTCTGTACAGGCTATGAACAAACTTAGGGGGCTGTTCCTGCTGAATTGTGCTTAGTACAGGGGAATCCCTATGTGCCATAGTTTTATGGTATCTCTCTGTACAGGCTATGAGCAAACTTAGGGGGCTGTTCCTGCTGAATTGTGCTTAGTACAGGGGAATCCCTATGTGCCATAGTTTTATGGTATCTCTCTGTACAGGCTATGAGCAAACTTAGATTATAATTATTATTATTATAAATATCCCAGTAATGGATCAGGGCAGGATGGAGAGCATCTTCTCTCCTGGATCAGTGTGACTTCTCTCCAGCAGGGCAGCACGACTCCAGCGGATACAGTTACCTCTGCAGATGCAGATGGAGCAGCATGGCAGCCCCCATTCCATTCTATCAAATAATAAATCCAGACGGCTGCTTAGAATAATAAAATAGAGGCCATTTCCCCTTCAGAGTGTGTGATTTCAGGACAATTATTCTTTTGAGTGACTGACCCTTTTCCTTTGGCCTTGCACATTCTGCCGTTGTCAATAGCAGCCATTTCCTTGGGGTCAGTAGGGGGCAAATAAAACCCCACCTCATGGTCTCCTGTCAAAGGGTCGATAATCTGTTTGACATATGAGAAGTCAGTTGGTTATGGAGATTCTCCCATAGATCTCAGTCTCTGAAACGGGAATCGGAGTTGGACAGAGGCTTCCACTGAGCCTTTATATTGATGGAATAGATCCCACTTTGTGTGCCTTAATCTACACCTAAATGAAACAGACCGGACGTATGGACAGGAGGAGACCGCCGGCCAAGCATGGAAAGCAGGATGGATAATAAGCTCTTCTGCTCACCCCTCCACCTTGTGATTCAGACACTGGCACTGGCAGCCTATTCTCCTATTACTAAAGGCAACCATACATGGTCCAATCCACTTGTTTGGTGATATGCCCACCTACGATGGAAGATATCGGGCTAAGGCCCTAGGGCCTAACGATCGTATTAAAAGGCCTGTATATGGGCTGAGGACTGTATCAATGAGCCAATGTGTTCCCCAATCCAATGGGAAAATGAAACCTGACCAGATATTGGTCAGGTAGGCCCGTCGGTGGTGCCCATACACAGACAGCTTATCTGCCTGTGTATGGGCACCACCGACGGGCCTACCTGACCGATATCAGTGCCAGTGTCTGAATCACAAGGTGGAGGGGTGAGCAGAAGAGCTTATTATCCATCCTGCTTTCCCTGCTTGGCCGGCTGTCTCCTCCTGTCCATACGTCTGGACTGTTTCATTTAGATGTAGATCAAAACACACAAACTGGGATCTGAAGGACCTGAATTGGCAACTACAGTATAATCTGCCACTATATGGCCACCTTTAGGCAATGCGGGAATCGGTGGAAACCAAAATTGGTGGGGAACCAACCAATGAAATGTCCCAGTCCTGCTGGCACATAATAAGGACAAAGGAGCAGAATGCCTGCTCAGCCTTACCAAGCCATAACCTTATAGCAAAGCCTCCTCTTGTCTAAATCCATAATTGGTAGTGAAAGGAATCCCTTGTTCTAAATGACCATAGAGCTGTACGGATTAATTCACTTTTTTGAGCAGTGCCGGGTGGGAGATAAATACTATAGAACATTATGAGAGGGAAAGTCATTTATATGAGAAGTTACCCGTGTTTTATACCACGTGGCACATACAATGGGCAGTCTCTGGGGCAATTGCTTCATACAGCGCGACCCTCGAGCGTTCGTACATTTTATTTTCACAAGTAAAAGGGAATGTTGGTTGCTCTTTAGATAACGTTATCATTAAGGGGCTTTCTGTTTAAATGGGAACACTTGGATGGAATCCTAGTCTAACATATGCCGCAAGGTTCTCTATAATTAGATTATCGCTGCTGAAAAATAATTAAAGAAATCCCAAGTTATGGGGGAGATCGACCTTAAATAACTTTTATTTTGTGGCACTTTAAGCAACATTACAGCCGGTTTTTTTTTCATTTTGAATATACAGTATATATATTTTATATCTTAAAGAGAAAATGTTTATTTGGGTCAGTAAAACCTATTGAATTGGAATAACAATGGCAGTGAGTAGCTGAGGTTCAAAAAATAGACATAAATCCATCAAATTCAGCTTTTTTCCTGTACAGTTTGGTTTGATTTGAAAAACGTCTTAAGAATGATTTTTCCCCAGACAATTTGTTTTTTCAGCCTCTAGTTCATCCACCATTATGTTTGTACTATTCTTATAAGATAAAAGGGGACAGCTATATGGGTATTTGTGCCCTGGGTACCCCTGGAACTATAGCAGGGTGACTGTTACCCCAATGTTTCTATATATCTGTAACCTTGTTATGGGCTAAGGGGGCCCAGCCTGAAGGCCAGTTAGGGGGGGATTTGGGGTGAGTGCTTATTTGTGCCCTGGGTACCCCTGGAACTATAGCAGGGTGACTGTTACCCCAATGTTTCTATATATCTGTAACCTTGTTATGGGCTAAGGGGGCCCAGCCTGAAGGCCAGTTAGGGGGGATTTGGGGTGAGTGCTTATTTGTGCCCTGGGGTACCCCTGGAACTATAGCAGGGTGACTGTTACCCCCAATGTTTCTATATATCTGTAACCTTGTTATGGGCTAAGGGGGCCCAGCCTGAAGGCCAGTTAGGGGGGGATTTGGGGTGAGTGCTTATTTGTGCCCTGGGTACCCCTGGAACTATAGCAGGGTGACTGTTACCCCAATGTTTCTATATATCTGTAACCTTGTTATGGGCTAAGGGGGCCCAGCCTGAAGGCCAGTTAGGGGGGGATTTGGGGTGAGTGCTTATTTGTGCCCTGGGTACCCCTGGAACTATAGCAGAGTGACTGTTACCCCAATGTTTCTATATATCTGTAACCTTGTTATGGGCTAAGGGGGCCCAGCCTGAAGGCCAGTTAGGGGGGGATTTGGGGTAAGTGCTTATTTGTGCCCTGGGTACCCCTGGAACTATAGCAGGGTGACTGTTACCCCAATGTTTCTATATATCTGTAACCTTGTTATGGGCTAAGGGGGCCCAGCCTGAAGGCCAGTTAGGGGGGATTTGGGGTGAGTGCTTATTTGTGCCCTGGGTACCCCTGGAACTATAGCAGGGTGACTGTTACCCCAATGTTTCTATATATCTGTAACCTTGTTATGGGCTGAGGGGGCCCACCCTGAAGGCCAGTTAGGGGGGAGATTTGGGGTGAGTGCTTATTGGCTGCCCTGGGTACCCCTGGAACTATAACAGGGTGACTGTTACCCCAATGTTTCTATATATCTGTAAGCTTGTTATGGGCTAAGGGGGCCCAGCCTGAAGGCCAGTTAGGGGGGGATTTGGGGTGAGTGCTTATTTGTGCCCTGAGTACCCCTGGAACTATAGCGGGGTGACTGTTACCCCAATGTTTCTATATATCTGTAACCTTGTTATGGGCTAAGGGGGCCCAGCCTGAAGGCCAGTTAGGGGGGGATTTGGGGTGAGTGCTTATTTGTGCCCTGAGTACCCCTGGAACTATAGCGGGGTGACTGTTACCCCAATGTTTCTATATATCTGTAACCTTGTTATGGGCTAAGGGGGCCCAGCCTGAAGGCCAGTTAGGGGGGGATTTGGGGTGAGTGCTTATTTGTGCCCTGAGTACCCCTGGAACTATAGCGGGGTGACTGTTACCCCAATGTTTCTATATATCTGTAACCTTGTTATGGGCTAAGGGGGCCCAGCCTGAAGGCCAGTTAGGGGGGGATTTGGGGTGAGTGCTTATTGGCTGCCCTCAACATTACTTCAACTCTCTGTAAGATCTTCTACCTTCTGTGGATGAGGAATATGCCAGTACTGTTTAGACCTAGTAGAGAGCCACCATCTCACTAAATACATATTTATATTTCCCGGTGCTCCCCTAGCAGCCAATGTTTTCTAGATTCCACCATAGATAATGTTATTACTATTTTCTTTAAAAATGGTCTCCATTCTAATACATTTTTCAAAACTACCTATAACATTTGCGGTGCCGGTGTTGGTTCCTGACTCCATCGCTGTTTCTCTCCTGCCCCTTAGTGGGAAACAGATTCTTTCAGCCGATCTGGCACCAGAGAATAATAATCGTTTGCTCCAGGCAGTGACGCAAGAATCACCATATTTTCAAATAAAAATAACAGACTCTGGATGGAGTTCATTGAACATGAGATAGAACAGTCAATAAAGTACATTGTAATTGCAGCAATAAAACAGCCATTCATTCTTTAGTGTACTGTATCTCTCACCATCTAACCTGAGAGCTCGGAATTCTGTGCACTGCGAGATGAAGAGGTTCTCATTCACAATGAAAAGAATTCAGCTACAAAATTAACACTATCTGTCTTCTGTCGACGAGAGGAAGAGGAGCACAGCGGGCTAGTATAACACCTTTGCCAGTTTGCTATGACTAAAACTGGTCAAATGTGTAGAGATTTGCTTGTTTGGCCCAGCCATTCTACAAGGAGACCTTTACCTTGTCCAGTTACTTGCCTAGAGATATGGGATTTGGGACAATTGGGCCACTCCAAGCATTAGCTGATCATCCGTGGCCGATAAAATGCAAAAGGCTGTGGACTGAGGTGGGCTTAAGACTTTCCACCTATCCTAAAGGACCTATCCTAAAGGACCAATTTCTTGACTTCTCTCTAGGCATTGCAGATAATCAACTGCTGGATGTAGGTAATGTTCACATACACAGTGGTGGTGGATTCAAACAATGAGAACTGGAAGAACCAATACTGGGATCCCCAACTTTTCATAATTGTGAGCCCCAAACGCTCTGGGGAGCAACACAACTTCATGGAGGTGCCAAATTAAGGCCACAACTGGTTATTTGGTAGCCTCTATGTGGACTGGTTGCCCACAAGAGGCTTTGTTTGGTAGTACATCTAATTTTTATTCAGACAAAACTTTCCACCCAACTAGAAATTAAAAAATAATTACCTGCCTTGGGGACCCTGGAAGGAACAACCTTGAGCCACTAGTTGGAGATATGCTGTCTCATATGAGTGGGAAATTAAAGGTTAGAGTCAAGTGTCACATACTTACCTTGCTTCTTCTGGGCCCCCTGCCACCATCTTGCTTAAACACTTGTGAATTCAAATTGGCACCAAACGTAAATGTTGGCCTTGGAATCTTGTATAATTATCAAGGGAGGGTGGTTCTTGCCATTATGGAATTCTTTGAAGTTAAGATTGCCAATCACAGGCAGATTTCAGCTGCCAATTCAGGTTCTTTAGACCAATTCGGCAGCTTATCTGTCAGGTATGGGCACCTCCAACGGGCCTACTCAACTGACATCTGGCCTAAAATTTGCCAGATCTCAACCAGGCAGGTTTGATTTTCCATCAGATTGGGGACCCCTTTGGCTAGTTGATGTGGTTCCCAACATCAGATGTGGTGTGATGTGGTCTGACAGCCCCTATGCCTGCCATTTTAATTTGATTATTTGGCCCTATCATTGGCCAAATGATTGAATTATCCTTATATCACCCACATTAGGTGGGCACATTGGGAGAAGATCCACTCATTAGGTGATGTGTATGGCCACTTTTAGACCTTGCAGTAGTAGAATTTTTGAAGGCAGATTCATCTTTTGTTTTGACTCTTAGTTACTCCATAAAAACATGCCAAGAAGAGTAAACCAAGAGCATATCAGTAGGGCACAACATTGAGGAATGAAGAAACTTTAATCTCTGTAGGGTAGTCACACTGCTTAGCATCCAAACATTTACTTCCATCAAACCTAAAGGACTTGATGGAATAGACAGATGTAAAGGAGCGTTCCTATGATCTTTATGGCCACTAAGTACCTATAGTTTGGTATGGGGAATTCATGAAGCCAAAGGGTCTAAGGAAACCTAAATCAGAGAAAGTTCCTCAATGTCCATCACTCCAGGTCTTAGGCCAGTTAGTATAAAGGCAGAATCTGTGGAGCTTACAGTACTGGGTAAGAGACAGTGAGGTGAGCTAGCCATGTAGCTTGGCCTTCAGTGAGGAGTTAAGTGATATCAGCTCCTCGATGGACAATATTAATATAGAGCTGCAGTGAGAGAGTCTGGGATAACAAGATTCATATTAGTTTCTAACAGTTGCTAAATAGTCCGGACATCCATAGGTCCTGTGGAAGGACTCTTTGAGGAAGGAGAGCTTCAAGATCCCAGCGTGTCTCTGAGATGCCATAAATTGCTGGTGTATAATATCTGTGGCTGGGTGTGCAACAGTAAAACCAAAGAGAATGTGGTTGTATAAAGTACTCTTGTGGACCTCCATTGTATTCATCTCTATTGGTCACGCCTCTCCCCAACATACACATATGGAACCCCCATCAAAACACTATGCATGGGGCTTAATACATTTGTTATAGTATAGGAGTATATAACACATTTATTATTTATTTAATGTTTGAGCGGGGAGCCTATAACCATTCATCTATGGATCATCTACAACTAAAAAAGACGCTTTTTGAATTAAGGGTTGGACTTGATGAACATGTTCTTCAGTCTCAACAACAATGCTTCAATGCAATATTCCTTGGAGCCCCTTAATAGATAGAGAGATGGACGGCACTGACCACCAAGCTTGGACTCATCTCTGTACATGAATAAATGAAGCACTGGGGGGCACTTGGGTCAATACTGCACTTTTGTTTCACTGACTTTGGTATTTTCCCTTATTCACAATAAAAAATGTTGTGAATCAATTATCTCCAAAATCAATAAACCAAATTCAATGGGTTTGATCTCTTTAATACGTTCATATGTGGCTTATGGATATGGTTCGTCCCATTGTCCAGGTTTAGTACCTTCCTATTTCATTCCTCCCGTCTTTAAGTTCTTCTCTGAGAAGGTGATTTTGTCAGTTGGGTTTGTGGGATCCGAGTAGCATCAAAATTCTGTTTGCCGTCAGTTTTTTTCTTACATGAACATTTTGATTGGCCGGGATTCCGCCGGGCGCCAGTTGAAAGGTCTTTGATTTTCTTGCGTCGGATCAGACTTGTAGCAACTCACCCCTCTCCTTTCTGTCATCCCTGGGTTGTAAACGAGCAGACAGGAATGAATAAAACATCAGCCATCAAATTCTTCCACCCTACAAAACCGAACCACTTCATTTTGCTTCTGCAGACACCTCGGCGGGGAGAAAAACTGCGAGAAAACTGTAAAGTGTTTATAAAAAAATGCAGTTTTTATCTCTCATGGTCAGTCTCATTAAAATACTCATGTGGGGAAAAATACAGCATTAAAATAGCTCCATTCATCTAAAATTCCCATTATACCCCAACACCATTGTGATCTAACAACCCATGTTATGTGGTGTAAGGTAAGGTGCCTTCTGGGAATGCATGTATGAGACAGTATACAGGTATGGGACCTGTTATCCAGAATGCTCGGGACCTGGGGTTTTCCAGATGGATTCTCAAGTCTACTGAAAAATCATTTAAACATTAATTAAACCCAATAGGGCTGTTCTGCCCCAATAAGGGGTAATTATATCTTAGTTGGGATCAAGTACAGGTACTGTTTTATTATTACAGAGAAAAGGGAATCATTTAACCATGAAATAAACCCAATAGGGCTGTTCTGCCCCCAATAAGGGGTAATTATATCTTAGTTGGGATCAAGTACAGGTACTGTTTTATTATTACAGAGAAAGGGAATCATTTAACCATTAAATAAACCCAATAGGGCTGTTCTGCCCCAATAAGGGGTAATTATATCTTAGTTGGGATCAAGTACAGGTACTGTTTTATTATTACAGAGAAAAGGGAATCATTTAACCATGAAATAAACCCAATAGGGCTGTTCTGCCCCCAATAAGGGGTAATTATATCTTAGTTGGGATCAAGTACAGGTACTGTTTTATTATTACAGAGAAAAGGGAATCATTTAACCATGAAATAAACCCAATAGGGCTGTTCTGCCCCAATAAGGGGTAATTATATCTTAGTTGGGATCAAGTACAGGTACTGTTTTATTATTACAGAGAAAAGGGAATCATTTAACCATGAAATAAACCCAATAGGACTGTTCTGCCCCCAATAAGGGGTAATTATATCTTAGTTGGGATCAAGTACAGGTACTGTTTTATTATTACAGAGAAAAGGGAATCATTTAACCATTAAATAAACCCAATAGGACTGTTCTGCCCCCAATAAGGGGTAATTATATCTTAGTTGGGATCAAGTACAGGTACTGTTTTATTATTACAGAGAAAAGGGAATCATTTAACCATTAAATAAACCCAATAGGGCTGTTCTGCCCCAATAAGAGGTAATGATATCTTAGTTGGGATCAAGGAGAGGTTCTTTCCCATGAAGCCAGGGGTGGTGGCCCCTGTGGCCCAAGTCAATATAAGAAGAAGGGAGCACGTGGGTCTGTCTCTTTGGACTCTACTTTATGGGGGTGAAGTGGAGGCGGCTGGAGAGCCTGAGGTAGAAGGGTAGGAGGCCTCAGTAAGAAGATCAAAGGGGAACTACAGGTTCCAAACCAACATTTGTTAAAGACCCCCACACAGCACAGAAACCCCTTATATCCCTATCACTGTAATGTTTTCCTTCAAAACGTATGAATAAATACTTACTCTTACATATGCCACTAAGGGGCTGATTTACTAACCCACGAATCCGACCCGAATTGGAAAAGTTCTGACTTGAAAACGAACATTTTGCGACTTTTTCGTATGTTTTGCGATTTTTTCGGATTCTGTACGAATTTTTCGTTACCAATACGATTTTTGCGTAAAAACGCGAGTTTTTCGTATCCATTACGAAAGTTGCGTAAAAAGTTGCGCATTTTTCGTAGCGTTAAAACTTACGCGAAAAGTTGCGCATTTTTCGTAGCGTTAAAACTTAACGCTACGAAAAATGCGCAACTTTTCGCGTAAGTTTTAACGCTACGCAAAATGCGCAACTTTTTACGCAACTTTCGTAATGGATAGGAAAACTCGCGTTTTTACGCAAAAATCGTATTGGATCCGAAAAATTCGTAAAGAATCCGAAAAAATCGCAAAACATACGAAAAAATCGCAAAGTACCGATCATTACGAAAAAAACGCAATCGGACTCCATTCGACCCGTTCGTGGGTAAGTAAATCAGCCCCTAAGTGTCTTTCCTGGCTCTGAGTTTGTTCCTATGGGTAACAACATTTCTTTCCTAATAATATATGTAGGGGATTCAAGGAATAAATCTCTGCCTCTGTTACCAATGCTCTGTGGGAGGATGGCTTTCCCAGTTGGCCCAGGGATCTAGTAACTAGGTCCTGCCATAGGTTATATAACAGCAGGTATCATTAAAGGGGACCTGTCACCCAGGCATAAAAAGCTCTATAATAAAAGCCCTGTTCATATTAAATGGGAAATACAAATTCCTTTTTTTATTAACACATACCCAATATAAAAGCATTTAAAAATTCCAGCTGTCAATCGTATATTGCCTGCCCCGCCTCTATGCCTTAGGAATAGAGGCGGGGCAGACAATTACTTTTACTTTCCATTCAGCACTCACTTTCCCCCTCCCTCCTCACCATCTAATTGTGTAGCCATGGGCATCAGGTCTCTTATCCTGGCACATAAACTGGATTTTGGAAAACTATATAATTTTTTAAATACAATATGGCTGCTTGTTGCTATATACTTTTGGGGATTCGGAGTGCCTGCCTATATCATTTTTACACGTGATTTTCCCCATGATGGCTCCCTAAGCTGAAGGTCTGGGGGATGAGCACCCGGACCCACCTTTACTACGGGTAAGACTGACACTAAAATTGTGATTATCCCTTAAGATGTTTTAGATTTTGGAATGTTGCTATTGTTGTGTAATTACAAGACTGAAGGAAACAAGATTTATATCATTTATATAGTGTACGTAAAGTTTATTATGCTTCATTAACCCAATAGAAAAGAATTTGGAATAATTTCTTAGGGTGACAGGTCCCCTTTAAGCTCTTCTTCTTTGGTCTTCTTCTAGAACCAGGGGTGGGTGTTCTGGGGTCCTAGGGCCACAGTTCCAAGTGCAGGACCCTAAAAGAGTATTACTGCCAAGAAAGGACAAGTGTATATTACATTCCTCTTCCAGACTAACTCCTAGTCGTGTATCCAGGGTTGGACTGGGCCAGCGAGACATCAGGAAAATACCCTGTGGGCTCAGGCCAAGGTCCGGTAACCTGCCTCAGGGTTGGACTGGGGGGTACAGGGCCCACCAACTGGTGGCAGTTCTGACTGTTCCAATATGGACAGGGGCATAAAGGCCACATAGAGACAATCTCTACATCAGCATCTCTGCAGCTCCCATACACATTCATTAACCGGCAAAGTAAATGTGTGACTTCCCCCTATTTGTTTGTATGTTGTGAGTAAATGGCTGCTTTGTGTGGACACTGCAATTCAGAAGATTGATCGGCCATTAAAGTTAAAGCTTTGGGCCTCTCAGCTGCTCTATCCAGTGGTTCCCGGACATTTATACTTAATTATCCATCACTTGGCCCCGGAGATAAAGGAGCACTTTAAATATTAATGCTGGAAAGCCAGTTAAAGTGCATTTGCTTTGAGCCGAGGCAGGTGCGCTCCTTTGTGCAGAGACAGATTCCTCTCATGTCTGTAGGTTCCACCCCGGGCCCCGGGCAGGGACTCCGCCTCTCGCTATTTCCCCGGTGCGTCCCTGCGAGCAATCAGCGCAGCGAGGGGAGCGCTTTGTAATGTGCGCTGTGGCGACTGGAGGTGGTTACACTTCATTGCTTTGGTTAAATACATGTCAATACAAACAGTGTGTTACAAATAGAGATATTAGCTGCCTGCGCGGCTCCCATCCAGCGATTCCCTTAACTCTCATATCCTTTGTGGGTAAAGGAACAATTATAGGAATCATTAAATAGTATCAGTAGGAATAGTTACTGATATCTGAAAGGAAGCCCAGTAACCCAGAGAGTAGCAGGGAAGTAGGATATGAGTAGGGAAGCAGGCTAGGGGTAGGGGAGTAGGCTGGGAGTAGGGAAGTAGGCTGGGGGTAGGGGAGTAGGCTGGGGGTAGGGGAGTAGGCTGGGGGTAGGGGAGTAGGCTGGGGGTAGGGGGGTAGGGGAGTAGGCTGGGGGTAGGGGAGTAGGCTGGGGGTAGGGAGTAGGCTTGGAGTAGGGGAGTAGGCTGGGAGTAGGGAAGTAGGCTGGGAGTAGGGGAGTAGGCTGGGAGTAGGGGAGTAGGCTGGGTAGTAGGGGAGTAGGCTGGAGTAGGGGAGTAGGCTGGGAGTAGGGGAGTAGGCTGGGGGTAAGGGAGTAGGCTGGGAATAGGCTGGGAGTAGGGGAGTAGGCTGGGGGTAAGGGAGTAGGCTGGGAGTAGGAAAGTAGGCTGGGAGTAGGGAAGTAGGATAAAAGTAGGGGAGTAGGCTGGGAGTAGGAAAGTAGGCTGGGAGTAGGGAAGTAGGATAAAGTAGGGGAGTAGGCTGGGAGTAGGCTGGGAGTAGGGGAGTAGGCTGGGAGTAGGGGAGTAGGCTGGGAGTAGGGGAGTAGGCTGAGGGTAGGGAAGTAGGCTGGGAGTAGGGGAGTAGGCTGAGGGTAGGGGAGTAGGCTGGGGGTAGGGAAGTAGGCTGGGAGTAGGGAAGTAGGCTGGGAGTAGGGAAGTAGGCTGGGAGTAGGGGAGTAGGCTGAGGGTAGGGGAGTAGGCTGGGGGTAGGGAAGTAGGCTGGGAGTAGGGGAGTAGGCTGAGAGTAGGGGAGTAGGCTGAGAGTAGGGGAGTAGGCTGAGAGTAGGGGAGTAGGCTGGGAGTAGGGAAGTAGGCTGGGAGTAGGGAAGTAGGCTGGGAGTAGGGGAGTAGGCTGGGAGTAGGGGAGTAGGCTGGGAGTAGGGAAGTAGGCTGGGAGTAGGGAAGTAGGCTGGGAGTAGGGAAGTAGGCTGGGAGTAGGGAAGTAGGCTGGGAGTAGGGGAGTAGGCTGGGAGTAGGGAAGTAGGCTGGGAGTAGGGAAGTAGGGCTGGGAGTAGGGAAGTAGGCTGGGAGTAGGGGAGTAGGCTGGGAGTAGGGGAGTAGGCTGAGGGTAAGGGAGTAGGCTGGGGGTAGGGAAGTAGGCTGGGAGTAGGCTGAGAGTAGGGGAGTAGGCTGAGAGTAGGGGAGTAGGCTGGGAGTAGGGGAGTAGGCTGGGGGTAGGGGAGTAGGCTGGGAGTAGGGGAGTAGGCTGGGAGTAGGCTGGGGATAGGGGAGTAGGCTGGGAGTAGGGGATGTAGGCTAGGAGAAGGGGAGTAGGCTGGGAGTAGGGGAGTAGGCTGGGAGTAGGGATGTAGGCTAGGAGAAGGGAGTAGGCTGGGAGTAGGGGAGTAGGCTGGGAGTAGGGGGTAGGCTGGGAGTAGGGGAGTAGGCTGGGGGTATGGGGAGTCGGCTGGGAGTAGGGGAGTTAGACTGGGAGTAGGGGAGTAGGCTGGGGAGTAGGCTGGGGGTAGGGGGAGTAGGCTGGGAGTAGGGGAGTAGGCTGGGGTAGGGGAGTCAGCTGGGAGTAGGGGAGTAGGCTGGGAGTAGGGGAGTAGCCTGGGAGTAGGGGAGTAGGCTGGGAGTAGGGAAGTAGGCTGGGAGTAGGGGAGTAGGCTGGGAGTAGGGGAGTAGGCTGGGAGTAGGGGAGTAGGCTGGGAGTAGGGGAGTAGGCTGAGAGTAGGGGAGTAGCCTGGGAGTAGGGGAGTAGGCTGGGAGTAGGGGAGTAGGCTGGGAGTAGGGAAGTAGGCTGGGAGTAGGGAAGTAGGCTGGGGGTAGGGGAGTCGGCTGGGAGTAGGGGAGTAGGCTGGGGGTAGGGGAGTAGGCTGGGAGTAGGGGAGTAGGCTGGGGGTACGGGAGTCGGCTGGGACAATGCAAGGAGGGCATAGATAGACAGACAGATGATGATAGATAGATAGATAGATAGATAGATAGATAGATAGATAGATAGATAGATAGATAGATAGATATATGACACATAGATAGATAGATGATACATAGATGATAGATAGATAGATAGATAGATAGATAGATAGATAGATAGATAAGATAGACAGATAGATAGATGATAGATAGAGTTTTGGCCAGTGAATCTCCCCAGGTTTATGAGGTTTTTGGCTTCCAGCTGCTTTTCTGTGTTATGTGAAAAGATGCCGATTTTATCTCTTGTCCCAGAGTTGGAAATTCACATTGTTCTTGCCCAGAATAAGCCCCATTTAACCCCACACAAGGGCCCGTATTAGCGAATGCGCCTCGCTGCACCATTATGGGCCTGAATGTGCATTAGCAGTTTGATGTTGATGATCAGGGGAGAAAGAAAAGTTGCAGTTCTTGTGCTTCAAATGAAATGCAAATGGCAATAAATAAATCCAGAGTAAAGAATGGACTGTGATTGGTTATCGGTGAGTATTTAAGGTCACACAGCGTGGGCCCCAAGCGCTCAGATATGATCTGCTCTAAGCAAATCAGGCAGGTTCTTTATTGCTTTATTTAGCAAGAAGAAAAGAAGTTAATAGGAAATTGACTTGTTTCTCAGCAGTACCTCACCCAGCGGGTTCAACTGCACACAGGCAAGTGCAACACCCGCACCGAGAACGTATTCCCTCGGGCTGCAAAAGTAACTCACTGGTCGGGCCTAACAGCCAGCATTAGAGATGCCTTAGGGGTAACCAATAGGAGAGAATGGCCAGGACCCACAAAGTAGTAGCTGGGGGTAGGAACAGGGGGCATTGCAGGAATTGTTGGGTAGAAACAGTTGGACAAGATGGTGATGAAATTACAAAATGGTGATGGAAGGGCATGATTGCAACATTAGGGAAGATGGAGACAGTAAAGCAAGATGGAGACAGTAGACCAAAATGGTGACAGTAGGGCAAGATGGAGACAGTAGGGCAAGATGGTGACAGTAGGCCAATATGGTGACAGTAGGGCAATATGGTGACATTAGCCAAAGATGGAAACATTACAGTAAGATGGAGACAGTAGACCAAGATAGTGACAGTAGGGCAAGATGGAGACAGTAGGCCAATATGGTGACAGTAGGGTAAGATGGAGACAGTAGGCCAAGATGGAGACAGTAGAGCAAGATAGGGACAGTAGGACAAGATGGTGACAGTAGAGCAAGATGGAGACAGTAGGGCAAGATGGAGACAGTATAGCAAGATGGAGACAGTAGAGCAAGATAGTGACAGTAGGACAAGATGGAGACAGTAGGGCAAGATGGAGACAGTAGGGCAAGATGGAGACAGTAGGACAAGATGGAGACAGTAGAAACAGATGGTGACAGTAGGGCAAGATGGAAACGGTAGGGCAAGATGGAGACAGTAGGACAAGATGGAGACAGTAGGCCAATATGGTGACAGTAGGGTAAGATGGAGACAGTAGGCCAATTTGGTGACAGTAGGGTAAGATGGAGACAGTAGGCCAAAGATTGGTGACAGTAGGGTAAGATGGAGACAGTAGGACAAGATGGAGACAGTAGAGCAAGATAGGGACAGTAGGACAAGATGGTGACAGTAGAGCAAGATGGAGAGAGCAGGGCAAGATGGAGACAGTAGAGCAAGATGGAGACAGTAGGACAAGATGGAGACAGTAGGAAAAGATGGTGACAGTAGGGCAAGATGGAGACAGTAGGGCAAGATGGTGAAATAGGACAAGATAGTGACAGTAGGGCAAGATGAAGACAGTAGGACAAGATGAAGATGGTAGGGCAAGATGGTGAAGTAGTACAAGATAGTGACAGTAGGGCAAGATGGAGACTGTAGGGCAAGATGGAGACAGTAGGGCAAGATGGAGATAGTAAGACAAGATGGAGAAAGTAGGGCAAGATGGAGACAGTAGAGCAAGATGGAGACAGTAGGGTAAGATGGAGACAGTAGGGTAAGATGGAGACAGTAGGGCAAGATGGAGACAGTAGGGCAAGATGGAGACAGTAGGACAAGATGGAGACAGTAGGGCAAGATGGAGACAGTAGGACAAGATGGTGAAGTAGAGCAAGATGGTGACATTAGCCATAAGATGAGTGTTACTCAATCTGCCCCAGGACCTGCTGCTGTCTACGTTGTGTTGGAGATAGTTAATTCCACAATAAATGAAAATTGAAAACTGTGAAATGTGTTGTCACTTTATAATTACATGATAATAATAATAACAATAACAACAAAGGGACATACATGCTCCCTGCACCCTGCGTCGTACTATTGCTCCTCAGTAGAAAAAGCTTAAAAAAAATCATGTTTTTTAAAGAAATCCTTAAATGGGTCCCTGAATGTGCAGCATAATTTGTTTTTCGGGCAGATGAGGTTATGAGTGGATAAATGCGCCTATGCCATGGCAACAAGGAAGGTAATTATAGGGGGAAAGGTGGCACTCTTGGCAAGGATTTAGGAATAATAGTAGACATCACGTTTGATTGCTGCACTCCGTGCATTTGATTCAAGGTTTGCAAATATTATTGTTCTTATGTCTGGAGTATGGGCTACAGGTGAGGGGATTCAAGTACAGAAAAGAAAAAGAAGAACTGGGAAAGTTCAAAGAAGGGCAACCGCAAGTATTAAGCAATGCTATGGGCTATTCTCCCTAGGGTGGGGTTCCGTACTACAGGTCTGATTAACGTGAATTATAAATACTGTACATTCAATTCACTTTTCTTCGGTTCCGCAGATGAGTGAGAATCCCCAGAGTATGGAGGAAGCGAGATTTCAGCATCAGCGCAGGTTTTTAGAGTGAGGACAGTCAAGTTTTAGAATTCTCTACCGAGGTTGTAATGAGCGATTCTTCTTTGGGGTCAAGAATGAGATGGGAGCCTTTATGGTGAAAAAGGAATATACACTATAAAGCCAAAGCCTGCATATCCAGAATCTGCATGCCTAACCAAGGGTTGGGCAACTGCTAACATCTAGACACCTTTCCAGAAGAGTAGAGGCCACCAACAATGGGTCAACATCTAGACACCTTTCCAGAAGACCATAGGCCACCAACAATGTATCACCTTTTAGACACCTTTCCAGAAGCGTAGAGGCCACCAACAATGGGTAAACATCTAGACACCTTTCCAGAAGTGTAGAGGCCACCAAGAATGGGTCAACATCTAGACACCTTTTCAGAAGAGTATAGGCCACCAACAATGGGTCAACATCGAGACGCCACTCTAGAATAGTAGAGGCCCCCAACAATGGGTCAACATCGAGACACCTTTCCAGAATATTAGAGGCCACCAACAATGGGTCAACATCTAGATGCCTTTTCAGAAGAGTATAGACCACCAAAAATCGGTCACCATCTAGACACCTTTTCAGAAGAGTATAGGCAACCAACAATGGGTCAACATCTAGACACCTTTCCAGAAATGTAGAGGCCACCAACAATGGGTCAACATCGAGACGCCACTCTAGAATAGTAGAAGCCACCAACAATGGGTCAACATCGAGACACCTTTCCAGAATATTAGAGGCCACCAACAAGGGGGCAACATCTAGATGCCTTTTCAGAAGAGTATAGGCCACCAAAAGTCAGTCAACATCTAGACACCTTTCCAGAAGCGTAGAGGCCACCAAACAATGGGTTAACATTGAGACGCCTTTCCAGAAGAGTAGAGGCTGTTATAGCAGCAAAAGAAAAATAAACATCATATACCTGGGGTTGTAGGTAGGCTTTAGTTCACAATTAATTAATTAATCAATCAATCACAGGCCTCCCCTCCCTGTCTGTATGGAAGGGACTTATGCCATCTTGCACCACTTCAGGTTGTCTTCTGTGACAGCTTGCACAGTTAAATCCTATATGGACCTGAAGTGGTGTGAGATGGTGCCTGACAACCTTGCTGTGCTACTCTGCATTGTTTTTAGACAGGTAGATAGCTTTAGTTCTGTGACTCTGAGTTCAGAGTACAATTTAGGGGAGCAAGGGAAGCCTTTGCAGGGGGCCTGGGGTTGTAGGTAGGCTTTAGTTCTCCATTAATATAATGTTTATTCTTCTTCTGCCGCTGTAACAGCCTCTACTCTTCTGGAAAGGCGTCTCAATGTTGACCCATTGTTGGTGGCCTCTACGCTTCTGAAAAGGTGTCTAGATGTTGGCTTATACTCTTCCGGGAAGACCTCTAGATGCTGACCCATTGTTGTTGGCATTTGTTTTATTTTATATGGGGGAGTTTGAACACTGGTGTAGGGAATCAGACCTGACTTGCATTGGCATTTCAATTCATCCCACCGGAGTTTGGCTGAGGGCTCTGTGCAAAGTAGCCAAGTTCTTCCACTCCCATCTCAGCAAACCCATTCTAGGACCTAGGCTTGTGCCTGGGGGGGGCATTATTGTCCTAAAACAGGAAAGTGCATTCTCCAAACTGCTCCACAAAGTGGGAAGCGAACCTGGCAGCAATGATGGTAGTGGCTTAAATAGCCCATTCCAATCATACTTATAACCAAACGGTATATAGCAGTAGTAGTTGATCCAGGTCTGTTCACTGTTCTTCGACCAGGGACAATATTCCCCCCCCCCCCCGTGAGGCTAAATTGGCAGCTGCTCTGCTGTTATAACAAGGCTCAATGGCCTACTGACATTTCTTACTATGTTATTATATTGCTATGGACATGGCTAAGGCAGAAAACTGACATCCCTATATATTGCGCTGAAGGCTATCTAGTTCTATAGAGATTTTCAACATGAAAGCTCCTTGTAGCAGGGATAATTCAGAATCGTGATTGGCCATGCTGTGCTCTTATTCCCATTTCCCTGGACAGGATCTAGTTAATGCCACACTAAATTACTTTAAATAAACAGAACCGGCCTGAACCTTTTCCTCCGCATAAAAAGAAGGATCCTTATTATAATAATATTATTGCTACCGACAGGCTGTTTGAAGGCATTGGATGAGCTGTGGGGCATAGTAATGGATCAGAGATGTGCAGTCAGGGATTGGTAATGAGAGGGAATCAAACAGGAGACCAAAAGGTAAGTGGTTTCTGGTTAAACTATTGTGAGAGGAATGATGAAGCACTTACACATAATTCATATTTTATTCCTCGCCGCCGCGGAAAAGCAGTTTAATGGGGAACGAGATCACGAGGGAAGAAAGGGCAAGTATATTGTGTAACGAGTTTTTGTACTCGGAGGAACTTAATGAACCCAGATGGTAGAGAAGGTTTAAAACACTGTACCCCACCTCAAAGCAGATCTTTCAAGCAACTTGGGCACCAGTGGTTCTTCTCGGTGGGTGCTGGTCCAGATGGTACAATAATAAATCAGTATGAGCGTCCATTCTCCCATTAGATTATCCAACCCAAATACAGGCGGAGTGTTCACGACACCCCAGAGGTAGTACTCACTGCCTTGGGGACAGAATCCCCAGTAATAGGTCCCACATTCCATGTAACTCTTTATCCCTAAGCCCAGTGTTGGACTGGCCCACCAGGATACCAGGAAAACTCCCAGTGGGCCCAGGTGTCAGGGGGCCCTCCTGCTCCTGATGATTTGGCATACTTCATGGTCATTCCCTATTTTTGAATGAAGAAGAAGAGAAATAGATGGAAAAATAGATGCTAGCATGTAAATAAAAGAGACTAGGAGAATAAAGGGGATGAGTGAGGAAAGGAGGAAAATTAATTTGGAGGGTTGGCCTATGGGCTAAGGTTTTCTGGTGGGCCCCAGGGTCCCAGTCTGACAAAGCCTGACCACTTGAGTCACTTTACTGGCGCAATTGGAACCACAGGGTATTAAACCTTCGTTGGAATCTCTGACTGTTTTACTACCTACCTTGATCCTAGGGTGATCTATTACAAATCTTTCCTGGCACATCACCACTGGAACCTACTTCCATCATAGGCCCTTTGGCACACCACCTCCTCCAGCAAGTGGGGAGCGTAAGAACCAGAACGTGTGGTGCCTGTCCATCAAAATGGAGTAACCATTGGTGCTGTTGTGTCTACACAGGCTCCTTAGCAACTTGCAACAAATGCCAGTGTGCCAGCCCATTTTGATACCTTGCAGTTGCATTATCCTTTATGAGCTATTGTATAAACTACACATATGGATGTAGTCTACCATCATGGCGGGCATGGCTAGAACCAGAAGAACCATTAACAGTAAAGGTTTTGTGAAAACTTAAGAGAGTTTCCATTGCCTTTTCTAAGACTGCTTTCTGTCATTAAGGGTTCTTCTGGTTCTTGTTATGTCCACCATAATGGACTGCACCTACAAGCTACTCTTTTAGATGAGATTATTGATTTGAGCTTAAACAGGGCAAAGTCTGTCTAGCCTGGTGTCTGCATCCAATCAGATGTGTGCTTTTACTATTCAATCTGCATGAGTTCCATCCGTTGGTGATGGGTTGGGGGTCTGATTGATGTGTTTTGTTTTTGCCCTTACATATTATATGTATATAATTTTATATTATTTGTATTATTTCATTTTGACCATGATGGATGGTATAGTAAGGAGATCCACTTAGACCGATAGTCATGAAATTTACTCTCTGTTGGTCTCTGTTGGTTGGCTGGTGGAAAATTTCACCAGCCAACCAACAGAGAGTAAATACAGTAGAAGTATCAGCTCTTCTTCTTTTCCTGTTGATCTGATCGTTCAGGCAGTTGGTCAGACCCAACAGAACAATACAAAGATGGCAGCGAGTCCGTGTATGAGCACATTAAGGGTTGTTTATGGATAACTCTCTGCCATGGAGCCACTGCTGACCAAATGGGAGATACGATGGAACCTGTTTTCTCTAATTACCATCAAGGCTTGACAAGCTCATCGTTATTATAAGCAGTAGAAGATTATTCTCTCATTTCTTGCACGGACTCCACTCTTCTAATGACGGAAAGTGAATCTTTCACTAAATGACTTTACAGCAAAACTTTCCATTCTTTTCCCCTCTGACCAATACAAAGCTGAGCGTCAACCTCAGAAAAGGTATTTTCTATGAAAGCTTAATCTTCCTACTTGGGGATCTTTGTGTTGGTTCCTTCGGAAAACCCCTGGATTATCAATGTCCATGTTAAATTGCACCTTTTCCTCATAATGCTGTATGACTGATGGATGCCCTGGCTTTCCTGACCCACTGCAAGCATGGTTATAGGTCTTAATTCAATCATTCTGTGCTACTGGGGAAAGATACTGAGCCTTTGACCTTTGACAAATAAAAACATAGAACTAACAGCAAACGGAGGCTAAGCTTATAAACAGATGTGCCTTCACTCATGGTGGAAGTCTTGTTTTGTATGTCGAGACATGAAGTTTGTATGTGTGTTTAGATAGATGGATAGACATAAGTGGATATACATAGATGGATAGATAGATAGATAGGCATAGATGGATAGACATAGATGGTTAGACATAGATAGATGATAGATAGATAGATAGATAGATAGATGATAGATAGATAGATAGATAGACATAGATGGATAGACAGATATCAAGAAAAATTACCCATTCATTAATATTAATTTGCAGCTATATCTAGTAAATATGTTGTTCCTAGTGCTGATGTACATTCACCTTCAGCTGGCCTATGTTCTAACTTATAGGGTCCCTCTTGTACCTGGTAGCTTCTTACTGTTGACATTGTGGAGAGGTCCACTTTAGCTGGGGCACTACCACTTGAACATGTACAGGTCCTGGTCTAATAAAGAATATCTAACAAGTAATTGGCACCTATAAAAAGTTGTTGTAGATGGTGGGGGAGAAGTGGAGTAAATATTGTCTAGACCAGGGGGCCCCAAACTTTCTTACTCGTGAGTAACAGTCAAATAGAAAAAGACTCGGGGAGCAACACAAGCACCATAAAAGTTCATGGAGGTGCCAAATAAGGGCTGTGATTGGCTATTAGGGGCCTCTATGCACCCTATCAGCTTACAGGGGCTTTATTTGGTAGGAAATCTTGTTTTTATTCAACCAAAACTTGCCCTGGTTTGGGGGCACTGGGAGCAACATTCAAGAGGTTGGTGAGGAACATGTTACCCCCGAGCTACTGGTTGGTGGTCACTGATCTAGACCAGGGGTGGGCAAACTTTTATGCTCAGGGGCCACATTGACTTACAGCCGGGCCGGGCCGGGCCGGGCCAGCGTTATGCCCAGGGCTGTCATCAGAAACCACGGGGCCTCTCAGCTCCCCCCCAGCATCCTGCCCCATCCCACCCCAGCATCCACCCCAACATCCTCCAGCTCCCCCCCAGCATCCTGCAGCTCCCCCCAGCATTCTCCAGCTCCACCCCCCCAGCTTCCTGCAGCTCCCCCCCAGCATCCTCCAGCTCCATTCCCCAGCTCCCCCCAGTGTTCTTCCCAGCATCCTCCCCCCAGCGTCCTTCCCAGCATCCTCCATCACCCCCCCCAGGGACCTGTGGCTTCTTCTGTCCCTGCAGCATCCTCCATCTTGGGTATCCCCGCCATCCTTTTATATAGTTGTGCCCCGTGCACACAGGGCACAACCAATCAAAGCCCATATTTGTTTTAAGGGGCCCGTGTCAGCGGACCAGAATAAAAAGGCCAATGGGCCATAGTTTGCCCACCCCTGATCTAGACATGGGGCTCAGAAATCTCACCTTGGTACTCTACATAGATTTACATTACATTTTTGCACTGAAATTACTTTGACATATTGTACAATGACGTGCCATCAACGAAACGTTTTTCCATTAGTATTAAATGGAATGGAATAACTAAAGATGGAATATTTGTTTTGTACATTAGTTCCGGGCTTAGGTCAAGCCATTTGGTGCCAAAACAAATCTTCTGTTCTCCCCAGTGATAAATAATCCCCACGGGTTTCAGAAGTATTTCTCCATCTTTTCCTGAATGAGAAATTCCTCACCATTACTCTGGAGAAGTCCACAAAAGCAGTAATGAAGTCAATTCAATTTATATATAAATAAGAAACCACCCATTTCTTACATATTAACATTTTCGAGTTTTAAAAATGCCGTCTTTTGACTCCTATGACATCTTCTCAGGCTTTAAGTTGTGAGATTTTTTTATTTTTGGTAAACCTCAAAGAGGAGCGGATAAAAAGTCTAAATTATTAATATTTATTTTAAATACTGATTCACATTAATATTATGTAGCTTAAAACTATATGGGATCTGTTATCCAGAAACCCATTATCCAGAAAGTTCTGAATTACGGGAAGGTCATCTCTCATAGACTCCATTATAAAGAAATAATTCTAATTTTTCAAAATGATTTTTTTTTCTCTGTAATAATAAAACAGTACCTGTACTTGATCCCAACTAAGATATAATTACCCCTTATTGGGGGCAGAACAGCCCTATTGGGTTTATTTAATGGTTAAATGATTCCCTTTTCTCTGTAATAATAAAACAGTACCTGTACTTGATCCCAACTAAGATATAATTACCCCTTATTGGGGGCAGAACAGCCCTATTGGGTTTATTTCATGGTTAAATGATTCCCTTTTCTCTGTAATAATAAAACAGTACCTGTACTTGATCCCAACTAAGATATAATTACCCCTTATTGGGGCAGAACAGCCCTATTGGGTTTATTTCATGGTTAAATGATTCCCTTTTCTCTGTAATAATAAAACAGTACCTGTACTTGATCCCAACTAAGATATAATTACCCCTTATTGGGGCAGAACAGCCCTATTGGGTTTATTTAATGGTTAAATGATTCCTTTTCTCTGTAATAATAAAACAGTACCTGTACTTGATCCCAACTAAGATATAATTACCCCTTATTGGGGCAGAACAGCCCTATTGGGTTTATTTCATGGTTAAATGATTCCCTTTTCTCTGTAATAATAAAACAGTACCTGTACTTGATCCCAACTAAGATATAATTACCCCTTATTGGGGCAGAACAGCCCTATTGGGTTTATTTCATGGTTAATTGATTTTTTAGTAAACTTTAGGCCTGGAGTTCTATGGAAAGATCCCTTATCCGGAAAACCCCAGGTCCCAAGTATTCTAGATAACAGGTCCCATACCTGTAATTAGAACAAATATCTATCACAAATGTTCCTGAGAATACACTTCCCATTGACTTCTATGGAATCTTGGCAACTTTTTGTTATTTTTTATAGATCTAGAAAGTCCTGGCCAAAAAAACGCCCAATTTTTTTTTTCTTTCTTCCCAGTCTCATACTTCTTTAAGAAGAAGGGCTGGGGCGGATCTAGAAAATTCAATCAAAGGTACGGAGGTTAAGAGGTGGGAAGAAGACAGGGCATTGATTTTTATCAGCAGTCGACAGAAATCACGGTAAATGAAATGAAATCTATCAGCGCAGCAATATTTTCTGAATTGGATCGGCCAATAAGAATTATTTTTTCCCCCTTCCCGCCGGCAGGGCTTTTCAATACATTATATTTGTGTCACTATACCATAGTAAGACATCATTATATAGATCAACCTTTTCAACTTTAGCCATTGATCACTGCGATAATCCGGCCATACATCAAAGCGGCCCTGACACCTATGGGATTTGGAATGCCCATAACGCAATGTTCTGGAATCTCACTTTCATTAGATTAATGCTCAGGAGTCTGTGAAGGGGGTCAGCCGGCGATGTAATGGATGGCAACATTCACAATTAATATCCAATCAATGCTGGCATCAACGTCTGCCTCAAATAAGTTAAGAAAATCAATTAAATTCTTTCTGTGCCGCTTCTTTGATTCGTTCTGCTGCTCGGGAACTTGCGACGTTTGCTTTGAGGTTACGGGCTGAGCCGCTTCTAAAGAGATGGAGAATCCAAGGCTGCCAAGGAATAATGGGCCAATTATACAAATAACGTGGCGCTGCCCTACAGTAGCTACTGCAACTATTCAGCCTATTCAGCCTGACAACTTTATGTAATATTGAGTAGATTAATATTTCTCTATCAGAAAAAGGAATTCATCTTATTCTTTTGAAATACTTTTTAAAATTAAATTAGAGCCATTCTGCTCTTTGGAAACACTTTCCTGCTCATTGTATTGTAATCCATTTGCATTGATAAAGGAGCCTGCTTATGCTTTAGGGCAGTGATCCCCAACATCATGTTGCTCCCCAACCCCTTGGGTGTTGCTCTCAGTGCCCCCAAACCAGGGAGTTATTTTTGAATTCCTGACTTGGGGGCAAGTTTTGGTTGAATAAAAACAAGATTTCCTACCAAATAAAGCCCCTGTAAGCTGATAGGGTGCATAGAGGCTGCCTAATAGCCAATCACAGCCCTTATTTGGCTCCTCCATTAACTTTTATTATGCTTGTGTTGCTCCCCAAGTCTTTTTACATTTGACTGTTGCTCACGAGTAAGAAAGGTTGGGGATCCCTAGTGTAACCTATAACTTCTCCAGTGTTGTCATAGATCAGGGGTGGGCAAACTAAGGCCCGCGGGCCACATCCGGCCCATCAGCCCTTTTAATCCGGCCCGCCGTCTCCGGCCCCCTTAAAAGAATGACGGGCTCTGATTGGTTGCGCCCCGTGCGTGCGCACAGCGTCAGCACGCACGGGGCGCAACCATATAAAAGAATGCACTGGGGAGCCGGGGAACAGAAGGACGGGACAGAGGAAGCAGCGGGTCGCTGGGGAGGAGCTGAGAGGCCCCATAAATTTTGATGGTTTTGATTTTTTGAACGCTGTCCTGGCCCGGTCCTGCCCGTATGTTAATTAATGTGGCCCCTGAGCTAAAAAGTTTGCCCACCCCTGTCATAGATGCTCTTCTAGTGTGTGGACCCCTCTTATAGCTTCTACATGGTGGACCCACAGTCCAGGGTGGCCATTCAGTAGTACTGGGGGTTGAACTGTATGGGGGTCCCCATTGCATAGTGATACAGTGTAGCCTATTAGTATAAGTTCTCCAGTGATGTCATAGATGCTCTTCTAGTGTGTGGACCCCTCTTATAGCTTCTAAATGGGGGACCCACAGTCCAGGGTGGCCATCCAGTAGTACAGGAGATTGAACTGTATGGGGGTCCCCGTTGCATAGTAATACAGTGTAGCCTATTAGTATAAGTTCTCCAGTGATGTCATAGATGCTCTTCTACTGTGTGGACCCCTCTTATAGCTTCTAAATGGGGGACCCACAGTCCAGGGTGGCCATCCAGTAGTACAGGGGGTTGAACTGTATGGGGGTCCCTGTTGCATATAGAGATGTAGTGAACTGTTCGGCGGCGAACTAATTCGCGCGAACATCGGGTGTTTGCGAGTTTGCCAGCTGCCTTTGCGGTTTTACGCAACGCTGTGTCAACAAAGTATTTTTCAGAGAAATTTTTGCCCTTGATCCCCCTCCTGCATGCCACTGTCCAGGTCGTGGCACCCTTTAAACAACTTTAAAATGGCAGAAATGGCTTTTCTAGGTTTTAAAGTTCGCCTTCCCATTGAAGTCTATGGGGTTCGCAAAGTTCGCGAATATTCGCGCTTTTTGGCGTAAGTTCGAGAACGGGTTCGCAAACTTTTTTTTTGAGGTTCGCTACATCCCTACCCCCAACCCCTTGGATGTTGCTCTCAGTGCCCCCAAACCAGGGAGTTATTTTTGAATTCCTGACTTGGGGGCAAGTTTTGGTTGAATAAAAACAAGATTTCCTACCAAATAAAGCCCCCTGTAAGCTGATAGGGTGCATAGAGGCCCCTAATAGCCAATCACAGCCCTTATTTGGCTCCTCCATGAACTTTTATGGTGCTTGTGTTGCTCCCCAAGTCTTTTTACATTTGACTGTGGCTCCCGAGTAAGAAAGTTTGGGGATCCCCTGCTTTATGGCATCTCACTGAGACTCCCTGTAAGCAATTGGTTTCCGAGCTACTACTCATAGGCTGAGAATAATGATGGTTTATGGAGAGGGGGAGGCTTATTTATCAATTTTTTGATTTGTGAATTTTTGAGGGTTTTTTTTTCAATTTGAATAAACTAAAAATCTTACAAAACTTGAATGTTTGCTTATTTATTAAAAATTTTAATATTGAAAAACTCAATCGAATGAAATCATGAACAGAGATAAGTGAATTTTTTCGCCAGGGAGGGATTTACAGCGAATTTCCACATTTCGGCATTGGCAAATTCTTTTGCAAAAAATTTCGTGAAAATTCGCAGCGTAAAAAGAGTGTGCGGTCACGTCAAATTAGGCACGGTCCCGTCAAAGATGGCTCAGTTGCATAAAAAAAACACGGGCGACAAAAAATAGATGCGGGTGACAAAAAAGACACAGTCGACAAAAATAATTGCGAAACAAATGCGCTTCACAAATTTTATGGCGAATCGAAGCGGGACAGATTCGCTCATCACTAATCACGAACAGTGATGAGCGAATGTTTTCACCGGGCAAGGATTCACAGCGAATTTCCGCATTTCGGCATTGGTGAATTGTTTCGCAAACCTCCCACGAAAATTTGCTGAGGAAAAATTTGTTGTGTGTCAAAAAAGTCATGGTTGCGTCAAAACAGGCACGGTCATGTGAAAATGGGCGCAGTCGCAGCAAATTAGGTGCTGTCGCGGCAAAAAAAGACGCAAACGACAAAAAAGTTGTGCAACAAACACGTTTCGCGAATTTTTCCACGTTTTGCGAATTTTTGGGCAAAGCGAAACTGGACGGATTCACTAATCTCTAAGCATGAAAAAAGAACAAATTCATATTCTATCCCATTATTTAGAATGGGTCTACAAAGTCTCGAAAAACCACAAAAAACGAGAACTGAAAAACCGCATACATTTTGCCTAGAACGAGACCCATTGACTTCTACATGAACGCACAAGTATTTAGAAGCCAATGTTTTACGTTTGAATTTTTCAGATTTTTTTGTGCTTCATAAATATAGAACATATATAATAAGTTCTAGAAACCATCATTCGAATAGCGATGCACCAAATCCACAATTTTAGGATCAGGCTGAAAAAAAATTTGACGTGTGTCAAAAAAGGTTGTGGTCGCGTCAAAATAGGGGTGGTCATGTTAAAATGGGCGTGGCCGTGTAAAATTCTGCGCAGTTACGTAAAAATGGGCATGGCCACGGCACAAAATGGTTTCATGAATTTTACGGTAGTCCCTATTTATCTGACAAAAAGTCACATTATATATAAGGATTCAGTTTGGCCAGAAGCATGGATTTGCCCGAATCCTGGGTTTAGGGCATCCCTAAATTCGAATTTGGGAGTTTTTGCACAAAAACTTTGAATCAAGGAAAAAGAATGTAAATTCTAATGTAGATAAATCATCCCTTTAGCCTCACCAAACTGGGACCAACTGCCGTATACAAGAATATAGTTAAAAGGGAAACCCATTGGGAAAACACAATATCAGCCCTTACCAGCGCTATTTTCTAATCTGTTCCATTGATATCTGGAACTTTTCTGCCAGATCCTCAGGCAGATTGGTGCAAAGGCCCAGTGGTTGGACCAATGAGCTGCTGACTCCGTTTGGAAGGACCAATTTGCCAACCTTGGTAAATCCGTGTATGATCATCTCAATCCTGACCAAACCAGTAAGGCAATGGGCCCTAAGCTACTGTTGCTCATCTAGAGGGCAATGATTAGTGATGAGCAAGTCTGTAGAACGCAAACTATCTACTGAATGGTAGTGTGTTGGGGGTTTCCTTAATGGAGAAGGATCTGGGGTTTTTGTAGATCACAAGTTGTCTAATTCCAGGCAGTGTCATTCTGTGGCTACTACAGCAAATAAAGTGCTGTCTTGTATAAAAAAGGGCATTGACTCAAGGGATGTGAACCAGAGGTCACCCCTTTAGATTAGAGGAACGGAGCTTCCATTTGAAGCAGCGTAGGGGGTTCCTCACGGTGAGGGCAGTGAGGTTGGGGAATGCCCTGCCGGGGGATGTTGGGTAGGGGGTTCCTCACGGTGAGGGCAGTGAGGGGGTTGGGGAATGCCCTGCCGGGGGATGTTGGGTAGGGGGTTCCTCACGGTGAGGGCAGTGAGGGGGTTGGGGAATACCCTGCCGGGGGATGTTGGGTAGGGGGTTCCTCACGGTGAGGGCAGTGAGGGGGTTGGGGAATGCCCTGCCGGGGGATGTTTGGGTAGGGGGTTCCTCACGGTGAGGGCAGTGAGGGGGTTGGGGAATGCCCTGCCCGGGGGATGTTGGGTAGGGGGTTCCTCACGGTGAGGGCAGTGAGGGGGTTGGGGAATGCCCTGCCGGGGGATGTTGGGTAGGGGGTTCCTCACGGTGAGGGCAGTGAGGGGTTGGGGAATGCCTGCCGGGGGATGTTGGGTAGGGGGTTCCTCACGGTGAGGGCAGTGAGGGGGTTGGGGAATGCCCTGCCGGGGGATGTTGGGTAGGGGGTTCCTCACGGTGAGGGCAGTGAGGGGGTTGGGGAATGCCCTGCCGGGGGATGTTGGGTAGGGGGTTCCTCACGGTGAGGGCAGTGAGGGGGTTGGGGAATGCCCTGCCAGGGGATGTTGGGTAGGGGGTTTTTCACGGTGAGGGCAGTGAGGGGGTTGGGGAATGCCCTGCCGGGGGATGTTGGGTAGGGGGTTCCTCACGGTGAGGGGGGTTGGGGAATGCCCTGCCGGGGGATGTTGGGTAGGGGGTTCCTCACGGGGAGGGGTTCCTCACGGTGAGGGCAGTGAGGGGGTTGGGGAATGCCCTGCCGGGGCGATGTTGGGTAGGGGGTTCCTCACGGTGAGGGCAGTGAGGGGGTTGGGGAATGCCCTGCCGGGGGATGTTGGGTAGGGGGTTCCTCACGGTGAGGGCAGTGAGGGGGTTGGGGAATGCCCTGCCGGGGGATGTTGGGTAGGGGGTTCCTCACGGTGAGGGCAGGAGGGGGTTGGGGAATGCCCTGCCGGGGGATGTTGGGTAGGGGGTTCCTCACGGTGAGGGCAGTGAGGGGGTTGGGGAATGCCCTGCCAGGGGATGTTGGGTAGGGGTTCCTCACGGTGAGGGCAGTGAGGGGGTTGGGGAATGCCCGCCGGGGGATGTTGGGTAGGGGGTTTTTCACGGTGAGGGCAGTGAGGGGGTTGGGGAATGCCCTGCCGGGGGATGTTGGGTAGGGGGTTCCTCACGGTGAGGGCAGTGAGGGGGTTGGGGAATGCCCTGCCGGGGGATGTTGGGTAGGGGGTTCCTCACGGTGAGGGCAGTGAGGGGGTTGGGGAATGCCCTTCCTAGTGATGGGGTAATGGCAGATTCTGTTAATGCCTATAAGAGGCGCCTGGATGAGTTCTGGAACAAGCAGAATATCCAAGGCTATTGTGATACTAATACCTACAGTTAGTACTAGTGGTTGTATATATAGTTTATGTATGTGAGTGTATAGATTGGTTAGTATAGGCTGTGTGTGCTGGGTTTACTCGGATGGGTTGAACTTGATGGACAATGGTCTTTTTCAACCCTATGTAACTATGCAACTATGTCCCGTTTTGCTTTGCCAAAAAATTTGCGAATCTTTCAAAAGAAAAATTCTCGAAACGGCGAAAATGTTGCGCGTCAAAAAAAATTGTCGCCCGCGGCTATTCTTTTGTTGCCGGTGGCTATTCTTTTGTCGTGCGGCTATTCTTTTGTTGAGCGGTTATTCTTCTGTCGCGCGGCTATTCTTTTGTCGCCCGCGTCTACTCTTTTGTTGCCCGTGGCTATTCTTTTGTTCCGCAGCTATTCTTTTGTCGCCCGTGGCTATTCTTTTGTTGCGCAGCTATTCTTTTGTTGCCAGCGGCTATTCTTTTGTCACGCGGCTATTCTTTTGTCGCCCGTGGCTATTTTTTGTCGCCCGCGGCTATTTTTCTGTTGCCTGCGGGTATTAATTTGTCGCCCGTGGCTATTCTTTTGTCGCACGGCTATTCTTTTGTTGCCCACAGCTATTCTTTTGTCACCCGTGGCTATTCTTTTGTTGCGCAGCTATTCTTTTGTCACCCATGGCTATTCTTTTGTCGCGCGGCTATTCTTGTGTCGCCTGCGGCTATTTTTTCTTTTTGCGCGACTATTTTTTTGACATGGGCGACAATTTTTTGGACGAGATGCGAATGTTTCCACGAATCCATGCCTGGCGAAACATTTTGCCCATCACTAGCAATGATTACAATGCTAAGAGGGTTGGTGTTGATGGCGGAGGTACTGCACCATTTTGTTCATGGTAAGATTGGAAATTATTTGCTTACAACATTAAAGTTCCTGAATATTCTCCATAACAGTCACTTTATTAATCAGAGACAAGAGAAAGTCTACAAACACCAGTTTACATGTACATTAACCAGTAAGAATGATAAAAACAATCAAGAGCTTTGCCTTTATTAGTGATAAGAGGATCTGTCATTTTACCGTGAAACACATTGAAGTCAATGGTCGTTTTTCATTGTTTCCCTACACAAATACCTTGAAGTCAATGGGCAGATTTTTTCATGTGTTTGTTTTTTTTCCCATGCAGCGTTTTAAAGAATAAGGGGCTGATTTACTAACCCACGAATCCGACCCGAATTGGAAAAGTTCCGACTTGAAAACGAACATTTTGCGACTTTTTCGTATGTTTTGCGATTTTTTCGGATTCTGTACGAATTTTT
The DNA here is from genome assembly GCF_000004195.4 of Xenopus tropicalis. Taxonomy (NCBI): domain Eukaryota; kingdom Metazoa; phylum Chordata; class Amphibia; order Anura; family Pipidae; genus Xenopus; species Xenopus tropicalis. Next base: position 13,373,490 of record NC_030677.2, on the reverse strand, counting down.
CGTTACCAATACGATTTTTGCGTAAAAACGCGAGTTTTTCGTATCCATTACGAAAGTTGCGTAAAAAGTTGCGCATTTTTCGTAGCGTTAAAACTTACGCGAAAAGTTGCGCATTTTTCGTAGCGTTAAAACTTAACGCTACGAAAAATGCGCAACTTTTCGCGTAAGTTTTAACGCTACGAAAAATGCGCAACTTTTCGCGTAAGTTTTAACACTACGAAAAATGCGCAACTTTTTACGCAACTTTCGTAATGGATAGGAAAACTCGCGTTTTTACGCAAAAATCGTATTGGTAACGAAAAATTCGTAAAGAATCCGAAAAAATCGCAAAACATACGAAAAAAATCGCAAAATACCGATCATTACGAAAAAAACGCAATCGGACTCCATTCGACCCGTTCGTGGGTAAGTAAATCAGCCCCTAAGAGTCAAGTGTTGAAGAGACAAGAGGGAGAAGAGAAGAGCCAAGTGTCAAAGAGACAAGAGGGAGAAGAGAAGAGCCAAGTGTCAAAGAGACAAGAGGGAGAAGAGAAGAGCCAAGTGTTGAAGAGACAAGAGGGAGAAGAGAAGAGCCAAGTGTCAAAGAGACAAGAGGGAGAAGAGAAGAGCCAAGTGTCAAAGAGACAAGAGGGAGAAGAGAAGAGCCAAGTGTCAAAGAGACAAGAGGGAGAAGAGAAGAGCCAAGTGTCAAAGAGACAAGAGGGAGAAGAGAAGAGCCAAGTGTCAAAGAGACAAGAGGGAGAAGAGAAGAGCCAAGTGTTGAAGAGACAAGAGGGAGAAGAGGAAGGTTAAGTTCTAGACATGGAAGGGGAGGTATTGAGTGCTGTGGGTTAAAGTGGTTGACATTGCACTCTAAGTGCCATTTCCCAGTTCATGTGTTATGGGAGTGGGAGGAGGGAGTTTATTTCTGTAGAAAAAGATAGTCGTATTTATCTATGTGGATCTCATGAGATCTCAGCTCAATTTCAACTGAATAATCAACTCTACAACAGTGATCCCCAACCAGTGGCAACATGTTGCTCCCCAGCCCCTTGGGTGTTGCTCTCAGTGCCCCCAAACCAGGGAGTTATTTTTGAATTCCTGACTTGGGGGCAAGTTTTGGTTGAATAAAAACAAGATTTCCTACCAAATAAAGCCCCTGTAAGCTGATAGGGTGCATAAAGGCCCCTAATAGCCAATCACAGCCCTTATTTGGGACCTCCATGAACTTTTATGGTGCTTGTGTTGCTCCCCAAGTCTTTTTACATTTGACTGTGACTGTGAGTAAGAAATGTTGGGGACCCCTGCACTACAACATTGTTCTAGGAGTCTTGGACTGCAAGGACCAATATGGACAATACTGCTGAGACCACTTTTTAGTCTGCTTCGTCAGCCCAATCTTGCTTCATTCAAAAGGTGTATGCGCGGGTCCTGTCGGCCAAGCACGTCCGGCCGTTCGCATGCGCACTGCGCTTAAAAGGATGCCAGAGGCCCAGATTCACTGCGAAGTGATTATTTCCTTGTGAAAGACGCCAAGCATATTTCTCTCTGTGTTTCTCCGTTTTCTGACCCGGCTTGACCTCCGACTTTGAACCTTGCTGCCTGAACCAACCTCTCTTCCATCCGACCACTCTATTGCCTCCTGATTCTGCTTCGACGACCGGTTCGGCACTCCTGCCACTCCTCCACTCGGTTCCAGTCCTTTCCCATCTTCAGTGGCTGCGTACCTCAGTGGGAGGTGTAGGAGAGGTCCTTCCTCTACGTATTCTTTCAGCAACACTTCCCACAGGATCCGTGACACTTGATTAGATTGGGGGCCTACAAATATACTGTACCATGGTGGCTCCCATCTTGCACCGCAGTTGTATTGTCCTGATATAGTCGAGGAAGATCAGAGGTCTTCTTGAATACCAATGAAAACCCACAAATATGGTCCTTTGTTCTATCTTCCATTTCAGTTGCAAGGAACAGATGGAAGTTACTTAAATCACAGAGCGTTGAATCCATGTACCAGAATGACGTGATCCATCACACGTATCAATAGATTTCTCCCCCCAGTAAAAATCAACAATGTCATCCCAGTTTGCCTCGTATGATTGAATAACTCCTTCCCCAGAAATGGCACACAAATCACAGACCAACATATTCCAGCATAACATCAATAATTCTGTATCCCGCTCAAATTGAATATATACGTAAAGCTGTTTACTGTTTCTTCAGATCCTCTGTTCCCTGTAGGAGTTCTACACATCACTATTAGCTTTACTGGGGTAAATCATTTAGGTTTTAGCCAGATGAGAAACCCCCAAAATGTGCTGCTCCCAAGGGGCAAGTGAGATGCTGGGGAATTCTGACCCGAGAGTGAAGGCCAACGTGCCAGTGTTCATTACTGATCAACAAGGAGATCATTGATATAATCGAGAGTAAACAGTGAAGCCTATTAGTATAAGTTCTCCAGTAATGTAATAGATGATCTTTTAGCATGTTGACCTCTATAGCTTCTAAATGGTGGGCCCACAGTCCAGGGTGGTTATCCAGTAGTACAGGGGGTTGAACTGTATGGGGGTCCCTGTTGCATAGTGATACAATATACCCCAGTGATCCCCAACCAGTGGCTCAGGGGCAACATGTTGCTCCCCAACCCCTTGGATGTTGCTCTCAGTGCCCCCAAACCAGGGAGTTATTTTTGAATTCCTGACTTGGGGGCAAGTTTTGGTTGAATAAAAACAAGATTTACTACCAAATAAAGCCCCTGTAAGCTGATAGGGTGCATAGAGGCCCCTAATAGCCAATCACAGCCCTTATTTGGCTCCTCCATTAACTTTTTTTTTATAGACACTCTTCTAGTATGTGGACCCCTCTTAAAGCTTCTAAATGGTGGACCCACAGTCCAGGGTGGCCATCCAGTAGTACAGGGGGTTGAAGTGTTTGGGAGTCCCTGTTGCATAGTGATACAGTGTAGCCTATTAGTATAAGTTCTCCACTGATGTCATAGATGCTCCTCTAGTGTGTGGACCCCTCCTATAGCTTCTACATGGGGGACCCACGGTCCAGGGTGGCCATCCAGTAGTACAGGGGGTTGAACTGTATGGGGGTCCCTGTTGCATAGTGATACAGTGTATCCTATTAGTATAAGTTCTCCAGTGATGTAATAGATGCTCTTCTAGTGTGTGGACCCCTCCTATAGCTTCTACATGGTGGACCCACAGTCAAGGGTGGCCATCCAGTAGTACAGGGGGGTGAAGTGTTTGGGAGCATAGTGATACAGTGTAGTGTTAGAGAAAAAAGAAACCATCTTGTTTCTTTTCTCCATCTTGTTCATATCATTTAATATTAGAGGGGTTGTGAAATACATTGTATAAGAATGTTTCTTTTTGCTGTTGTAAAAACATTTTTGATGAGTTCGCAAACTTGTGAAAAGCATATTGGGTGTGACAGTCAACTTAGGCCTCTTTGTCTGTTCTTAGAGATAACAAAGCTAACTACTGATAAGACTGTTTCAGGACTATAAGACAAACATGCTTTGGGTCATTCAATGTAGTATCAGCTCATAGACAATTCTCATTTAAGAATGTCTGGATACTGCCTTCGTACATACGAATAAAATGTAGCTACAATCAAACTGGCCTATCCAACAGTTTTTCCTTGACAGCTTTGGTGCCGAAGTAAACCCGGGAGTGGAGAAATTGGAGGACAGCCATACAGGAGGAGATGATTGGATACCGAGACCTTAGGCGCCAATAAAGGTGAGACCAAGATTTGTCTCTGATAAGCTCTCGCTATCACTTTCATTCCCTCGCTTGGCTGTATCTACAAGAGTAACCCGCTCTACGAACCTTGGATAGGCCAGCCGTAAGTTGTTTGTTTGTCTCTTTGTTAGTCTGTGTCTAACCCTTGTGAGTTAGTGTAACAGATGTGCATAACCCGTTACATGTTGTGTTCATCTTCAGGTAACTGTGAATGTACTAATGTGTCAGTGAAAGTGTTTTTTGTTTAATAATGATAAGAACTCTCTCTCTGCCCTTTATGGGATAATTGTTCTATAACTAATCTCTCACTGTAACTATATTAATAAGGTCTATGAAGATTTTCATTCATCCAGGTCATGGTATATCTAGTATAAATAAATTTGAAGCAACTGGACTTGTTTCAATGATTACTAAACAAGTCCAGTTGCTTCAAATTTATTTATACTAGATATATTAATAAGGATTTACTGTAGAATGATACTAGTAAGGATTGCCTACCATCAGATATAGAGTGTAGTCATTGGTTATGGTTACACAAATGAAATTAGTTCTAACACTTCTTATGGGATTTGTTTGCATCTATCTGTTTTGGAAATTTTGGCGGGAACAAAAGAAGGGTTGACCTGTATGTGAATTTTAGCCACCGAAACCCACTTTTGTGAAAATCTGTATATTGGGAATATATAGATTTTTGTTTTGTGTAAAAGGGGGGAGTGTGATCGTCTCCAGCCCAGTTCCATATGGAGAGAATATGGAGAGAATAGGAGCTCCTGAGTCATCACTGTCACCGGGAGGCAGTGATGAAAGATGGCCAGTGGGTAAGTGGCTAAATAGACAAATGGGCTAAATTAACAAAACAGATTGGTATGGTTATCCCATGTGATGGTGTACACTCAAATGGGATACCCTATACAAATTCAGTCAAAGTTTATTGGAACAGATGGATGCTGAAATTCTATTAGAATTGGGACACACAGTAGGGATCAATGTAACTAAGATTAGAAGACACGGAGTGAGGGAGAAGTAGAGGGTTATGACCAAATGAGAGAAATAAAGGGAGTAGTTCTGTCAGTAGTAGTAGCTTTAATAACCAGACTGAGGGCTAAGTGGGATAAACTTTAACACTCAGTTGGTGAAGGGAAATATAGACACCCATGGAAAGTGTATGTATATGTATGGGTATATAGATATATTGCTAAACTGGTATGTTTGACAGTGATTTTGTGGATAACAGTCATTATTGCTATCAAAGTAAGTATAGATTCACAAAATTAAAGGTGTCAATGTCACTTTAAGTAATTGTTAGAAAAGACTGTAAGCATATTCAAAGGGAAAGATAACATTACTGCAGGGAATGATAAGGCAGATAAAGCTGCTGACAAACAGGCTGCTTGTATGGTTCTAACAGGGACACCAACTGACAGCCACATACACCAACTGACAGCCACATACACCAACTGACAGCCACATACACCAACTGACAGCCACATACACCAACTGACAGCCACATACACCAACTGACAGCCACATACACCAACTGACAGCCACATACACCAGTGACTTAAGTAATTTTTAAAACGCTGCAAAAGTAAGGCTGTGGCACAAGTCCATATTAAATGGACCAGTAAATGTTATAAGATATAAGATGATATTTGGAAACATGATTATGGTTGTTTGTGTGCACCTCCCGTTTATCTAATTAGTTAGTAAAACACTTTGCACCTCCCATCTCATGTTTCCAAAAGGGGGGGAATTATATTTATGGTAAACAAATTATGGTTTGCTTTTGGATTTGTGAAAAAATCATATTTTTAACACTTGTTTAAACCATTCTATCAGTTTCAAAGGTTACAGATAGATTGTATTCACCTATTTAAATGTTTTTATGTATTTGTATGCATAGATATGTTTTGGGGTGATTTGAGGCATGGGCAGTAACAAAAGCCACAGAACTAATAACAGGTAAAGCTAACTGGGTACAAACTTTAACCCTTGCATTGTCATCTATGAGACACCCCTAAGGGTCCCCAACAGTTATTTCCTTTGTGTTGCTTTTTGGTAGACCACCAAATACTGGGTTGTTTATTCAAATATTGGTAGGAAGAACATGTTTCTCTTACTGACTATGTTAAGCAATTGTATAAGCAGCTAACTAACTTGTATGGAAAAGTGTTCTATTCTTTAGCAGATTGTATTTGGAACTCACTCTCTCCAATCAGGAGATTTGAGCCAAACTGAATACACATCTGACACTGTAAGAAGGTATTTCCCCTACGAAGTCCTGCCGAGAGCCTGAGCAAAGTGTTATCTCCAGTGACTGAGAGCCTGAGCAGAGTGTTATCTCCAATGGCAGAGTCTGAGCCTGTCCCTACACTCAACCCCCCCCAACGAGATCACATCAACAGAAAGACAACTAAGGAGACTGATTCAGTCCTTCCAGAATCAAGAGGATAAAAAGCATCTTTAAAGTCAGACGAGAGTGGTAACAATAATTCCACTAGTCTGTTAACCAACGGTCCCAGTTTAAGGTTTTGACACTAAGCGTGGGCCTACTCTGGGTGAAGAGGATCACCATCAGGAAGAAAAGGACTTTTATAAAATAATGACTCTGTGTTTGTTATTCTGGGTAAAGGTCCTTATCATTGCTTTACACCAGTAAAGGGGGGTTGGCAAATTCTATTTGGTTCTTACACCAGCAGGCTGCAAAGCAGTTACATACTACTGACTGCTGGAGATGTTTATACGTTCCAGTCAAACACAAGGGGATACTTTTAGTAGCTATACCTATCTCTATGAATGATTTTAATCTTACAGATTATAGCTATGAAGTTGCAATAGACACCAACCATAAGTATTAAAATGCAATTAAAGATTGGGGAACATATTTGGAAATAACAAGGTTACTAGATACACCCACCATATACGTAGGATCCATGTTTGCTAATCATACAATCACTTAATGTACTTACCTAAGATTCATGTGGGAAACACAGATTGTGAAATTGCTATTCTGAATTTCTACATGTATTATATGGGAAAGAAATATGATAAGATGCAGGGTAATTGTAATGATTATGTTGGAGTGGGAAAAATGTATACTTCTTATGTCTCCAGGTGTTCCTGCCCTGACCGAGGAGAAGATAAAGATAAGAGTTTTAAGTCTAAGGTGACAGATAATATGAGATGGTTTCAGATATTGCCTGGGGTATCGGGGTACAATCATTTCTAGGATACTTAGATAAGAACTATATTATATTTGTGAGCTTACTCATGGCTCCCTATGGGAGCGTAGGGAAATTGTACCATAGGAAGAGTTGTACCTGTTATCAGACAACACCTGAACATCTCATACATAGACAATCAAGGTATCCATTCCAGGGTAATAAAAAAAAAAAGGAATTATTTTCCACCTCAGATAAAGGATGGATGTGGTTCCCTGCCTTGATAGGATGGGGAACAGAATTAGTCAATAGATTAATTAAGTATACTAGTATAATGGATGGTATAATAAATGAAACTATAAGTTCCATCAAAATAATAAATGAGAAATTGGCCTAAGTCAGGAAGATGGCATTATAGAATAGAATGGTCCTAGATTACCTACTAATAGATGAGGGTGGGGTTTATACAATCACAGGTAAGGAGAGTTGTACCTGGATTGGGGACTCACATGACCCAATTGAGCCCTACAGAACCCTTTCTTATTTATGGGAATCATAAGGATTTGGTTATCAAATGTTTAAAAGTTTTTATGGTACTAAATGTGTGGGATTGCAATGGGCCTTGTGTTATATATTATAGCAAGGTTGTGTTGTTGCAAATACAGTATTTTATCCAGAGGTTACATGGAGGGGCAGCTGAAGGGAGGGTGCTCACCCATTTAGCTCCTGGATCAAATATACAACAGCCCCTTCTGATCAGCAACCTTCTGTGTTTGGCCGACCTTATCCATAGCAGGATCCCATTCCTGTATGAATAGGGTAAGGAAGAACTTGCTGATTTAGATGGGAACCCTAATAGGCAACTCTGTACTGCCACTTAACCTTTTATAGGTGAGCGGAATAGAGTTCTGGGTAAGAAGAATATATATGTTCAAGATTTTGAACAACAGGGAGGAATGTTAGAGAAAAAAGAAACCATCTTGTTTCTTTTCTCCATCTTGTTCATATCATTTAATATTAGAGGGGTTGTGAAATACATTGTATAAGAATGTTTCTTTTTGCTGTTGTAAAAACATTTTTGATGAGTTCGCAAACTTGTGAAAAGCATATTGGGTGTGACAGTCAACTTAGGCCTCTTTGTCTGTTCTTAGAGATAACAAAGCTAACTACTGATAAGACTGTTTCAGGACTATAAGACAAACATGCTTTGGGTCATTCAATGTAGTATCAGCTCATAGACAATTCTCATTTAAGAATGTCTGGATACTGCCTTCGTACATACGAATAAAATGTAGCTACAATCAAACTGGCCTATCCAACAGTTTTTCCTTGACAGTAGCCTATTAGTATAAGTTCTCCACTGATGTCATAGATGCTCCTCTAGTGTGTGGACCCCTCCTATAGCTTCTACATGGGGGACCCACAGTCCAGGGTGGCCATCCAGTAGTACAGGGGGTTGAACTGTATGGGGGTCCCTGTTGCATAGTGATACAGTGTAGCCTATTAGTATAAGTTCTCCAGTGATGTAATAGATGCTCTTCTAGTGTGTGGACCCCTCCTATAGCTTCTACATGGTGGACCCACAGTCAAGGGTGGCCATCCAGTAGTACAGGGGGTGAAGTGTTTGGAAATCCCTGTTGCATAGTGATACAGTGTAGCCTATTAGTATAAGTTCTCCAGTGATGTCATAGATGCTCCTCTAGTGTGTGGACCCCTCCTATAGCTTCTAAATGGTGGGCCCACAGGCCAGGGTGGCTATCCAGTGTTACAGGGTGCAGAACTCTACGGGGGTCCCTGTTGCATAGTGATACAGTGTAGCCTATTAGTTAAAGTTCTCCAGTAATAGATGCTCTTCTAGTGTCTGGACCCCTCCTGTAGCTTCTAAATGGTGGTCCCAGAGTCCAGGGTGGCTATCCAGTGGCAAAGGGGGCAGAATTGTATTGAGTCCTAGTTGCATAGTGATACAATGTAGCCTATTAGTTAAAGTTCTCCAGTAATAGATGCTCTTCTAGTGTCTGGACCCCTCCTGTAGCTTCTAAATGGTGGTCCCAGAGTCCAGGGTGGCTATCCAGTGGCAAAGGGGGCAGAATTGTATTGAGTCCTAGTTGCATATTGATACAGTGTAGCCTATTAGTATAAGTTCTCCAGTGATGTATAGATCCTCTTCTAGTGTCTGAACCCCTCTGATAGCTTCTAAATGATGGGCCCACAGTCCAGGGTGGCCATTCCGTTGCATAGGATTTAGAACTGTAGGGGGTCCCATAATTGCTGGGGCCTTAAATAGTATATTTAGAATATCAAAGCGGCCCTTACATTTCATACGTACAGGGCCCCAGAGGAATGTGCTTATTAGTGGAGATGTCTCCATCAGAGAAGGTTTAGATGCCCACGTGTCTCAGGCTTTATGAGCTAAAGTGAAACCTTTGCTCCAATCACAAGAGACGGATTAAGGGACCCATTGAGGTGACATATGGCCTTGACACAAAGCTTTCATGTACTTCACAGGAGCCACATATACAAGAGGAAAAATGACATTAACTCAACTTCAATGTTTCCCCGTAATGAGTCCGGAGCGATGGAAAATGTCCAAGGGAGGGAAAATAAATCATCAATAGGGTTCCCTCAGGCTCGTGTCGTCTATATCATAGTCACATTCTTCTGACATATAACCTACAAAGCGGATTATTCCATGGTTAAACTGCCAAAACTCATTAACATTACACTACAGTACAAAGCATAATGCTTTCCAATGAATGTGCCACTGAGATTTGATCTATCTACCCCCCCCCCCCAACGCACCGCCGCGGCCGCCGTTCGTTCTCATATCATTTGTTCCTACAGCAGAAATGATATAAACAAACCTGCCATCCTGCCTAATGGCTGCCGGCTCAATTAATAGTCTGCCATTGATTTTTAGGGGAAATTAGAAGACACTCAGGGTCATAGTTGGCTTCATACATAATCTGTGTTCTATCCATCTAGGCTGTAGGAAAATGAATTCCTGAAAAGCTGCAACAGTTTAAGGGGCCATGTTGCACCAATTGTTTCAACATTTTCTGGCTACAACTTTCCTTATTGCCCCTTATTGGGCTCTACTCCCTACATTGTTTCAGGGGCCAGTCTCCCCCAGCGAGTCAGGTCTGTCAGGTTGCTGCCTTGTGTTACACTGTTTCAGGGGTCGGTCTCCCCCAGCGAGTCAGGTCTGTCAGGCTGCTGCCTTGTGTTACAGTGTTTCAGGGGTCAGTCTCCCCCAGCGAGTCAGGTCTGTCAGGCTGCTGCCTTGTGTTACAGTGTTTCAGGGGTCGGTCTCCCCCAGCGAGTCAGGTCTGTCAGGCTGCTGCCTTGTGTTACACTGTTTCAGGGGTCGGTCTCCCCCAGCGAGTCAGGTCTGTCAGGCTGCTGCCTTGTGTTACACTGTTTCAGGGGTCAGTCTCCCCCAGCGAGTCAGGTCTGTCAGGCTGCTGCCTTGTGTTACACTGTTTCAGGGGTCGGTCTCCCCCAGCGAGTCAGGTCTGTCAGGCTGCTGCCTTGTGTTACACTGTTTCAGGGGTCGGTCTCCCCCAGCGAGTCAGGTCTGTCAGGCTGCTGCCTTGTGTTACACTGTTTCAGGGGTCGGTCTCCTCCAGCGAGTCAGGTCTGTCAGGCTGCTGCCTTGTGTTACACTGTTTCAGGGGTCAGTCTCCCCCAGCGAGTCAGGTCTGTCAGGCTGCTGCCTTGTGTTACACTGTTTCAGGGGTCAGTCTCCCCCAGCGAGTCAGGTCTGTCAGGCTGCTGCCTTGTGTTACACTGTTTCAGGGGTCAGTCTCCCCCAGCGAGTCAGGTCTGTCAGGCTGCTGCCTTGTGTTACACTGTTTCAGGGGTCAGTCTCCCCCAGCGAGTCAGGTCTGTCAGGCTGCTGCCTTGTGTTACATTGTTTCATACACCAGAGCCCCCAGGGCAGGGAATAGAAAGGGACAGGCATTGCTTCTAATAGCAATTATATATACAAATAAGTAATGAATGTATATTGCAAAGTTTCTCTTATTAGGCAAAATATATTCTGGGTTGACCTGTCCTTTAAGTATAAAGTATATTTGGCGGATTATTTTTGTGAAATGGACGCAAAATATCACCGCAGAAAAAATTCGCCAAGTGAGGAGTAAGATGTAGTTGTGTCAAAAAAGTCACAGTCGCATCAAATCAATCGTAGTTGCATCAGAAAAGTTGTGGTTATATCAAAAGTCACCGTCACATACAAAAAAAGTCAAGTGCGTCGCACAAATTGTCACACAAATTGTCGCAAAGTACGAAAAAATTGCGCAAATTAAAAAATAAAATATCACAGAAAATACGCAAAAGTTGGAAACCTTAGAAAAATACACATATTTTGTCGTACTTTAATGAATGTGCCCCGGGAAGTGATGCCAAACAGATATCCATGCGATTTTATCCAATTTTTAACAACATTTGCACGTTCTTGTGTTAATTTCGTGAAATCAGGCGCATCTCTCCCCTTGGGGCTGCAGTGACATGGGAATTCTGAGGAAAATGCTGCATTCTGGGAAATAAAAATGAAAGTTGTATTTTGCTCACTGCACTTGTGGATTGTAAATAAGCCCTTTCCATTGACTCCAACTAGGGATGCACCAAATCCCGGATTCGGTTTGGGTTTTGGACCGGCTTTTTTTTAAGGATTCAGTTTCGGCCGGATCCGCGGTCCTCGGATTCGGTTCGGGATTCGGCTGAATCCTTCAGAGTGGGTTCGGAGGTACGGCCAAACCAAAAAAAGTGGGTTCGGTGCATCCCTAACTCCAACGCATTTGGCAACATTTCTGTGAAATATCACCCTATCCCCTAAGTGTTTGGTGCCAGTTTCACACACCGCTACTTGTGCATGATGAATGGATGCCGATTTTCACAAATAATAAATGGCTGAAAGATCTGACGAATAGAAGCAGGAAGAATGCAACAAATGACACTTGGGATCTTCGTTGACGTTGAGCGAATTTTTGCACCATTGGCAAATTGTTTTGCAAAACCTCCGCAAAATTTTTAAGCAAAAAGTTCACTGTTGTCTCATAAAAAGGCGAGGTCCTGTCAATAAAAAGGCACAGTTGCATCAAAAAAGGTGGTGGTTGCATCAAAAAATGGTGCAGTTGCTGCAAAAAAAAGTTGCGCTTCGTTAATTTTTCCAGAGTTTTATGAATTTTTCGGCAAAGCAAAATGGGGCAGATTTTTCACATGTGAGATAAATAAAGAATAATGAACAGAGAACAATTCTCCACTCCCTTAAAGGTCCCCATACACGGGCCAATTCTAGCTGCCGATATGGGTCCCTTAGACCGTGTATGGGCACTTCCGACTGGCCTGCCCAACCGATATCTGGCCTGAAATCGTCCAGATATGGATCGGGCAGGTTTAAGAATCTAGTCGGATCGGGGACCTCATCGGCTCGTTGATGCAGTCCCCGGACCGACTTTTCCTAAACCCGTCATTATAATTTGATCGTTTGGCTTAAATTCCCCCGATATCGCCCACCCATAAGGTGCCCATACACCTTAAGAAAGTGATAGGAAAGATATAAGAAGCCAATACAATCTCCCAGGAGCCTCTGGGGTGCCATTTGATTCAAATAACCAATAAAAGATGATCCTGTTTTCTGGTTGAAGTCCGAGCGTTTAAATCACAGCACATTGGTTTTACCTGCTAAAAGTAAAGTCTATAATAAAGTCTATTTTTGAATATTGCATATTTGAATATTTTTTTAGCAAATGGAGAACTTTGTGCTTGAAAAAGCAATTGTGCCTCCCATGTTTCCATGGCAAAGGGTTCTTTACCCCCTAGTGCTGGAATAAAGTATAGTAATCCGAAGCTTATAATCCTGCATCCAGTAATCTTCTATACAATTTCTGATTCCTTTGCAGCCGAGGGGACTTTATTACGTGGCACCTTAGAGCAGTCAGCCAATGGACATCTAGGTGCCCCTCTGCACCCCAAGACTTCAAAGAATCAGTTTCGCAAGGAACCAGTTAACCTGTCCCTATAAAGAGTTACATAGTGCCATTGTGATTGGATTAGTGGAAGAGTACATATGCTGAGGGCTTCCCATACCAGTCAGTTGAACTGAAGAAGCTGCTCGGATGAGTAGTGAAACGTCTTCAATGATTACTAAACAAGTCCAGTTGCTTCAAATTTATTTATACTAGATATACTATGACCTGGATGAATGAAAATCTTCATAGTCACGTGGGGGAAAAACTCACAAATCCCATTCCCTGTTAGGAGCTAAATAAAGTTCTGCCCCCTTTGGAGCTGGCCCTGCAACTATGGGCACCTTACAAGTAGCAGGATAGTCCCCCCCTTACCAAATTATTATTAGCCTCTCCCCATGGTGCAACCCTAGGGTACCATGCAGGCAACAAGATCTCTGAAACTCTAGGAGAAACATAGAGCATTTCCCACCAGTCCTTATTACAGAGAAAAGGGAATCATTTAACCATGAAATAAACCCAATAGGGCTGTTCTGCCCCCAATAAGGGGTAATTATATCTTAGTTGGGATCAAGTACAGGTACTGTTTTATTATTACAGAGAAAAGGGAATCATTTAACCATTAAATAAACCCAATAGGGCTGTTCTGCCCCCAATAAGGGGTAATTATATCTTAGTTGGGATCAAGTACAGGTACTGTTTTATTATTACAGAGAAAAGGGAATCATTTAACCATTAAATAAACCCAATAGGGCTGTTCTGCCCCCAATAAGGGGTAATTATATCTTAGTTGGGATCAAGTACAGGTTCTGTTTTATTATTACAGAGAAAAATGAAATCATTTTTAAAAATTAGAATTATTTTCTTATAATGGAGTCTATGGGAGAGGGCCTTTCCGTAATTCGGAGCTTTCTGGATAACGGGTTTCCGGATAAGGGATCCCATACCTGTACAATAGTTTATTTTAATGTTATGAGGCTTTTGCTTGCTCTGCTCTTGTCTTTTTACTGTAGTTCCTTTCTCCCCATCTCCTCCTGGACAAAGTTTCCCACTGTTCAGCAAAAATAATCAAAAAATAATATATTTACATCAGTTTTTTAAATTTTATAACCTCTCTATTGTTTCATTTTCTTAAACCCACCTCTGCCAGTGACATGAGCCGCGCTCGGTCGTTAATATGCTCCTGGCGTCTCCAGCGGTGCAGCGTTTAAATATTTATTTGGTTACATTTTCTCCAGTTAATTGCTTTCCTCAGCTAATTTAGTCCATTGTAATAAATCAAGCCTATATGGATAAATGTCATTCTCATAATTTAATGACTCCCGAATCTCTTTTATGATCTTTGCATATTGCTTTTTGACGTTCAACATTTTGATTACCATCTCGTAGTGTTTCCATCCTAGGAGTGGGGTTTGGATGACTCCAGCACAAGAGAGAGTGTCATACAGAAGGCAATGTGGGTCTGTCTACAGACTGTTTCTCTACAGAGGTCAATCAAAGAGAGTGTTCTGCTTTAGGTGGTGGCCAAAGAGGACAAGAGTGGGGCAGACAGAGGCGAATAACAATCAAAAGCCAACTTGGCCAGGATGTATTGCTCCGAGACTCTAGACTATAGTATCACTGGAAACATCCAACAAGCTAGGTCAATAGGAGAAGAGTTGACTATGAAGATTTTCATTCATCCAGGTCATGGTATATCTAGAATACGTAAATCTAGAACAGTGATCCCCAACCAGGGGTTCGGGGGCAACATGTTCTTCATCACCCCCTTTGATGTTGCTCCCAGTGGTCTCAAAGTAGGTGCCATTTTTACATTTCTGGCTTGGAGACAAGTTTTGGAAGCCCAGAGATGCAGTTTTACTCCAAGTAGAGCCTCCTGCAGTCCCCATGGGGCTACCAAATAGCCAATCACAGCCCTTATTTTGCATCATCTAAAAAACTTTTCTTGTGTTGCTCACCAACACTTTTTGCCTCTGAGTGTGGCTCACAAGTAAAAAAGGTTGGGGATCCCTGATCTAGAGCATTTGAACTTGTCCAGTTGCTTTAGATTTACTTATAAGATAAAGAGAAGAGTTAAAAGATTTCTTTATTTGAATATGTCAACCCATTGGCGTAACTACTGGACTACAGGCCCTGGTACAATAATGAACTGCCCCCCCCCCCCACAGTCTGACCCCCTGCTGGAAGATGAACCTCCAAACTGCAATGATCCAAATCACAATAGATGGTACAAGGTTATGGGAAAACATAGGGAGGGTCAAGCAAGGGGTTAGCCGGACGGCAACAACTGAAGCTGGAGCACAGACAATGATCAGAACCATAGAATTTGAGCAGAGTAAGGGTTTTGAGCAAGAACTGAGTAATGATATATGATATATCTATATATATATATCTTTCGTAAAAGCACCAAAAGAAATTATCCACCTAGTCTAACATGGAGCAAAGACATTGGCGTGCCTAGAGGGGAAAGTGTGCCTACACTGAAGGGCAGGCTGGGTAATGGAGTAGTGATAAGCAAGAAGGCACGCATATTTCCCAGAACCCATAACACACCTTTGGGGTATTTCACACACAGACCCTTGCTCCCAGTGCCCCAGGCTGCCTTAGTTAGGTGTGGTCGTCTGGGCAACTACACTTAGATTACCTCCTTGGTGGAGCACAAGGCTGCTCTTTCTAGTATCCCTGCCTGATATACACCACCTAGTAGTGTGCTATGAGTAGGGTTGCCACCTGGCCGGTATTTGAATGGCCTAGCCAGTAAATCACCAGCTAGTGTGGCACAAGTATTACAAATTTACTGGTAATGTACTTTCCGATAAATCCCTCCTTTCCCTGACCCTCTCCTCTGCCCATCATCCTTTATAGCTATGGGCCCACAACTGCTCTACCTATAACCCCACCCAGTCTGCCCATTTCCCTGCCCATGTACCAGTCCCATCCATGGCATTAGTCACAAAAAAGGTGGCAACCCTAGCTATAACAGGAGCAGCTAATTATTGTATACCCCTCCCTTTCCCCAACTTCATTAGAGGTCTCACTCGATTAGGGCACAAAGCTTCTTAATGGGGTCTTAAGGTCCAGGATCTCCCACATATCCACCTCCAGAACCATGTGAAGTCCAGAGCCCTCTCAAAGAAAGAAGGGGGTGTCAGATGCTGCTGAACTGTAGGTCTCAACACCTTCTATTATACTTGATGAAAAGACTAGGTGGCAGTGGCAGAAATGAGTGCAGCCGTGAAAATAAATGTACATTTATCTCTATATTTCCAATATGGACAAAAGAGATGGAGAATGGGTTAGTGGCTCTTTAAAAAAAATAATTGTGCGATATATGATCTGTTCATTATTATTATTTAATAACATCCTCGTGTCCCAAGCGCATTCATTCTACGTCAGGTTTGCGCGTATCAATAATACATGAAAGTCCTGTAATTAAAGTGCCGCGTACATAGAATCCCCACAAAGCTCATTATTTATCAGGCACAACGGATTCGGTAGCAGAATAAACAGAGGGAATTAATATTAAATGTAAAGGAGACTCCCCGCTGTCCCCCGCGTGGGAAGGTGAAGGTGGCGCAAAGAGAAGAAGGTGAAACAGACACAGTTGCAGCAATTTCCCCACATAAAACCATTAAGAACTTGTGTCAGAATGCGCTAATGTATAGTTGCAGCACTCAGTCCTTCCTGCCGTCTGTATCATATTGGGCTGTGCCTACTGACATAGGGGATCCCCGGTGCTCCCCCCACATCCTGCCCAGATGGTATCTCCAGGATTTCCTTTGCCTCCAAGTCAAAAGGTGCAGCCACTTGTGTCTAATTGGCAATGAAAGTTGTGGTAATGTTGCCAAATTGGAACCAATGGCAGTAGGAGCATCACATTTGCTGCAACCAGAACTTCTTTTCTGACATGACCGCAACTTATTTGACGCAACCGTGACTTTTTCCTCTCACAGCGAATTTTGGTCACACTAATGGCGAAATACGGGATTTTCTAGGCCTGGTGAAAATTCGCTCATCACTACCTACAACAGGGGTCCCCAACCTTTCTTACTCGGGAGCCACAGTCAGATGTAAAAAGACTTGGAGAGCAACACAAGCACCATAAAAGTTCATGGAGGAGCCAAATAAGGGCTGTGATTGGCTATTAGGTGCCTCTATGCACCCTATCAGCTTACAGGGGCTTTATTTTGTAGGAAATCTTGTTTTTATTCAACCAAAACTTGCCCCCAAGTCAGGAATTCAAAAATAACTCCCTGGTTTGGGGGCACCAAGAGCAACATCCAAGGGGTTGGGGAGCAACATGTTGCCCCTGAGCCACTGGTTGGGGATCACTACCTACAATATCTCATCATATCAACTCTTGTTGCTACACATTATTCATGAATAGCGATGAGCGAATCTGTCCCGTTTCACTTCGGCAGCGGTAAATGCGGGTACCACATGACGACTGCAAATTTTTCAAGGCAAAATTTTGCTGAAGTTTTGCAAAACAATTTGCCAATGGCATAATGCAGAATCCATGCCTGCCGAAAAAATGAGCTCATCACTATCCATGAATCATGATGATAAAGAGCTGACACGTTGCCCAATATAATGTTGTGCCCCATATGTGAGCAATGCAGGATTTATTTTTGCGAAAGAATAGCCACGCGACGAAAGAATAGCTGCGGGAGACAAAATAATAGTCGTGGGCGGCGAAAGAATAGCCACGCGATGAAAGAATAGCCGCAGGAGACAAAATAATAGGCGCGCGCTGAAAGAATAGCCGCGGGCGCCGAAAGAATAGCCGCGGGCGCCGAAAGAATAGCCGCGGGCGACGAAAGAATAGCTGTGGGCGACAAAATAATAGCCGCGCGACAACTGAATAGCCGTGGGCGACAAAAGAATAGCCGCGGGCGACAAAAGAATAGTCGCGGGCGACAAATTTTTTTTGACGTGCAACATTTTCACCGTTTTTTGAATTTTCTGCCATTTCTCAAATCTTTTCAAAGATTTGTGAGTTTTCAGCAAACTGAAACGAGACAGATTCGCTCATCACTAGTCGGGATTAATGAAATACAAGAAAGAATAAGTGGAAGTGGAAAGCCCTTCACATCACTTCGGTATTTTGAAGTCATGCAAAAATTTCCTCCTGCTCTGTGGGTCCTTAGCCTTAAGGTAAGGAGATCCAAATGACAGAAACATCCCTTTTTCAGAAAGCCCCAGGTCCCAAGCATTCTAGATAATCCCCGTTAATCCCAAACCTCTACGTTAGTCCAACTTCTACAACTTTTCCACTTCCTCTCCAGCTTTGACGGAAACTTTTTAAACGTTTATCAACCGGCATTTTTTTCCTTGACAGAAAACACAAAAAATTCCTACTCAGATGCTTTATAAGTAGAGCCCTTTATCTTAGGAAAAAAGGAAAAAAGAATTTGAATCTATGGGAAAGGCTGTAGTTCAGCCATGGTTTGAGCATTCCTTGTGCTATTTGGTTCATGTTGAACATATAAATAGTGATGGGCGAAATGTTTAGCCAGGCATGGATAAGCGGCGAATTTCCGCGTTTCGCCATTGGCAGATGAAAAAATTTGCAGCGGAAGAATTTGCTGCGCGTCCAAAATAATAGCCGTGGGCGATAAAAAGAATAGCCGTGCGACAAAATAATAGCCGCAGGTGACAAAATAATAGCCGTGCGACAAAATAATAGCCGCGGGCGACAAAATAATAGCCGTGCGACAAAATAATAGCTGCGGGCGACAAAATAATAGCCGTGTGACAAAATAATAGCCGCAGGCGACAATTTTTTTTGGCACACAACATTTTCACCGTTTCGCAAATTTTTTAAGATTCGTGTATTTTTCGGCGAAGCGAAATGGAACAGATTCGCTCATCACTACATATAAAGGTTGAACTGGATGGACATTTCTCCCGTGCATATATGTACATGTGGGGTTAATATATGAAAAGTCGCCAGCTTAAGGGATATCGTTTATTTACAAATACGTCAATGCTATAATTATATGGCTCCTCTGGGAACATTATCATACGAATGGCTGCTCAGAAGACACAAGGGCATGTATGTAGGTTAAGGGAAAGGAAGGAATCAGTCTACGTAAATGGACAAGCAACAAAGGGCAAACCGTGAAATCACTAGGAAATCTACTGAAAATACCCATTAGCTATTGGCTTGTCATAGACATATATATCGTTATTTCTATAGAGCTCCTTGGTAGTGAAATATGCATTACACATTGGAAAGGAAAAAGTTGCAGTTGCATCAAAAAAGCCACGGACGCGTTAAATAAGTTGTGATCATGTCAAATAAATTGCGGTCATGTCAAGAAAAGTCGCCCGCGTCAGCAGTTTCCTGAAACTTTCGGCCAAGCAGGAAGGGACAGATTCGCTCATCGCTACTCCTTGGATACACAACACCTCAATGGTAATGATGAGCGAATCTGAACATCTTCGATTCGTCGAAAAATTCGCGAATCTTTCAAAAGAAACGAAAAAAAGAAAAGAAAAAGGAAAGAAGGTGTAAGACAGTGGATGGAAATGAATGTGGGTGGTTTGAGATGATGGAGGCTCTGGGAGTAATGGAGAAGGCAACCAGGAACGTATGGAGGCCCAACAGGCAGAGGTCAGAGGCAGAGGCCTATATACCAGGCAGGGATACAATAAGGGCAGGCAGGATTGCTTTAGCAGGTTTTGGAAAGTGAAAGGATAGATCTCGGCAATATTTCAAAGGAAAAAGTAAGAGATATTGACAGTGTTATTAATATGATTAGAGAAGAAAGGAGAGGGGTTCAAGATTACAAGGCAGCGCTCAATCAATAGGGTTAGTGAACTGTTAGTAGGTCAGGCGTGGGGGGAACTGGGGAGATTACGTCTGTTTAACGAGTGCCAGGAGGTCTCAACCAAATAAAGGAAACTGCTGAAAAAATGATTCTGAAGATTATAGTTCTACAATGTTCTGTTATTTGAAATGTCACCTCAGTTTGACCCAGAATGCTAAAGAAATTGGAGGCCCAATCACCTTATAGAGTCCTCCTCATAGGTTGTGTCACCTTCATTGGGCACTTTATTATCTGTTGCTTGAAGAATAACGGCTACTGCTGTGTCCTTCCTTCATCATGTGAAAAGCTTGTCTTCAGATCTATAATGGGTTCAGAGGAGGATAATCAAATATTGTTTTAAAGGAAAACTACACCCCCAGAATGAATACATAACCAACAGACAGTTTATATTATGTTAAGTGGCCTATTAAAGAATCTCCCCAAACTGGAATATATATATCAGTAAATATTGACCTTTTACATCCTTTCCCTTGAGCCGCCATTTTGTGATGGGCTGTGTGCTCCCTCAGAGATCAGCTGACAGGAAGTGATGCAGCTCTAACTGTAACAGGAAGTAGTGTGGGAGCAAAAGGCAGAACTCTGCTGCCCATTCATTGGCTGATGGGGCCTAGCATGTATGTGTGCCTTGGCTTGTTTGTGTGCACTGTGAATCCTATGATCCCAGGGGGTGGCCCTTAGTACTTAAGATGGCAGTTTCCTATTTAGGATTACCCAATGGCACATACTGCTAAACAGGTATATTTTTATGAAAATGGTTAATTTAGATGAAGCAGGGTTTTACATATGAGCTGGTTAATGCAATATATTTTTAGAGAGACCCACATTGCTTGGAGGTATAGTTTTCCTTTAATGTTGGTGTTAGGTGTTGGCCATATGGGTCAGATAATGGGTCAAACAATGGGTCAGACAATGGGTCAGACAATGGGTCAGACAATGAGTCAGACAATGGGTCAAACAATGGGTCAGACAATGGGTCAGACAATGATTCAGACAATGGGTCAAACAATGGGTCAGACAATGGGTCAGACAATGAGTCACACAATGGGTCAGACAATGAGTCAGACAATGGGTCAAACAATGGGTCAGACAATGGGTCAGACAATGAGTCAGACAATGAGTCAGACAATGGGTCAAACAATGGGTCAGACAATGGGTCAGACAATGAGTCAGACAATGGGTCAGACAATGAGTCAGACAATGGGTCAAACAATGGGTCAAACAATGGGTCAGACAATGGGTCAGACAATGAGTCAGACAATGGGTCAAACAATGGGTCAGACAATGGGTCAGACAATGAGTCAGACCATGGGTCAAACAATGGGTCAGACAATGAGTCAGACAATGGGTCAAACAATGGGTCAGACAATGAGTCAGACAATGGGTCACACAATGGGTCAGACAATGGGTCAGACAATGAGTCAGACAATGGGTCAAACAATGGGTCAGACAATGGTTCAAACAATGGGTCAGACAATGGGTCAGACAATGAGTCAGACAATGGGTCAAACAATGGGTCAGACAATGAGTCAGACAATGGGTCAAACAATGGGTCAGACAATGGGTCAAACAATGAGTCAGACAATGAGTCAGACAATGGGTCAAACAATGGGTCAGACAATGGGTCAAACAATGGGTCAGACAATGGGTCAAACAATGGGTCAGACAATGGGTCAGACAATGGGTCAGACAATGAGTCAGACAATGGGTCAAACAATGGGTCAGACAATGGGTCAAACAATGGGTCAGACAATGGGTCAGACAATGGGTCAGACAATGGGTCAGACAATGGGTCAGACAATGGGTGGGTTGGATATTTTTTAAATAACTTATTTTTATAATGTTTTTCATTTCCCGTGGCTGCGCAATACATTTTGTCATACGTTGGTTTGTACAAGGAGATCCGTGAACTATACAGGATTGCAATGTGGTAATTAAACAAGCAGGGTAATTATGTCTTTGTGCCGCATAGCAGGCACAATCCTAGCATCACTAATTGCCTACAAGCTCACTCCCAAGGTAACTGAACAAGTCTCGCAATTTCTTGCCAATCTGGCATAAAAACAGATGCCAGTTTTGAGGTTTCATCCCTCCATCATGCTTGGAATATCCCGGCGACCCTGTGTGCGAGTTACAGAGATATCGCTGAATTCAGGGAGCGTCACCAGCACAAAATGATTCATTATTTCAAGCAGATTATCGTTTTTTGGAAGAACAAAATTACTGGTTAGAAACTTTTTGTTTTCAAATTTTAAAATAAATGTGCCAGAATACTACACTCAATATTTATGGGGCACTTTTTATTTCTAAATGACACTGTTACACAGCAAATAATTCCCTCTGCCATTTAACCTTTTATTCTTGAACCAACAAATGTATTTGTAGCTGTAATATTGGTGTGTAGGCGCCATCTCAGTGCCTTGTGCCTGAGTCTGAGCTTTCAGCCAGCGCTACACATTAGAACTGCTTTCAGCTAACCTATTGTTTCTCCTACTCCCATGTAACTGGAGGAGTCCCAAGCCGGACTTGGATTTCTTACTATTGAGTGCTATTCTGATACCTACTGGGAGCTGCTATCTTGCTCCCTTCCCATTGTTCTGCTGATCGGCTGCTGGGGGGGAGGGGGGTATCACTCCAACTTGCAGCGCAGCAGTAAAGTGTGCCTGAGTCTGAGCTTTCAGAAGGAGCCAGCGCTACATATTAGAACTGCTTTCAGCTAACCTATTGTTTCTCCTACTCCCATGTAACTGGAGGAGTCCCAAGCCGGACTTGGATTTCTTACTATTGAGTGCTATTCTGATACCTACTGGGAGCTGCTATCTTGCTCCCTTCCCATTGTTATGCTGATTGGCTGCTGGGGGTGAGGGGGGGGATATCACTCCAACTTGCAGCGCAGCAGTAAAGTGAGACTGAAGTTTATCAGAGCACAGGTCACATGGCTGTGGCACACTGGGAAATTAAGAATATGGCTAGCCCCATATAGCGGTAGTACACACTACTGACTGGAGAGGGGACAGTCTCTGGAGGGGAAGGCCAATTAATAGAGAGTTACAGTAATTATCAATTGGTGATAGAATGTGAGTTCATCTTGAGTGATAAATGATCGTATTTTAGAAATATTTCTTAGGTGAAAGTGACAGGATTCAGTGAGTGACTGGATATGAGGAGTGAAGGTCGGTAAAAACCCCAAGGGGCAGATTCATTGACATTCTGCTGTTTGTGGTTTTAGTGGTTTTTAAAACCACAAATACTCAAATAAAATGTAACAGTAGTCGCCCCCCCTCAGCCTGCCTTCAGCCTGCCTCCTCCCAATCCCACAATCCCCTGCTGCACACGTGATGTCAATAAGATAAGGAACATCCCAGTGCAATGCATTGTGGGTTATGTAGTTCCTGCATGCTGTCTGTAAGCTGGGGAGACATTTCTAACATCAATGTTTTAGTCCCTCCTCCCCTCCCTATCATTTCAAATGATGCAGAAAGAGTAGAACAGTTTTGCAGTTGGATTTCAGCATATAAACATGGGATTTATTCCTACTTTTTGAAGGAACAGATTACAGTGATAGGGATATGATATTAACTAGCAGTTAGGCAGGTTATATATAGGCATTAAGGTTGAACTTGATGGACGTGTGTCTTTTTTCAACCTACGTTACTACTATTACTATGTAAGTGATTTCAGTGCGGGGGTTGATTTAGATACATTGTGATCACGTCGACATTCAGCAATGAAACATTATCCGACACATCATATCACTTGGTTTCAAATCATTCAACTAAATGACTGGAAAAGGAAAGGATGTTCTATTATCTATTATCCAACACAAGCCGAGTGCATGATTAGCGACGCTTGTTTCCCTACTCTATAGCAACGGTCGCTCAGGATATAAATGCAAGGGCTAGCGCCGCACTGATTATCCGCGGGTACGGCTGCCCGGGAACCCATATTGGAACATTAATCTCTTTAATCTGTTTATTCTTTACACCTTGTGTTAAACAATAAACATAATAAGCAGCAGATGTGATCCGTTCCCTGATATCCGGCGCTTGATTGAACAAACGGCTCAGATGTGGCTCCTCGTCAGCCTCGCTGCCGTCTGTGCCATATTGGGCCCCACTTCTACTCGTATAATGGTATTATTTCGACACCCAATTCATATGACAAGGTGGTCGGCTATTGGGGCGGGTGACGTTTGATAAATCAAAATATTTCTTCTTTATGTCATTTTTCCCATAGCCTTCAGTAATCGGTATTACGTTTTCGGCAGATATGGATTCGCTGTGAAATTACGCATTTCCGCCCATAGACAACCCGCCCCCCCCCCCCGTATTCTGCACAGAAGAAGTCGCAACAAAGTCACTGAGAAGAAAAAGCGACTACAGAGAAACAAGTGAAAAACACCTATAGATTTCCGTGTATTTTGCGCAGAACAAGTAGTCACAGAACCCCCAGTCACAGACCCCCCCCAATGCGTTTTGTGAATTTTTCCCCTGGCTTTTGGAGTATTTCGGCACAGTGAAACGAGGCAGTTTTATTCGTAGTTTATTGAGCTGAAATATTCATATTGAAAGCTGCTTGTTTTTATCATTTTGGACGCTGCCATACTGGTTATGCCGCCCAGGCTAAATCGAATACTCTCTGTACATGGAAATAAACAAATAGTGCAGTGTGTTGGGATAAATACTGAATGGAATACCTCTCAGAGATGGAAGTGCCCTTGTTATACACATAATGCCCTTTATATTGTCATTATATTGGCTTAAGGTGGCCATACACACTAAGAATACCAAGGTCGAGAGATCTTTTCCCGGTATCCCTACCTACGGGTGAGCGATATCAGGCTAATTTGGTCGTTTGGCCTCAATTAGTACGATGGATATAGGCGTCCGCCAGTTCGGAAACCGAATCAACGAGCCGATGTGGTCCCCAATCTGACTCATTTTCAAACCTGCCCGATTTCAGGCCAGATATCGGTCGGGTAGGCCCATCGTTAGTGCCCATACAGAGGCCGATAAGCTGCCGAATCAGTCTGAGGCACCGCTATTGCCAGCTAGAATCCGCCCGTGTATGGTCCTTTAGTTACCGCCTATTTCATTGGCACAAAAAGAAACCGAGCCAACCAAGAACAAAGTCTTATGTTCTATATCTACCGGTCTGTATTTGAGGCTGAAGCCCAACCAGAGGAAGCCTGTGAGATGAAATAGTGGTCAGTAGTTTTAGGTTCCTTAAGTTGACTCTTGTACAATGTGTGGGTTTATAGTTGTCTGTAGGGATGAGTTTTTTCCCAGGCATGGATTCGCTGCAAAATTTTGCATTTCTTTCTTGCGAAACTGTCCCAAAAATTTGCCAAAAAACTGAAAAATTGCGGTTGCATTAAAAAAAAGTCCTGTGCATCAAAAAAAATTGCATTAAAAAAAGTCCTGTGCATCAAAAAAAGTTGTGCCACATTTTACCAATTTTTTGCTGTTTCACAAATTTTTCAGAGAAATGGGACACATTAACTCATCACTAGTTGTCTGTAAGTTGCAAATTCCATGATGGGGTGGGTGGTGCGTGCGACTGGACATGGAGGGAAAGAGCTGTTCCAAATGAAGGGCACTCAATCAGGTTGTGGCAACCAATTCTAACATCTAGCCACCTTCTGGGACCTTATCCTGGTCCGTCAGCACTTTATGGTTTCTGGCTTTTAGGTATTGGCCCAAACCCTGAAACTTCTGCTCAGAATGTGATTCACATTATGAAACTGTGCTGCCTGCCTTCAGTCTTACTGTTGGCTTCAGTCCTCTCTCTTGTGGCAACCGATTTCAACATCTAGCCACCTTCTGAGACTTTATCCTGGTCCTTCAACTCTCTATGGTGTTTGCCTATTGGCTGAAAACCTGAGAGGTTTCAGTCTTGGCTTTAGTCCTCTCTCTTGTGGAAACCATTTTCAATATCTAACCACCTTCTGGGACCTTATCCTGGTCCTTCAGCACTTTATGGTTTCTGGCTTCTAGGTATTGACCCACATCCTGAAAGATCCAATATCAAAACTTCTGCGCTGAATGTGATTCACATTATCAAACTGTGCTGTCTGCCTTCAGTCTTGGCTTCAGTCCTCTCTCTTGTGGAAACCGATTTCAACATCTAGCCACCTTTGAGACCTCCTCCTGGGCATTGAACTCTCTATGGTCTTTGCCTATTGGCCTATTGCCTAAGATGTCCTATATCATTTGCCTTCTGTCTGATATGTGAGTAAGAGGGGTCTCTGTAGGACTTCTCCTGCTCTTATAAATAAAACAGTGGAGATAACCGATGCCCAAGCTGCCCAGGAGTGATCCACCAACATCCATGCACTTTGATCGTTGTTGGACCATAACACACGGGGGCACATTGGGACTTTGCTGTGACATTGCATTTTGCACCAAAGTCAACATTGTGTTTGCTGTGACTTCTCAGTAACTGAGCGAATGTCCAGGAATATGTTCATCGTATCACAGGAACCCGATGGCACATAAAGTTCGGCCTCAGCCAGTTCCCTGCCAGCTGCTCGCAGTGTGACAAGGACATCTGCTCCTTGTGCTTCATGCCGTACGCTTGCTGACTTTGCCTTGTTAGGGGTTTTTCATTCTTCTTAGTGACGCTCCAGCTATCTTCATGGCACTCCGGGGAAAGGAAGAAAAATATGGCTGCTGCCAGGATGTGAGTGCTGTATATAGGTATGCCAGCCCGGAGTAATGGCACCGCTACATCCATACGTTTCTTCTGCACAAAGCTGGATTCATACGTAGGGACAGAGACAGGGGAAATGTTGGAAGGGTTACTGCCTGCCCTGCTCTCATTTCCCTACAGAAATAGGGGTTGGTAGCACTAGGTAGGTACCTAATATATAGGGGCAGAGACAGGGGAAAGTGTTGGAAGGGTTACTGCCTGCCCTGCTCTCATTTCCCTACAGAAATAGGTGTTGGTAGCACTAGGTAGGTACCTAATATATAGGGACAGAGACAGGGGAAATGTTGGAAGGGTTACTGCCTGCCCTGCTCTCATTTCCCTACAGAAATAGGGGTTGGTAGCACTAGGTAGGTACCTAATATATAGGGGCAGGGACAGGGGAAAGTGTTGGAAGGGTTACTGCCTGCCCTGCTCTCATTTCCCTACAGAAATAGGGGTTGGTAGCACTAGGTAGGTACCTAATATATAGAGGCAGAGACAGGGGAAAGTGTTGGAAGGGTTACTGCCTGCCCTGCTCTCATTTCCCTACAGAAATAGGGGTTGGTAGCACTAGGTAGGTACCTAATATATAGGGGCAGAGACAGGGGAAAGTGTTGGAAGGGTTACTGCCTGCCCTGCTCTCATTTCCCTACAGAAATAGGGGTTGGTAGCACTAGGTAGGTACCTAATATATAGGGACAGAGACAGGGGAAAGTGTTGGAAGGGTTACTGCCTGCCCTGCTCTCATTTCCCTACAGAAATAGGGGTTGGTAGCACTAGGTAGGTACCTAATATATAGGGGCAGAGACAGGGGAAAGTGTTGGAAGGGTTACTGCCTGCCCTGCTCTCATTTCCCTACAGAAATAGGGGTTGGTAGCACTAGGTAGGTACCTAATATATAGGGGCAGAGACAGGGGAAAGTGTTGGAAGGGTTACTGCCTGCCCTGCTCTCATTTCCCTACAGAAATAGGGGTTGGTAGCACTAGGTAGGTACCTAATATATAGGGGCAGAGACAGGGGAAAGTGTTGGAAGGGTTACTGCCGGCTCTCTTTAAAGAAGTAAGGATAGGTAGCACTGATTAGGTATAATTATAATACACTGTATTGCAAACATAGTGGTTTGTAGCAATGGTTAGACAGACAGGTTCCCTTTGCTTGAGGCAGAGGTGGCAGTGCCGGGGGGAGCACACTAACCCTGGGAGGGCTGCCAAGGAAACTGCAATTCACTAAAAACCATGGTAATGAGGAAGGTGCAGATAAGGTTATGGGAATGTTCAAGGTCAAAATTATATTCAGTTACACAGGGTAGTGCTATATCCAGCAATCCCCAAGCCAACTAAAGTCCTATTGTTATTAGCATTATTATTAATATACTTGCCATTCGTTCATGTGGGAGACTTCTGATTGGTTACTAGTATGTAGCATACGGAAGGAGTAAATGTGATTGGCCTGTTTGTCTTAGTAAATCCATAGGGAAAAGATCCCACAGACAATATTAACCCTCTGGAACTTTCCTCTGTGTAACAGCAGAACAAACAGAGAGCAGCTGGAGGGGGTGCTGGGCACATAAATACCTACTGGCAGCCCTTACACTGTATCCTGCTGATCCATAGATATTCCAGCTCGCCCTTCTCCCTCCATTATCTATCTATCTATCTATCATCTATGTAACATCCATTTATGTTGTACAGGTATTGGACCTGTTAACCAGAATGCTCGGGACCTGGGGTTTTCCGGATAAGGGGCCTTTCCATAATTCGGATCTCCATACCTTAAGTCTGGCTGCTAAAAATGTTTATTAAACAGTAATTAAAAAATAGGGCTGTTCTGCCCCCAATAAGGGGTAATTATATCTTAGTTGGGATCAAGTACAGGTACTGTTTTATTATTACAGAGAAAAGGGAATCATTTAACCATGAAATAAACCCAATAGGGCTGTTCTGCCCCCAATAAGGGGTAATTATATCTTAGTTGGGATCAAGTACAGGTACTGTTTTATTATTACAGAGAAAAGGGATCATTTAACCATTAAATAAACCCAATAGGGCTGTTCTGCCCCAATAAGGGGTAATTATATCTTAGTTGGGATCAAGTACAGGTACTGTTTTATTATTACAGAGAAAAGGGAATCATTTAACCATTAAATAAACCCAATAGGGCTGTTCTGCCCCAATAAGGGGTAATTATATCTTAGTTGGGATCAAGTACAGGTACTGTTTTATTATTACAGAGAAAAGGGAATCATTTAACCATGAAATAAACCCAATAGGGCTGTTCTGCCCCAATAAGGGGTAATTATATCTTAGTTGGGATCAAGTACAGGTACTGTTTTATTATTACAGAGAAAAGGGAATCATTTAACCATTAAATAAACCCAATAGGGCTGTTCTGCCCCCAATAAGGGGTAATTATATCTTAGTTGGGATCAAGTACAGGTACTGTTTTATTATTACAGAGAAAAGGGAATCATTTAACCATGAAATAAACCCAATAGGGCTGTTCTGCCCCCAATAAGGGGTAATTATATCTTAGTTGGAAATAATTTTTAAAAATGTGAATTCTTTGATTAAAATGGAGTCTATGGGAGATGGGCTTTCTGTAATTTGGAACTTTCTGGATAACGGGTTTCCGCATAAAGGGTCCGATACCTGTATAAGGTAACTGACATATCTCACCATATGGGAATATATTCTCCTGATGTTCCTGCCATGGGAATCCCATATAAATGGAGAATACAAAAATAATTTTGTGACTTCAACTTCAAAGTTTTGTCCCTTCAACTTCAAAAGTCAAGATTCAACTTTCAGCTCCATCCCGACATTTATCACATTTAAGAAATCACTCGACTCAAAGAAATAAATCCTTTTATGAAATATTCTCGTTGCCTTCGCCTCCCGGAGAGTTACGGGAAATGAAAGAATTTGAATAAATCATTTGTTTTAGTGCCTGTTTTTTTTTTTTTCCTAAAAGTCCCATTTTGGATGGTAAATAATTTGATACAAAACCGAGAAAAGTTTGTTTCAGTTCTTTAACAAAATTAGTGATGGGGGGTGAAGAAAGCCGGCATTGTTACAGGTTGTTAATGGAGGCATGGTTGGTGGGAGGGGCTACAGTACATGTACTTGATCCCAACTAAAATATAATTACCCCTTATTGGGGCAGAACAGCCCTATTGGGTTTATTTAATGGTTAAATGATTCCCTTTTCTCTGTAATAATAAAACAGTACTTGTACTTGATCCCAACTAAGATATAATTACCCCTTATTGGGGGCAGAACAGCCCTATTGGGTTTATTTAATGGTTAAATGATTCCCTTTTCTCTGTAATAATAAAACAGTACCTGTACTTGATCCCAACTAAGATATAATTACCCCTTATTGGGGCAGAACAGCCCTATTGGGTTTATTTAATGGTTAAATGATTCCCTTTTCTCTGTAATAATAAAACAGTACCTGTACTTGATCCCAACTAAGATATAATTACCCCTTATTGGGGGCAGAACAGTCCTATTGGGTTTATTTCATGGTTAAATGATTCCCTTTTCTCTGTAATAATAAAACAGTACCTGTACTTGATCCCAACTAAGATATAATTACCCCTTATTGGGGGCAGAACAGCCCTATTGGGTTTATTTCATGGTTAAATGATTCCCTTTTCTCTGTAATAATAAAACAGTACCTGTACTTGATCCCAACTAAGATATAATTACCCCTTATTGGGGGCAGAACAGCCCTATTGGGTTTATTTAATGGTTAAATGATTCCCTTTTCTCTGTAATAATAAAACAGTACCTGTACTTGATCCCAACTAGAATATAATTACCCCTTATTGGGGCAGAACAGCCCTATTGGGTTTATTTCATGGTTAAATGATTCCCTTTTCTCTGTAATAATAAAACAGTACCTGTACTTGATCCCAACTAAGATATAATTACCCCTTATTGGGGCAGAACAGCCCTATTGGGTTTATTTCATGGTTAAATGATTCCCTTTTCTCTGTAATAATAAAACAGTACCTGTACTTGATCCCAACTAAGATATAATTACCCCTTATTGGGGACAGAACAGCCCTATTGGGTTTATTTAATGGTTAAAGAACCATAGTGTGTATCTGGTTGCTAGGGTCCAGTTTAACCTAGCAACCGTGCAGTGGTTTGAAAGAGAGACTGGAATGTAAATAGAGGAGGGCCTAAATAGAAAGATAGGTAATAAAAAACAACCATAGCAATAAAACTGGAGTCTCACTGAACAATAACTTTTGGTTGCCGGGGTCGGTGACCCTCCTGTGAAGGCTGGAAAGAGCCAAAAGAGGAAGGCAAATAATTAAAAATCTATGAAAAATAAAACAAATGAAGACCAATTGAAAGCTTGCTAAGAAAGGGCCATTCTATAATGTACTAAATGTTCCTTTTTATGATAAAGGCAGCTGTCAATCATATTTTGCATGCCCCGCCTCTATGCCTCAAACATAGAGGCGGAGCAAACAATTAGTTTTATTTTCCATTGAGCACTTACCTTCCCCCTCCCTCCTCAGTATCTGATTGTGTAGCCAGTACACAGGCATCAGCTCCTCCCGTTCTGCCTTATAAACAAGATTATTGAATGATGCATAGCTTTGCCTTACTAACACTGCCCACAAAATGGCGGCTCCCTGCTGGTTGTGATTGTGTGATTCCAAGACTGAAGGAACAAGATTTATATTATTTATACAGTGTAAGTGATGTTTATTTTTTTTGACAAACACAATAGAAAGGAATATGGAATTATTTCTTAGGGTGACAGGTCCCCTTTAACGGCGCCGGAGTGTGGGGTGATTCTGCTTTAAATGGTTCCTTCATCAGCCGCAGAGCATTACTTATAGCATGTAGACAACATTTTCTTTTATCAAAATAATGAAAGCCATTTTCCAAAATACTGGATTATTTTAGGTCTGAAACATCCCGCCACCCCCGCCCCATGCCCCCCCCCCCCCCGCCATTGCTTTAGTGCCGGATTCCCCCAGTAAAGTTCTATAAGACTTTCCTTTAAATGCAGAGAGCGGAAAGTCATCTCATCTTGTTTGATATTTCACACACACAGATCCCCAGATTGAATGCATTCTCAGGCAGGGCACCTTAACTATCAATCACCCAGACACATAGGAGGATGAGCAAGCAAGTCTTGGCATTTTAAATGAATTTATTTGCACATTCTCATCAATAAACACCACTGTAACTTTCTCTCTCACTCGGAAAGTTCTGTTCCCCAGCGACAGCGACTGAGCCGAACCCACAGCATCCAGAGAGGGACAGGAACCCATACAGTCACCTGCTCTCTCTCTCTCTCTCTCTAGTGCCCAAGTTGGGGGTCACTGACCCCGGCTGCCAGAAAACTATTACTCTGTTTCTTTTTAGACCTTATTTTTCTATCCAGGCCCTCTCATATTTATATACCAGTCTCTCATTCGAACTACTCCCTGGTTGCTAAGGTAATTCAGACCCTACATAGTTACATAGTTATATAGGGTTGAAAAAAGACCACAGTCCATCAAGTTCAACCCTTCCAAGTAAACCCAGCACCCACAGCCCACACCTATCAATCTATACACTCACATACATAAACTATATATACAACCACTAATACTGACTGTAGGTATTAGTATCACAATAGCCTTGGATACTACCCCGGCAGGGCATTCCCCAACCCCCTCACTGCCCTCACCGGGAGGAACCCCCTACCCAACATCCCCCGGCAGGGCATTCCCCAACCCCCTCACTGCCCTCCCCGTGAGGAACCCCCTACCCAACATCCCCCGGCAGGGCATTCCCCAACCCCCTCACTGCCCTCACCGTGAGGAACCCCCTACCCAACATCCCCCGGCAGGGCATTCCCCAACCCCCTCACTGCCCTCACCGTGAGGAACCCCCTACCCAACATCCCCCGGCAGGGCATTGATTCTTCCTGGTTTCTGTTGACTGACCTCTTCTTACTGTCTTCTGCCTGCCCCAACCACTGGACTGTCACTGGACTTATTCTTGCTTCTTCACCACAAGTCATGACTTTCCCCTGGGTCCCTGGCAAAGAACTGGATTGATTAATAATCCCAACATAGACTCTAACGTCTACCATTGCACCTCATGTGATGGTCTCACCAAACTCAATATTCTGCACAATACATAGCACATAGACTCCAGCCCACAAGTCCATAACCTGCTTCTCATAATATTTTTGTCTCTATAACTTATTGTTTTGTAACATGAACATGGGATACATGCAAAAGATTATTCTTTGTTGTTTTCTTTCTGATCTTCTTGGCTTTGGTCATTGCACAGGCTCCGGGAGCTCTGGACTTGCTCATTACTGATCGACACACTCCACTCATGTTTGTTGATGTCACCATAAAGGAGGTGGACAAAGATTCAAGGTTCAAGATTCCACAAGGATCCTGAGCATAGGGGAGAACTTTAGAGACCTGGATCTTCACAGTCAGAGGGGTCATGTACCTCCAAGCTGGTACAGACAATGCATTATCGTTATCCTTGGTGGACCTTTAGGTGGCCTTCAAACCTGCTTTAGGGCTTTTTGTCATACATACTGAGTAACTGGAGACTATTTTGAGTTTCTACAGTTCCAACAAAATGTAATAACATAAACTGAGGTACTAATTATAAAACAAAGATTGTACTCTCAGTTTCCAGTATTCTTTTTCTAGCTTCGTCTGGACTCTGGTCGATATTACTGGTTTCCCAATGCACCACATTATTGCCATCTATGAGTATAGACATCTGCCATCCTGTTAATCTCAATTTCTGAGAATTTTTTTTTCCTACCTGCCAACCATGCCCTTTTCCCCAAGGCAGTCCCAAGTTTGTACCCATAAATAGGTGCAGTTTGTGGGCAGACTAGGGACGGGTCAATCGATATCCCGTTGGCAGGAATGATATTGCAATCAGCTCTGCTTGGCACCACTTATTCCAAAGAGAGCTTTCATCTCTGCAATGTACTGGAAGCAGCAATGTTTATATAAAATAGTGAGCGCGGGATAAATCAATATGCCAATGTTTTATAGCATTAAACTACCTTTCAAGCGTGTCATCGCGGGGACTGTATTTATATCTTTATTTGTATAACGCTTTCGATGTACAGAGCACTTCAGAGAATTAACGAGTATAACAACACGGGCAGATAAGCTTAACACTGTATCAATATTATATAATATACCAATATGAACTTTGCCAAGATGAATATGAATAAAACATAAGAAGAGCATAAGAGACTATTATAGACTTATTTATCTTCCTGAACATCTTCTTTTCTGCAGATTACTTGAAATATATTTGTTGCTTCTACATTATTATATTTTATCTTTTTTACATTGTCAGGGAGTGTTATTCTCATGGGCATCCCAAAATGCCAAGTCCAACGGCTGAGTGTCACTTCTAGCTTGCCAGAAAAGCCTCAAGTGGCAGGTCCAATGGAGAAGGACTCATGATGGATGATGTGCATACTTGGGCAAAAACCAATCTCCTTGATGAGAAATGAAGATGCTCTATGTATGTTTGCCCTATGAATACATAACGACCTTCCTGATGTGGTTGGAGGTGGAACGAGGCATGTAGTAGACCTCCTCTGGTCAATGAATGGCAGGTCTACAGGAAAAGGCTCATGATGAATGATGTGCATACTTGGACACAATCTCCTTGATGAGGAATGAAGATGTTCTATGTACGTTTGCCCCATGAATACAGAACTACCATCCTGATGTGGCTGGAGGTGGGAAGAGGCATGTATTAGACCCCCTCTGGCCACAAGTGGCAGGTCCAATGGAGAAGGGCCCTTGATGGATGATGTGCATACTTGGGCAAAATCTCCTAGATGAGAAATGAACATGTTCTATGTACGGTTGCCCCATGAATATAGAACTACCTTCCTGATGTGGTTGGAGGTGGGAAGAGGCATATAGTAGACCCCCTCAAGCCTCCCTCTGGACACGAGTGGCAGGTCCATAAGAAAAGAATTCATGATGGATGATGCACATACTTGGGCACAAACCAATCTCCTTGATGAGAAATGAAGAAGTTCTATGTACATTTGCCCCATGAATACAGAACTACCTTCATGATGTGGTCGGAGGTGGGAAAGGCATGTAGTAGACCCCCTCAAGCCCCCCTCTGGCCACTCCTGTGTAGTCAGGAGCATCAAAGGGACAAGCTTTCAAGCCAGCGGTGTAACTCGGTCACTCTGGGACCCACTGCAGAAAAATCTTCTAAGGGGACCCAGTGCGTCCAGTTCCTTCTGGCCCCACCATGCCACTTTTGCGGATTTAGTGCTGCTACAGCTTTTACTTTGGCGCAACAGGAGCCCTGAGCCCCGCTTACTATGGGGGACAGGTGTGTTAATGCTGTTTGGCGTGCCTCCACCCAGGGGTTATGTTGTGGGACTATAACTCCCACCCTGGGACCTTGATATAACTCTGTGCAATGCAGGGGATCCATACAACTCCCGGCACCTTTCCCTTCCCTGGGGTAGTTGCTTAACGGCGGGTAGGTGATCCCAGTGCAGGAATGAGCCAGATACACACGGGTTGTGATGAAATAGATGAATGCTGTTTATTTGGGTAGGACCTCTCCAGGAGCGGCATACAAATCACATGGCAGGGCATATACTCCTTACTTCTCATTGAGAACCTTCTCCTGTTGGACTACCCCACGGTACTCACGCCATATGCTCCCCTCTAGGTGCTCTCCCCGGTACTCTCGCCAGGAGACACTCCCTCTTGGAGTTCTCTCCAGTACTAACGCAAGGCAGTTACACCACAGGGACCCACACCAGTACTCTCGCCTAAGCACCCTCAGATCCGGCCTCCTGGACTAGCGGCGACTTGATCCACCTACCTAGCCACTTTGTGCCCTGCACTCCAGCAGGTGTAATGCTGGGGGTCTTAACCCCACTACCACTCCTGGAGGGGCAATATCCACCCATTCTAACTTGGTGTCCTACATGGCACTCCTAGAGTGTCCTATTACTCAAAACTACTATCTATTAACTGGATATATGTGGAGCGCCTCTATCCGAGGCACTCCCAGCACTAAGAACCAACAGAACATGGCTGCATGCCCTTTTATATCCCAGCACCCCATCTAGTGGTTGCTGGTGAGAAATGCAGGGGAAACTCCCTTTCAGCAGAAAAACATCTAGGACCACTTTTAGGTGTCCAATTCCCTAAGCCCACCCTCTAGTGCCTGTCTAAGGAGAACCCATCCTAGGGGCCCCAAATCTGGGGATCCCTACATAAAGGTGAGGGGCACTATGGTACAGCAGACCTCGTGGTCTGGGCCCCCCTGTTGCTCAGGCCCCTCCGTGGCTACAGGGTCTGCTGTATACATAGCTACACCATTGTTTCAAGCAACTTGGTACTCTTGAACTGGCATTTGGGGTCTCAGTAATGACCCCTAATGGCTCGGACACCAAAGGTGCTGGGACACATATGCCAAGATGGCAATTTAAGCGCACGGTTAAAAAAGTATTGGGAAATAATTGTCCATGGGATTTTTTCCAGCTTTTTGCCATTATTAAGTTCTGTTTGGTTGCTAAAAGTCTTTTCAAGACAGAGTGAAACTGGCATCCCTGTCCCTCCGGCCATATGGCTACCAGCCTTAATTTGATGGCCGGGGGGAGAACAGATTGTTCTTCAACAATAGAGCGAAGGTTGGAAAAATACAACATTTTCTCAAGATAAAGTTCTATCAGTCTGTAACTGTTAAAGAAAAGTCCACTTTATTAATGTTGAAATCTCCCTTATTAAGATGCTATTAACATTATAACTGAACTCGAGATATTCAGCCTCCTCACAGCTAAACGGAACCTCACCTGCTGTAACCTCTGGTTGGCTTTACTTGCCCCCGGCAATCTTCTCGCTGACCCACATAATGTCTAGATAAAATCACTATTATAGTCATTTATTCCTAATGGGCCCAGAGCCATTAAAATGCACTGCACTAAATGATCTTCTTCCCTCCTATTTCTTTTCTAAATACAGTTGCAAGTTGTAATGTGCTAAGGTGGCAGTTCTATCAGAGCCCTTATATGATCATGTTCCTGCTGAATTGTGCTTAGTACAGGGGAATCCCTATGTGCCATAGTTTTATGGTATCTCTGTACAGGCTATGAGCAAACTTAGGGGGCTGTTCCTGCTGAATTGTGCTTAGTACAGGGGAATCCCTATGTGCCCATAGTTTTATGGTATCTCTCTGTACAGGCTATGAGCAAACTTAGGGGGCTGTTCCTGCTGAATTGTGCTTAGTACAGCGGAATCCCTATGTGCCATAGTTTTATGGTAACTCTCTGTACAGGCTATGAGCAAACTTAGGGGGCTGTTCCTGCTGAATTGTGCTTAGTACAGCGGAATCCCTATGTGCCATAGTTTTATGGTATCTCTGTACAGGCTATGAGCAAACTTAGGGGGCTGTTCCTGCTGAATTGTGCTTAGTACAGGGGAATCCCTATGTGCCATAGTTTTATGGTATCTCTCTGTACAGGCTATGAGCAAACTTAGGGGGCTGTTCCTGCTGAATTGTGCTTAGTACAGCGGAATCCCTATGTGCCATAGTTTTATGGTAACTCTCTGTACAGGCTATGAGCAAACTTAGGGGGCTGTTCCTGCTGAATTGTGCTTAGTACAGGGGAATCCCTATGTGCCATAGTTTTATGGTAACTCTCTGTACAGGCTATGAGCAAACTTAGGGGGCTGTTCCTGCTGAATTGTGCTTAGTACAGGGGAATCCCTATGTGCCATAGTTTTATGGTATCTCTCTGTACAGGCTATGAGCAAACTTAGAGGGCTGTTCCTGCTGAATTGTGCTTAGTACAGCGGAATCCCTATGTGCCATAGTTTTATGGTAACTCTCTGTACAGGTTATGAGCAAACTTAGGGGGCTGTTCCTGCTGAATTGTGCTTAGTACAGCGGAATCCCTATGTGCCATAGTTTTATGGTATCTCTCTGTACAGGCTATGAGCAAACTTAGTGGGCTGTTCCTGCTGAATTGTGCTTAGTACAGGGGAATCCCTATGCTGCCATAGTTGTATGGTATCTCTCTGTACAGGCTATGAGCAAACTTAGGGGGCTGTTCCTGCTGAATTGTGCTTAGTACAGGGGAATCCCTATGCTGCCATAGTTTTATGGTATCTCTCTGTACAGGCTATGAGCAAACTTAGGGGGCTGTTCCTGCTGAATTGTGCTTAGTACAAGGGAATACTTATGCTGCCATAGGTATATTGCATTTCTGTAAAGGCTATAAGCAAAAGAGATGGTTCCTGCTGAATTGTACTTAGTAACTGTTAAACTATTTGGCTAGATTATACTTAATGGTTATGGGACAGAAAGATTTAACATGAAAAGCATAAATTCAATGTCAAGAGACAACAGCAGTTTTCACATCAGTTTAGTAAGAAGGAAGGGAGGGTAATCACTGTGCTGCATCTGGCACTGAGGGAAACAGACGCTATGGTAGTTATTCCGCCTTTCCCTTCTGTCCCTCTAGGCAGCACAGAACCATAGAGATTACCAAGCCGTGGGGCTAAGCCGCTAAGGGAAGGTCGGGTTCTTATGAATCACTTCTCCAGATGCACCAACATCTGCCTGCCCGGCTGAAACTACAGATTAAACTGAAATGGAGATGCTTCATGCAAAGTGTCAAAGGGAGGAGAATGCAGCACTTTTAGCTCCGTATCCCAAGCCCAATAAGGAACCGTATTAGAGTCTGTGAGGTCTGAACTCTCTTGGGCCAGGGTGGGGCACCCATTGGCACGTGGTGTGGCTTATAGGTGATGATAGGAGGAAAAGTCAATGCAAATATCGAGTTCTAAACTAGGGTATCCATTGCCACAGCCCCCTGCTGGCTTTTCCGGAGTAAAAATATGGCACCTTGGTTTCTTTTGGTTGGTTCCTGGGACTCCCCACATTCACATTCTTCAGGGTTGCATTGCTTTTTGACTAAAAAGATCTTCTAAGGAATTACTTGAGCTAAATATGTATAGCTTATATACATAGTGACACAGTAAGTTAGGTTGAAAAAGTCAGGAAGTCCATCACGATCAACCATAATGCCTATATATAACCTGCCTAACTACAAGTTGATCCAGAGGAAGGCAAAAAACCCCATCTGAAGCCTCTATAATTTGCCGCAGAGGGGAAAAAATTCCTTCCTGACTCCAAGATGGCAATCGGACCAGTCCCTGGATCAACTAGTACTTGAGAGGCTATCTCCCATACCCCTGTATTCCCTCACTTGTACTGAGAGCTATGCCCCCCTACCCCTGGTATTCCCTCACTTGTACTGGAGAGCTAATCCCCCCCTACCCTGTTATTCCCCTGCACTTGTACTGAGAGCTATCCCCCCTACCCCGTATTCCCCTCACTTGTACTGAGAGCTATCTCCCCCTACCCCCTGGTATTCCCTCCCTGTGTACTGAGAGCTATCCCCCCTACCCCTGTATTCCCACTGTACTGAGAGCTATACTTGTACTGAGAGGCCCCCTACTCACCTGCTAGCTGTAATACTGAGAGCTATCTCCCTACCCCTGTATCCCTCACTTGTACTGAGAGAGTATTCCTCACTTGCTGTATTCCCTCAATACTGAGAGCTATCCCCCTACCCCTGTATTCCCTCACTTGTACTGAGAAGCTATCTACCCCTGTCACTTGTACTGAGAGCTATCTCCCCTACCCCTGTATTCCCTACTTGTACTGAGCTATCTCCCCTACCCCTGTATTCCCTCACTTGTACTGAGAGCTATCCCCCTACCCCTGTATTCCCTCACTGTACTGAGAGCTATCCCCCCTACCCCTATCCCTCACCTACCTACCCCTCCCTCACTTGTACTGAGAGCTATCCCCTACCCCTGATTCCCTCACTTGTACTGAGAGCTATCCCCCTACCCCTGTATTCCCTCCTTGTACTCTACCCCTCTATTCCCTTCATTGTACTGAGAGCTAATCCCCCTACCCCTGTACTAGAGCTATCCCCCTACCCCTGTATTCCCTCACTTGTACTGAGAGCTATCCCCTACCCCTCCTACCCCTGTATTCCCTCACTTGTACTGAGAGAGCTATCCCCCTACCCCTGTATTCCCTCACTCCTCACTTGTACTGAGAGCTGAGAGCTATCTCCCCTACCCCTGTATTCCCTCACTTGTACTCTACACTTGTATTCCCTCACTTGTGAGCTACTCCCTACCCCTGTATTCCCTCACTTGTACTGAGAGCTATCTCCATACCCTGTATTCCTCACTTGTACTGAGAGATTGTACTGAGAGCTATACCCTGTATTCCCTCACTTGTACTACCCCTGTATTCCCTCCTGAGAGCTATCCCCCTACCCTCACTGTACTGAGAGCTATCTCCCCCTACCCTGTATTCCCTCCTGAGACTATCTCCCCTACCCCTGTATTCCCTCACTTGTACTGAGAGCCCGTATTCCCTCAGCCCCTGTACTCACCAGCTGTACCCTGTATTCTCCTTACTGGGCTTCCTACCCCTGTATTCCCTCACTTGTACTGAGGGCTATCTCCCCTACCCCTGTATTCCCTCACTTGTACTGAGAGCTATCTCCCATACCCCTGTATTCCCTCACTTGTACTGAGAGCTATCTCCCCTACCCCTGTATTCCCTCACTTGTACTGAGAGCTATCCCCCATAACCCTGTATTCCCTCACTTGCTAAAAAGCCACCCAACCCCTTCTTGAAGCTATACAGTATAATGTATCAGCCAGTACGACTGATTCGGGGAGGGAATCCCACAACCTCACAGCTCTCACAGTAACAAATCCTTTTCCAAATATCCAGAAGGAACCTCCCTTCTAAACTAGGGTATCCTAAATGGAGTGGGTGCCCTCGTGCCCGTTGGAAGGCCCTACTGGTAAATAAAACATTAGAAAGGTTATTATATGATCCCTTTATATATTTATACATAGTTATCATACCACCCCTTAAGCGCCTCTTCTCCAGTGTAAACAGACCCAACTTGGCCAGCCTTTCCCCATAACTGAGACTTTCCATACCCTTTACCAGCTTAGTTGCCCTTCTCTGGACCCTCTCTAACTAATTAATGCTTGTGCACTGGAGCCCAAAACTACACGGCATATTCTAGATGGGGCCTTACACTTATATAGTTTTCCATATTTTTCTGCTCTGGCTGATCTGATCCTGACCTTTTGTATCTTCAGACTCAGTAAGCTGTAGATACATTGTATGTATGTATTATTATATTCTAGTGTTGGTATCTTGTGGTATCTCTGAAGGTCAGAAGAACGATCCATGCAGTTCCTAACTGAGAGATTTGCCGAGTGTTCTCTGTGTTGCAGCTCCATCATCCCTGTTTGGGATTGAAGTCCCAGCCTAACTTACTTATGGCCCAGTTGTGGCATAGATCATGGTTAGGACATTGCCAAAGAACGGTGGATGCCCTGGACATGGCCAAAAATAACACAGATTCTCTTCCCAAAAGGTTACTGTCTCTGTATCCTGCACTTTTAATCCACCCCCATCCTTCGATGCCCCCCTTTGGTGGTAAAGGACCTAATTCTTTGAGCCCGTGGTCCGTCCTTAGTGCTCATCGGCCAATTCTAGTCATGACCTCTGCGCCCCAATGTGGTGGGAAAGTACAATAGAGTAAAAGTGTTAATGACTTTATACAAGGAAGTTTGCTACAAACTTTTTTGTGTTTTGCCTCTAAATAAAAGTTTATGTATAATTATCATATATACTGGAGGGAATTAGTGCAGTTCCATTATTAGATTTGCTAACATTAAACTATATTTCTTATTATGAGATATAATCTATCATCCTACCATTTATTTGCTGTTACCTTGAGTTGGGGAATATCTTGAGAGAATTCAAGTGATTTATTTGTACCGTCGGTGGCAACAACTTAAATAAACTTTAAATTCCCCTTTTGGTAAGTTTGGAACGTGAACATTTTATGTATGCAGGAATAGAGCATTGGACCCAGAGGACAACCTTGGCGCACCCCCTGCCTTAGCCCAAAAGTTTCACCACTCCAACCAACAAGTAGATAGCTCTCTCCCTTCCTGTACCAAACAGTGAGACACTAAATACAGTATAGGTATCGGACCCCTTATCCGGAAACCCGTTATACAGAAAGCTACAAATTGTGGAAAGGCCATCTCCCATAGACTCCATTTTATTCAAATAATGCAGAATTTTAAAACTGATTCCCTTTTCTCTGTAGTAATAAAACAGTACCTGTACTTGATCCCAACTAAGATATAATTACCCCTTATTGGGGGCAGAACAGCCCTATTGGGTTTATTTAATGGTTAAATGATTCCCTTTTCTCTGTAATAATAAAACAGTACCTGTACTTGATCCCAACTAAGATATAATTACCCCTTATTGGGGCAGAACAGCCCTATTGGGTTTATTTATTGGTTAAATGATTCCCTTTTCTCTGTAATAATAAAACAGTACCTGTACTTGATCCCAACTAAGATATAATTACCCCTTATTGGGGGCAGAACAGCCCTATTGGGTTTATTTCATGGTTAAATGATTCCCTTTTCTCTGTAATAATAAAACAGTACCTGTACTTGATCCCAACTAAGATATAATTACCCCTTATTGGGGGCAGAACAGCCCTATTGGGTTTATTTAATGGTTAAATGATTCCCTTTTCTCTGTAATAATAAAACAGTACCTGTACTTGATCCCAACTAAGATATAATTACCCCTTATTGGGGCAGAACAGCCCTATTGGGTTTATTTAATGGTTAAATGATTCCCTTTTCTCTGTAATAATAAAACAGTACCTGTACTTGATCCCAACTAAGATATAATTACCCCTTATTGAATGCAAAACAATCCTATTGGATTTAATTAATGTTTTATTGATTTTTTAGTAGACTTAAGGTATGGAGATCCAAATTATGGAAAGACCCTTTATCCGGAATACCCTTGGTCCCGAGCATTCTGGATAACGGGTCCAATACCTGTATATTGTTCCAGAATGCCATTAATGCAAAGTAGCTTATAGATACTAATTAGTCACTCTGAGTCACAGACTTTGGGCTGATCAAGACCTAAGACATATTTCCCCCGTATTATGGGCTTTATATATTATAAGCAGTTTTTGTACAGACAAGATTTCCCCGAAGGACTCAACCCTTCACCATGCAGAATTGTTCATGGGAGACTAAGGTGCCATGAACAATTCAAAACAGAAAAAGGACCTCAGTGAGGGGCTTTTTTTATCGCAATAGGCCTCTTATTCTTGACTTCAGAAGAATCCTTGTCCTTTGATAGCAACATAAAGGTGGACAATCTCATGAAGGGAGGTAAGACACCTCCACCCTGGCAGCCTCTTAAGACTTCCCCAAGCATTGGGCCCAAGAGGATTTGCAAAATCCAGCTGTGAGGCTGCCTGGGCCTGGGCCTTTCTAAACTTCAGTTTATCTATTGCCTTCCATCCTCCAAAATGTCATTATTCAGATCAGCACCTGGGGTTCCCTCCATGAAAGCTTTCATCCTTTCCCTGTCCAAAATAGTTATGACCTTGTTAAAGTCTCCAGCCACACTGAACGGGCCAGAGGTGTGGACATATTGTTGTACTTCTTTAAACAGGCCTTTTCTCCCTGACACTGACTGAGACCCATGGATGTTTATAAACCTCAGTCTACACCCCTCCACCGTAACATCCAACATAAGGGATCTGCCTACCTCAGTATCCGTGAGATGGGGCACCTTCATCCTCCTAGAAAGCCTCCGGAACAATGAGCCAACAGAAAAAAACATAGGACCCCAGTGCCACTCTGTAGATGCTCTTTAACATCAGCAGTTGTGAGTAACCTTGTCTTTTGGATGGAAAGATGTCTTCTTGAAGTCTTCTTGAAATTGGTAGACTTGAAACATTGCTTGAGGTGTTTTCATACTACTGACTTTGGATGAAATTAACCTGAGAGGTAAGAAAGCCATAATTAGATATTATTTTCTTTGCTTCCTTTATCTTCTCCCCATCGTCTTCTTTTGCCAAGTCCCCCCTCTAGTTAATCAAAGTGTTTGACCTGAGTTTCATCACCAAGAATTATCCCTTCATCAAAGTCTTCTAATTGACTTTTACATCTACCTTCCTTCCACTTTGTAGGATTATCTCTTTGTTCCAAGTTTCAAACTACACTCTTTGTGGCCCTTACCTGCCGTTTTCTTTCTTTCTCCTTTTCCATTCCTATTCTTTCCAACTCTTACACCTCCTCCATAGCATCTCAACATGTTTCACTGTCTTTCTTTCTTCTCTCCTCTTCCATTCCTATTCTTTCCAACTCTTACACCTCCTCCATAGCATCTCAACATGTTTCACTGTCTTTCTTTCTTCTCTTCTCTTCCATTCCTATTCTTTCCAACTCTTACACCTCCTCCATAGCATATCCCCATGTTTTATTGTCTTTCTTTCTTCTCTCCTCTTCCATTTCTATTCTTTCCAACTCTTCCACCTCCTCCATAGCATCTCAACATGTTTCACTGTCTTTCTTTCTTCTCTCCTCTTCCATTCCTATTCTTTCCAACTCTTCCACCTCCTCCATAGCATCTCAACATGTTTTATTGTCTTTCTTTCTTCTCTCCTCTTCCATACCTATTCTTTCCAACTCTTCCACCTCCTCCATAGCATCTCAACATGTTTTATTGTCTTTCTTTCTTCTCTCCTCTTCCATTCCTATTCTTTCCAACTCTTCCACCTCCTCCATAGCATCTCAACATGTTTTATTGCCTTTCTTTCTTCTCTCCTCTTCCATTCCTATTCTTTCCAACTCTTACACCTCCTCCATAGCATCTTAACATGTTTTATTCCCTGATAAAACATCGCATTTATTTTACAAACTTATATTCATTGATAGAACACATTTAGACGGAAGGGTTTTACCATTGTTACCACTTTTGCTTCTTTTCTTCATTTTCGCTCATTCCTCTGATGCAGGAACATAGGAAGACTGTGGAATGGGTTCAAATGTAGTTGACTTCAAGCGGACACAGAGGTCCCAACATAAAGGACAATAAGCGTGAGATATGAACTGAGTTGTAAATAGTTCTGCAAAAATATAAAAGATGTTGAGCTGGAAATTCACAGAAAATAAAGAATGAGCCGGGGACAGAAAGTGAT
Source organism: Xenopus tropicalis (assembly GCF_000004195.4). Classification (NCBI taxonomy): domain Eukaryota; kingdom Metazoa; phylum Chordata; class Amphibia; order Anura; family Pipidae; genus Xenopus; species Xenopus tropicalis. Next base: position 13,328,962 of record NC_030677.2, on the reverse strand, counting down.
AGGACAGAAAGGATATTCTCCTAAATCAAATGATGATGGTTTGCAGCCAGAAATACAGAGCACAGAAAAAAAATTATTTAACAAAAATGAATAGAAAAGGGTAATATTTCTTGTTATATAATAATCACTGAAATTGTTTTGTAATAAATAAATCATGCACATTAATGCCGTAAGTGTAGGAATGGGAAAGCAAATCTTAAGGTGCTACAACATCATTGGCTTTATTGTAAACTACAGTTTAAATGAAAAAGATGCTGATGGAGGTTTACAGGGGGAGGGGCAGGGAGTCTGTGACTCAAGCAATGGGTGGGACTAGATCACTCTTATGGTAGCTTGCAGGGGGAGGGGCAGGGAGTCTGTGACTCAAACAATGGGTGGGACTAGATCAATCTATTGGTAGTTTACAGGGGGAGGGGCAGGGAGTCTGTGACTCAAGCAATGGGTGGGACTAGATCACTCTAATGGTAGCTTACAGGGGGAGGGGCAGGGAGTCTGTGACTCAAGCAATAGGTGGGACTAGATCACTCTAATGGTAGCTTACAGGGGGAGGGGCATGGAGTCTGTGACTCAAGCAATGGGTGGGACTAGATCACTCTAATGGTAGCTTACAGGGGGAGGGGCAGGGAGTCTGTGACTCAAGCAATGGGTGGGACTAGATCAATTTATTAGTAGTTTACAGGGGGAGGGGCAGGGAGTCTGTGACGTAAGCAATGGGTGGGACTAGATCAATCTATTGGTAGTTTACAGGGGGAGGGGCAGGGAGTCTGTGACTCAAGCAATGAGTGGGACTAGATCAATCTAATGGTAGCTTACAGGGGGAGGGGCAGGGAGTCTGTGACTCAAGCAATGGGTGGGACTAGTTCAATCTATTGGTAGCTTACAGGGGGAGGGGCAGGGAGTCTGTGACTCAAGCAATGGGTGGGACTCGATCACTCTAATGGTAGCTTACAGGGGGAGGGGCAGGGAGTCTGTGACTCAAGCAATGGGTGGGACTCGATCACTCTTATGGTAGCTTACAGGGGGAGGGGCAGGGAGTCTGTGACTCAAGCAATGGGTGGGACTAGTTCAATCTATTGGTAGCTTACAGGGGGAGGGGCAGGGAGTCTGGGACTCAAGCAATGGGTGGGACTCGATCACTCTAATGGTAGCTTACAGGGGGAGGGGCAGGGAGTCTGTGACTCAAGCAATGGGTGGGACTCGATCACTCTTATGGTAGCTTACAGGGGGAGGGGCAGGGTGTCTGTGACTCAAGCAATGGGTGGGACTAGTTCAATCTATTGGTAGCTTACAGGGGGAGGGGCAGGGAGTCTGGGACTCAAGCAATGGGTGGGACTCGATCACTCTAATGGTAGCTTACAGGGGGAGGGGCAGGGAGTCTGTGACTCAAGCAATGGGTGGGACTTGATCACTCTTATGGTAGCTTACAGGGGGAGGGGCAGGGAGTCTGTGACTCAAGCAATGGGTGGGACTAGATCACTCTAATGGTAGCTTACAGGGGGAGGGGCAGGGAGCCTGTGACTCAAGCAATGGGTGGGACTAGATCACTCTAATGGTAGCTTACAGGGGGAGGGGCAGGGAGTCTGTGACTCAAGCAATGGGTGGGACTAGATCAATCTATTGGTAGTTTACAGGGGGAGGGGCAGGGAGTCTGTGACTTCAAGCAATGAGTGGATAGATCAATCTAATGTTAGCTTTACAGGGGGAGGGGCAGGGAGTCTGTGACTCAAGCAATGGGTGGGACTAGATCAATGTAATGTTAGCTTCAGGGGAGGGCAGGGAGTCTGTGACTCAAGCAATGGGTGGGACTAGATCACTCTAATGGTAGCTTGAGGAGGAGGGGCGGGGAGTCTGGGACTCAAGCAATGGGTGGGACTCGATCACTCTAATGGTTAGCTTTACAGGGGGAGGGGCAGGGAGTCTGTGACTCAAGCAATGGGTGGGACTCGATCACTCTTATGGTAGCTTACAGGGGGAGGGCAGGGAGTCTGTGACTCAAGCAATGGGTGGGGACTAGTTTCAATCTATTGGTAGCTACAGGGGGAGGGCAGGGAGTCTGGGACTCAAGCAATGGGTGGGACTCGATCACTCTAATGGTAGCTTACAGGGGAGGGGCAGGGAGTCTGTGACTCAAGCAATGGGTGGGACTCGATCACTCTTATGGTAGCTTACAGGGGGAGGGCAGGTGTCTGTGACTCAAGCAATGGGTGGGACTAGTTCAATCTATTGGTAGCTTTACAGGGGGAGGGGCAGGGGAGTCTGGGACTCCAAGCAATGGGTGGGACTCGATCACTCCTAATGGTAGCTTACAGGGGGAGGTGCAGGGAGTCTGTGACTCAAGCAATGGGTGGGACTTGATCACTCTTATGGTAGCTTACAGGGGAGGGGCAGGAGCGAGTCTGTGACTCAAGCAATGGGTGGGACTAGATCCACTCTAATGGTAGCTACAGGGGGAGGGGCAGGGAGCCCTGGTGACTCAAGCAATGGGTGGGACTAGATCACTCTAATGGTAGCTTACAGGGGAGGGGCAGGGAGTCTGTGACTCAAGCAATGGGTGGGACTAGATCAATCTATTGGTAGTTTACAGGGGAGGGGCAGGGAGTCTGTGACTCAAGCAATGAGTGGGACTAGATCAATCTAATGGTAGCTTACAGGGGGAGGGGCAGGGAGTCTGTGACTCAAGCAATGGGTGGGACTAGATCAATGTAATGTTAGCTTACAGGGGGAGGGGCAGGGAGTCCTGTGACTCAAGCAATGGGTGGGACTAGATCACTCTAATGGGTAGCTTGCAGGAGGAGGGGCGGGGAGTCTGTGACTCAAGCAATGGGTGGGACTAGTTCAATCTATTGGTAGCTTTACAGGGGAGGGGCAGGGAGTCTGGGACTCAAGCAATGGGTGGGGACTCGATCACTCTAATGGTAGCTTACAGGGGGAGGGCAGGGAGTCTGTGACTCAAGCAATGGGTGGGACTCGATCACTCTTATGGTAGCTTACAGGGGAGGGGCAGGAGTCTGTGACTCAAGCAATGGGTGGGACTAGATCAATCTATTGGTAGCTTACAGGGGGAGGGGCAGGGAGTCTGGGACTCAAGCAATGGGTGGGACTCGATCACTCTAATGGTAGCTTACAGGGGAGGGCAGGGAGTCTGTGACTCAAGCAATGGGTGGGACTCGATCACTCTTATGGTAGCTTACAGGGGGAGGGGCAGGGAGTCTGTGACTCAAGCAATGGGTGGGACTAGTTCAATCTATTGGTAGCTTACAGGGGGAAGGGGCAGGAGGCTGGACTCAAAGCATATGGTGGCGACTCGATCACTCTAATGGTAGCTTACAAGGGGGAGGGGGGGGGGGGGGGGAAAAGGATTTCTGTGACTCAAGCAATGGGTGGGAACTCGATCACTCTTTATGGTAGCTTACAGGGGGAGGGGCAGGGAGTCTGTGACTCAGCAATGGGTGGGGGATAGTTCAATCTATGGTAGCTTACAGGGGGAGGGGCAGGAGTCTGGGACTTCAAGCAATGGTGGGACTCGCATCACTCTAATGGCTAGCTTACGGGGGGGCAGGAGTCTGTGACTCAAGCAATGGGTGGGATCGATCACTCTTTATGGTAGCTTACAGGGGGAGGCAGGGAGTCTGTGGACAGCAAATGCGGTGGACTAGATCACTCTAATGTAGCTTACAGGGGAGGGGCAGGAGCCTCTGTGACTCAAGCAATGGTGGGACTAGATCACTCTAATGTATGGCTTACAGGGGGAGGGCAGGGATCTGTGACTCAAGCAATGGAGTGGGACTCGATCACTCTTAGGTAGCTTACAGGGGAGGGGCAGGGAGTCTGTGACTCAAGCACAGGGTGGGACTTAGATCACTCTTTGGTAGCTTACAGGGGGAGGGGCAGGGAGCCTGTGACTCAAGCAATGGGTGGGATAGATCACTCTAATGGTAGCCTTACAGGGGGGGGGCCAGGAGTCTGTGACTCAAGCAATGGGTGGGACTCGATCACTCTTATGGTACTTACAGGGGGTAGGGGCAGGGAGTCTGTGACTCAAGCAATGGGTGGGACTAGATCACTCTAATGGTAGCTTACAGGGGGAGGGGCAGGGAGCCTGTGACTCAAGCAATGGGTGGGACTAGATCACTCTAATGGTAGCTTACAGGGGGGCTGTAACACAAGCAGTGGGCTGAACTTTCATCCTTTCCCTGTCCACATTCCATTATTATCCTCTTTACCATCTTGCTTTCTCACCCCTGGTACTTATATTTTTCTTTTTTTCCCCTTCTTACACCCCCTATCTTTCTCTCATACATCCCTCTTTTCCTTCTCTTTCCACCTCTCCATCCATTTTTTCATTTGCTCTCTATTTTTATATTTTTTTTGTAGTTTTTTTTATTTTATTTAGTTATTCAGCTTTATGTTCAGCAGCTCTCCAGTTTTAAATTTCAGTCGCTACCTTGTTACTAGGGTTTTGTTAACCCTGGCAACCAGACAGTGCTGTGAATAGGAGAGGGACTAAATAAAAAGATAAGGAATAAAAGATAAGCAGTAAAAATAAAATTGTAGTCTCAAAGAGAAAACGTGTTTTGGCTGTCGGGGTCAGTGACCCCCATGGGAAAGCTGGAAGGTAAATTATTTAAAAACTATATATATCTTTGTCCACTTTATTAACCATTCTCTTGATTTGTGAGTCCCTTTCCTGTAGCCCAATGGCCCCCAGGCTGGGGATTCTGGGTAACTGATTCACTCACAGTGCTTTTACCATTGAGTTTCCTTTAGTCCAATCCAACAGCATCTCTCTGCTTGGGTTTGTACATATCTATGGAGGGGTTCAATCCTCTTCAGCCAATATGTGCAACTTCTGAACTACTTTATTCTAGTAAGAAGCACTTGGAGTAAATAGTCAGCGGGTGAGGGAGAGGTTACAGCACTCACATAGAGGTACAGAAGTTTAACAAGAAACAAAGCTCCCTGGGGCACAGCATCATAGTTACATAGTTACATAGAGTCCATCAAGTTCAACCCTTCCAAGTGAACCAGCACCCACAGCCTATACTTACCTATCTATCCACTCACATACAGACCCATACTGACCTATCTATCCACTCACATACAGACCCACACTGACCTATCCACTCACATACAGACCCATTACTGACCTATCCACTCACATACAGACCCATATGACCTAATCACTTCACATACAGCACCCCACATGACCTAGATCTATCACTCAATACAGACCCATACTGACTATCCACTCACTACAGACCCACACTGACTATCTATCACTCACATACAGACCCACACTGACGCTATCTATCCACTCACATACAGACCCATACTGGGATCCTATTATCCACTCACTACAGACCCACACTGGCCTATCTATCCACTCCACATACAAGACCCACACTGACCTATCTATCCACTCACATACAGACCCACCACTGACCTATCCATCCACTCACATACAGACCCACACTGACCTTTCACTTCACATTACAGGACCCATACTGACCTATTATCCACTCACATAAGAACCCACACTGACCTATCTATCCACTCACCATACAGACCCACACGGACCTATCTATCCACTCACATACAGACCCACACTGACCTATCCATCCAGCTCACATACAGACCCATTACTACCATCTATCCACTCAACATACAGACCCATAACTTGACTATCTATCCACTTCAAATACAGACCCACACTGACCTATTCCTATCCACTCACATACAGACCCACACTGACCTATCTATCCCACTCACATACAGAACATACTGACCATAAATCTATCCACTCACATTACAGACCCACACTGACCTATCTATGCCACTCACATACAGAACCCACACTGACCCTATCTATTCCACTCAACATACAGGACCCACACTGACCTATCTACTCCACTCAACATACGACCCACACTTGACTATCTATGCCACTCACATACAGGACCCACCTGACCTATCCACTCACATACAGACCCATACTGACCTATCTATTCCACTCACATACAGACCCATACTGACTATTCTATCCACTCAATTACAGACCCACACTGACCTATCTATCCACTCACATACAGACCCATACTGACCTATCTATCCACTCACATACAGACCAACACTGACCTATCTATCCATCACATTATCAGACCCACACTGACCTATCTTATCCACTCCATACAGACCCACACTGAACCTTATCCACTCACATTTACAGCACCCATAAGCTGAACCTAATCTATCCACTCCATACAGACCCATACTGACTATCCACTCACATACAGACCCATACGACCTATCCAACTCACATACAGACCCACACTGACCTATTCTATCAACCACTCACATACAGACCCACCACGACCTATCCACCACATACAGGACCCATACTGACCTATCTATCCACTCACATTACAAGACACACTGACCTATCCACTCACATTACAACCCAACACTGACCTATCTATCCACGTCACATACAGACCCATACTGACCTATCTATCCACTCACAATACAGACCACACTTGACCTATTCCACTCACATACAGCCCACACTGACCCATCTATCCACCACATACAGACCCATACTGACCTATCTATCCACCACATACAGACCCACACTGGACCTATCCACTCACATACAGACCCAACTGAACCTATACTATCCACTTACATACATGACCCACACTGACCTATCTATCCACTACATTACAAGACCCACACTGACCTATCCACTCACATACAGACCCACACTGACCTAATCTATCCACTCACATACAGACCATACTTACCTATCTATCCACTCACATACAGACCCACACTGACCTATCCACTCACATTTACAGACCCACATGACCTATCCACTCACATTACAGACCCACACTTGACCTATTCATCCCACTCACATACAGACCACACTGACCTATCTATCCACTCAGCATTACAGGACCCACATGACCTATCATCCACTCACATACAGACCCATACTGACGTATCTATTCCACTCACATACAGACCCACATCTGACCTATCCACTCACAACAACCCAACTGACCTATCCACTCACATACAGACCCACACTTGCACCTATCTATCCACTCACATACAGACCCACACTACCTATCTATTCCACTCAAACAGACCCACACTGACCTTTCCACTCACATACAGACCATACTGACCTTATCCACTCACATACAGACCATACTGACCTATCCACTCACATACAGACCCACACTGACCGATCCACTCACATACAGACCGCTATACTGGACCTATCTATCCACTCACATACAGACCCATACTGACCTATCCACTCACATACGGACCACACTGACCTATCCCTCACAGCCGTACAGACCCACCACTGACTATCACTCACATACAGACCCAACTGACCTATCTATCACTCACATACAGACCCATACTGACCTATCTATTCCACTCACATACAGGGACCCACACTGACCATCCTCACATACAGACCATACTGACATCTATCCACTCACATACAGACCCACACTGACCTATCACTCACATACAGACCCACACTGACCTATCTTATCCACTCACATTACAGACCCACACTGACCTATCCACTCACATACAGACCCACACTGACCTATCCAACTCACATACAGACCATTACCTGACCTATCTATCCACTGCACATACAGGACCCATACTGACCTATCCATCACATACAGACCCACACTGACCTACCACTTCACATTACAGACCCACACTGACCTATTCCACTCAAACAGACCCATACTGAACCTTACTATCCACTACATACAGACCCATACTGACTATCTATCACTCACATACAGACCCACACTGACCTATCACTCCACATTACAGGACCCTACTGACCTATCTATCACTCACATACAGACCCACACTGAACCTATCCACTCACATTACAGACCACATGACCTATCGTATCCACTCACATACAGACCCACACTGACCTATCCAGCTTCCACTCCATACAAAGACCACACTGACCTGTCACTCACATACAGACCCATTACTGACCTATTTCTATCCACTTTCACATACAGACCCACACTGACCTATTATTCCACTCACATAACAGGACCCACACTGACCATCTATCACTCACATACAGACCCACACGACCTATCCATCCACTCAATACAGAACCCATTTACTGACTATCTATTCCACTAATACAGACCCACACTGAACCTATCTATCCACTCACATACAGACCCACACTGACCTATCTATTCACTCAAATACCAGGACCATACTGACTATCTATCCACTCACATACAGACCCACACTGACCCTATCTATCCACTCACATACAGACCCATACTGACCTATCTAATCACCACATTACAGACCCACATGACCTATCTATCCACTCACGATACAGACCCACACTGACCTATCTATCCACTTCAATACAGACCACACTGAACCTATCACTCACATTACAGACCCATTAACTGACCAATTATTCACTTCACATACAGACCATACTTGACCTGTATCTATCACTCACATACAGACCCACACTGACCTATCCACTCACATACAGACCATACTGACCTATCTATCCACTCACATAACAGACCCACACTGCTATCTATCCACCACAGTACAGACCCATACTTGACCTATCTATCCACTCCATACATGACCCCACACTGATCCTTATCTATCCACTCACATACGACCACACTGACCTCTATCCACTCACATACAGTACCCACACTGAACCTATCCACTCACATACAGGACCCATACTGACCTATCTATCCCACTCACATACAGACCCATACTGACCTATCCACTTCACATACAGACCATACTGACCTATCCACCAACATACAGACCCACATGACCTATCTATCACTCCACATACAGACCCACACTGACTATCCACCCACTACAGACCCATACTGACCTATCTATCCACTCACATACAGACCCAACTGACCTATCCACTCACATACAGACCACACTGACCTATCTATCCACTCACATACCAGACCCATACTGACCTATTCTATCCACTCACATACAGACCCCCACACTTGACCTATTCCCTCACATACAGACCCCACACTGAACCCATCTATCCACTCACATACGGACCATACTGACCTATCTATCCACTACATCAGACCACACTGACCTATTCCACTCACATACAGACCCATACTGACCTATCTATCCACTCACATACAGACCACACTGACCTAATCTATCCACTCACATACAGCCACACTGACCTAGTCCACTCACATACAGACCCACACTGACCTAATCTATCACTTCACATTACAGACCATACGGTTACCTATCATCGATCCACTCACATACAGGACCCAACACTGACCTACAACTCACATACAGACCCACACTGACCTATCCATCACATACAGGACCCACATGACCTATCTATCCACTCACATACAGACCCACACTGAACTATTATCCACTCACTACAGACCCACACTGACCTATCTATCCACTCACATACAGACCCATTACTGACCTGATCTATCCACTTCACATACAGACCCACACTGACTACCACCACATTACAGACCCATTTACTGAACCATCCACTCAACATACGACCCCACACTGGACCTATCTATTCCACTCACATACAGAGACCACACTGACCTATCTAATCCATCACAACAGACCCACACTGACCTTTCCCACTCACATACCAGACCCATTACTTGACCTATCCACTCACTACAGACTCATACTGACTATCCCACTACATTACAGACCCCACACTGACCTATCCACTCACATTTACAGACCCGATACTGACCTAATCTTATCCACTCAATACAGACCCAAACTGACCTATCCACTCACATACAGACCCACACTGACCTATCCACTCACATACAGACCCACACTGGACCTTATCCACTCACATACAGACCCATACTGACCTATCTATCCATCACATTAAACCCATTACTTGGACCTATCTATCACTTTCAACATTACAGACCCACCACTACCTATCCACTCCACATACAGACCCATACTGACCTATTCTATTTCCACTCACAAACAACCCACAACTGGACCTATCCCACTTCACATACAGACCCACACGACTATCTATCCACTCACATACAGACCCACACTGACCTATCCACTCACATACAGACCCACACTGACCTATCTATCCACTCACATACAGACCCACACTGACCTATCCACTCACATACAGACCCACACTGACCTATCTATCCACTCACATACAGGCAAGCGCCTTTTTTTCCAGAGAACCAACCCCAACCCTGACAGTCTAACCTCATAGTTTAACCCTTCCATCCCATTTCCTAGTTTAGTTGAATAGTAACCTGCCACTATACAATCTATGGGACTGGCGCCACATTGCCTGAGTACATAGAGCTAATGGCACGACTGTACAACATACTGTAGATATAAATGAGCTCCTCGGTACCAGCCTATAATAACACTGCTGGTAGGCAGGGAACTTTTCTGCAGAAGAAGGAGATGGGCCGCTGTGTTCTGAATAGCAAGCAATTAATTATCAAGCATCTCCCTGCAGATTTGTCTCATTGATTGTAGAAACATATTTCTGTGTTGTGAGAAAACACAGCTTTGATAAATGCTCTGTAAATGTGTCTAATTGCTTTTTGTAATGATTTTTTTCTCTCTCTGTTTATTTATTGTGTATAATTAGACATTTGTTGGGGAATGAGAAACCGCATTAGGGAACACAAATAATAAAAGCAGGAATGCTGTCAGTTCGCTTTACTCTTGACCTTTTTTTTCATTTCATACTGTTTTTTGTTTTTTTTTCCATTTCTCCATAAAATCACATTCATATTCTTCATTGTAAAACAGACACAAAGGTATCAAACAGAAACTCAATAGGGAGGCAGCGCTAATATTCAGTTCCAGGGGAGCCCAGAACAACTCATTTTGCTGCACTACAGAGAGATCGATGGTCGGACGCGGGAAGCAGAAAGGCTCAGGGAATAAATATAAAACAAGCAAGAAAAATCCTCCTCTCTACATATTAATTGTGCTTGTTACGGACGTAGGTCTGATAGAAACGAGGGGTATTATGAATGTTGTGCTTTTGTGATGGGCGATATATATATTAGGCAGACATGCAGGTAAATTAGAACTAAAGTCAAGGAATTATTCAGGGATACTTTTCTTACCCATAGGAAGCAGCGATACAGACAATCCTATTCACAGGATGAAAGGGGCGCCAAGGGGAGCAGTCACAGCCTCAAACAAAAGGATTTTATTCAACAAAAGGTTTAACTTTGAAACAATTTTTTTGCAGGGAATATAATTCTGCCTCAATTCCCCCTCTCTCTTTATGCACTTCTGATAAGCGACGGGCAGTTTTCCATTGCTAAATAATAACAGAATGCTCTGTTATACAGATAGCTAGAATCTCAGCCATAAAGCAGGGCAGGACTGCTGCTTACAATGGGGGGATCAGATAGGATCTGTGCCACTGTGACAGAATGCTCTGTTATACAGATAGCTAGAATCTCAGCCATAAAGCAGGGCAGGACTGCTGCTTACAATGGGGGGGGTCAGATAGGATCTGTGCCACTGTGACAGAATGCTCTGTTATACAGATAGCTAGGAATCTCAGCCATAAAAGCAGGGGCAGGACTGCTGCTTACAATGGGGGGGGATCAGATAGGGATCTGTGCCACTGTGACAGAATGCTCTGTTATACAGATAGCTTAGAATCTCAGCCATAAAGCAGGGCAGGACTGCTGGCTTACAATGGGGGGGATCAGATAGGATCTGTGCCACTGTGACAGAATGCTCTGTTATACAGATAGCTAGAATCTCAGCCATAAAGCAGGGCAGGACTGCTGCTTACAATGGGGGGATCAGATAGGATCTGTGCCACTGTGACAGAATGCTCTGTTATACAGATAGCTAGAATCTCAGCCATAAAGCAGGGCAGGACTGCTGCTTACAATGGGGGGATCAGATAGGATCTGTGCCACTGTGACAGAATGCTCTGTTATACAGATAGCTAGAATCTCAGCCATAAAGCAGGGCAGGACTGCTGCTTACAATGGGGGGATCAGATAGGATCTGTGGCACTGTGACAGAATGCTCTGTTATACAGATAGCTAGAATCTCAGCCATAAAGCAGGGCAGGACTGCCTGCTTACAATGGGGGGATCAGATAGGATCTGTGCCACTGTGACAGAATGCCATCTGTTATACAGATAGCTAGAATCTCAGCCATAAAGCAGGGCAGGACTGCTGCTTACAATGGGGGGATCAGATAGGATCTGTGCCACTGTGACAGAATGTTCTGTTATACAGATAGCTAGAAGGGGCCCCTGTTAGAAAATGGTGGTTTGTATGGTGCTGGCATGATGAATTGCCACTACTGCACTTGGCAGAACTGTGTAATTCAACAAAAAGGTTTAATAACAATTCCAAAGGCAGGAAAGACAATTCGTCAGGGCAAGCGACAAACAAACACAGTCCAAAACAGGTCCATATAGGTCCTTATAGGGGACTTAAAGTACAGGGGAGGGGGGAGAAGGAAAGGCAAAAAGGGACTTGCAAGACAACCTACAGGTTACACCAACAGTACCATCTGTGGCCCAACCTGGAGGAACAGTAGACATTGTGCAGCGGGTCCCTGGTTCCAAAACAGGGTGTTCCAGACAGGTTAAAGCTGATTGATGAAGTGCTCTCCTCATTTTAAACAGTGTAAAGGTTCATCTGACAGAGTAAAGGTTCCATCGTGTCCTCCAAGAATTCCATACCAGAAAAGTGCCCTCTGAAGAACCAAATCAATCAAGTGTGATTCTTTATTGTCTCATAATGCACTGCATGTTTGCACCTGATGAAGGATCAGTGGATCCGAAACATGCAGTGCGTTATGAGACAATAAAGAATCACACTTGATTGATTTGGTTCTTCAGAGGGCACTTTTCTGGTATGGAATACTTGGAGGACATGATGGAACCTTTACTCTCTCAGATGAACCTTTACACTGTTTAAAATGAGGAGAGGACTTCACCAATCAGCTTTAGGCTGTCTGGAACCCCCTGCTTTAGAACCAGGGTCGCTGCACAATGTCTACTGTTCCTCCGGGTTGGGCCACAGATGGCACTGTTGGTGTAGCCTGTAGGTTGTCTTACAAGTCCTTTCCTCCCTTTCCTTCTCCCCCCCACCCCATGCTTTAAGACCCTGTTTTTTTTTAACCTTGACCTTCTATAAGGACCTATATGGACCTGTTCTGGACTGTGTTTGCTCGTTGTTTGACAACCCCCCTGCTGCCAGGCTTCCTTATGGGATATCCCATAAGGATGGGAGTCATTCCAGATGGGCCTAGCCAAACCCCCTCTAAACATATTTCCTTCTACAGGACCTAAAGATCTAGGGGACTATGGCCTCTAGGTTCTGTCTCCTTCTCTGCCCAATTCCTGGATTACATCCTTTAGTAACTCCCAGGCTTCCTTGCAACTTTCTACAGCTCCCAAATATGGTTGCTGACACACCTAACAACATGGCGCCCATAGGGAAAAACAAGCGGCCTACTGCCTACTCCTCTCCACCATTTCCCCACATTGGACTGGCCTCCATATTGATGATGATCACAGCTCTGGCTCCTCCTTCTCTCACCATGCATCCAGGGATAGGTTCCTTAGTCCTACCTAGGGATATCCTTAGTCAAGAGCTAAAGGAACTCCATATTTAGGGCAGAACTCATTATGGCACCTGTTGTTTTTAATTAAGAGAAGACTGTACCCTTACGGGGTCTATAAACTATGTTTATGGACTTGTACAATGTGGCTGCTTGGGGTGCTTTATGCTGTCTCCATAAAAAGCCATGAAAGGAAATAATATGTGTTATTTTTTTTAAAGAATAAACAAGTTGGAGTAAAGAAGATAAAACAATGTGCACATAATAAGCACCACAATGGCACCGAGCAATAAAAAGAGCCGGAGAACAATTCATTGGGCAATTAGTCTGCGATAACATGAGAATTACATCTTTGTTTGTGGAAGGTCTATTGTGCGGGTAAATGAAAGCCGAATTATGCAAAGAAATTTCTGGCAGGATAAATAAATAAATAAGCCCCCCCCCCCTGCAGCCGAGTACGAGCCCTTTATGAGTTGCGCTAAAACATCCATTGTTGTCCATTTTTTCTAAAGTTTAATCAAACCCTGCACACATGGCGAGGATGCAAATGGAGACGCGCTGCGTTCATTGTGTTACGGGGACAACTTATTCCTAAGCAGCTTTGTCTTGTAGGGGGGACAGATTTGTCAGTGGCACTGAGGAATATTTAAAGGGAAACTGTCATGATATTTATGGGGTATTTTTAATTTCTAAATGACACTGTTACACAGCAAATAATTCCCTCTGCCATTTAACATTTTATTCCTCAACCAACAAATGTATTTGTAGCTGTAATATTGGTGTGTAGGCGCCATCTCAGTGCATTGTGCCTGAGTCTGAGCTTTCAGCCGGCGCTACTCATTAGAACTGCTTTCAGCTAACCTATTGTTTCTCCTACTCCCATGTAACTGGAGGAGTCCCAAGCCGGACTTGGATTTCTTACTATTGAGTGCTATTCTGATACCTACTGGGAGCTGCTATCTTGCTCCCTTCCCATTGTTCTGCTGATCGGCTGCTGGGGGTGAGGGGGGATATCACTCCAACTTGCAGCAGAGCAGTAAAGCAATCCTATCCCTCTACAGTTACTGAGGTATTTTCCTCTAGTCACAGGGGCCAAAATACTGGCCACCCTCAACTGCAAAGGAATACTGACATGGGAAAACATGATTTTTTTTCAAAACCCATCAGTTAATAGAGCTTCTCCAACAGAATCCTGCATTGTAATCTGTTTTTCCCATGGGGCTAGCCATATTCTTCATTTCCCAGGGTGCCACAGCCATGTGACCTGTGCTCTGATAAACTTCACTCACACTTTACTGCTGCGCTGCAAGTTGGAGTGATATCCCCCCCCTCACCCCCAGCAGCCAATCAGCAGAACAATGGGAAGGGAGCAAGATAGCAGCTCCCAGTAGGTATCAGAATAGCACTCAATAGTAAGAAATCCAAGTCCGGCTTGGGACTCCTCCAGTTACATGGGAGTAGGAGAAACAATAGGTTAGCTGAAAGCAGTTCTAATGTGTAGCGCTGGCTGAAAGCTCAGACTCAGGCACAATGCACTGAGATGGCGCCTACACACCAATATTACAGCTACAAATACATTTGTTTGTTCAAGAATAAAAGGTTAAATGGCAGAGGGAATTATTTTCTGTGTAACAGTGTCATTTAGAAATAAAAAGTGCCCCATAAACATCATGGCAGTGTCCCTTTAGATGTGTTAATAAACCCATGAAACAGTGAGCTCTCAAAATACTTGGTACCCTTCACTTATTTTTTTTTGGTGGGGGGGGGTTTCTATTATACTGATATTTTGCTAATCTACATTGCTAATATCCTTTATAGTCCTTTGCCCAACTGATTTATAGATATATAAATACATGGGACGCAGAGTGGCCGAGGCAGCAGTAAGGCTTCCATACATATTAAGAACATCCTTTATGTTTATAGCTTGCTCTGCGCTTTGTTTTACAGATTGAAAAACACCAGTACAACGTCCACGGAGCTATTTACATTTCAATTATACTTTTTGTTGCAATAATCTGTGTAATTAGCAATTTCCCAAAGCGCTACTACACGGGTTTTTTTTTTAACAGAAAATCTGAAATTGTGCAGCTAGAGACCGGAAAGGTACATTATTCCTCTATTATATATATATATATTCCCCTG
The DNA here is from genome assembly GCF_000004195.4 of Xenopus tropicalis. NCBI lineage: Eukaryota > Metazoa > Chordata > Amphibia > Anura > Pipidae > Xenopus > Xenopus tropicalis. The sequence goes on along the minus strand of NC_030677.2, from coordinate 13,313,121 downwards.
CTCAGTCTGTTTCTATAGGCAGCAGGTTTGTTAAATGACCCAGATAAATGATTTGCTAATATCAAGACATATCTAACGAGTAATTGAGGTGAGATTGTGAAACGAGGGTCGGTGCGATGTTGGGAAATATATTTCATGTTCTCTGTAGGGAGAAGCGTTTGTATCACATGTGTTTGTAATGTCGGCTCTGGCTCCTCCGCTGTGTAACTGTAACAGAGTGATTGTATTTGTAGCTGGGATCCCTATACCTTAATTCTACTAGCAATCATTTAAACATGAAACCCAATAGGGCTGTTCTGACCCAATAAGGGGTAATTATATCTTAGTTGGGATCAAGTACAGGTACTGTTTTATTATTACAGAGAAAAGGGAATCATTTAACCATTAAATAAACCCAATAGGGCTGTTCTGCCCCAATAAGGGGTAATTATATCTTAGTTGGGATCAAGTACAGGTACTGTTTTATTATTACAGAGAAAAGGGAATCATTTAACCATGAAATAAACCCAATAGGGCTGTTCTGGCCCCCAATAAGGGGTAATTATATCTTAGTTGGGATCAAGTACAGGTACTGTTTTATTATTACAGAGAAAAGGGAATCATTAACCATGAAATAAACCCAATAGGGCTGTTCTGCCCCAATAAGGGGTAATTATATCTTAGTTGGGATCAAGTACAGGTACTGTTTTATTATTACAGAGAAAAGGGAATCATTTAACCATGAATAAACCCAATAGGCTGTTCTGCCCCAATAAGGGGTAATTATATCTTAGTTGGGATCAAGTACAGGTACTGTTTTATTATTACAGAGAAAAGGAATCATTTAACCATTAAATAAACCCAATAGGGCTGTTTCTGCCCCCAATAAGGGGTAATTATATCTTAGTTGGATCAAGTACAGGTACTGTTTTATTATTACAGAGAAAAGGGAATCATTTAACCATGAAATAAACCCAATAGGCTGTTCTGCCCCAATAAGGGGTAATTATATCTTAGTTGGGATCAAGTACAGGTACTGTTTTATTATTAACAGAGAAAAGGGAATCATTTAACATTGAAATAAACCCCAATAGGCTGTTCTCCCCAATAAGGGTAATTTATATCGTATCAGGATAGCAGTACTGTTATTTATTACAGAGGAAGAGGAATATTTACCATGAAATAACTCTATAAGGCACTGTTTTGCCCCCAATAGGGGTAATTTATATCTTATTGGGTATCAAGTACAGGTAAACTTCGTTTTATATTTAAACATGAGAAAAGGTGAATCGATTTAACCCATTAAAATACCAAAGCCGGCTTGTCTGCCGCCCATAAGGGAGTAATTTATTATTCTTAGTTGGGATCAAGTACAGGTACTGTTTATTATTACAGAGAAAAGGGAATCATTTAACCATTAAATAAACCCAATAGGGCTGTTCTGCCCCAATAAGGGGTAATTATATCTTAGTTGGGATCAAGTACAGGTACTGTTTTATTATTTAGTACGAGAAAAGGGAAGGTCATTTATGATATCTACAACTCATAGGGCTGTTCTGTACCCCAATAAGTGGGTAATTATTTATCTTGTTGGGACTAATAACGTACAGGTATGATTTTATATTACAGAGAAAAGGGTAATCATTGTAACCAATTAAAAATAACTCTCAATATAGGGCTGTCTGCCCAATATAGGCGGGTAATTTATATTGTAGGCGTTCGCTCAAATTTGGTGTCCCTACTAGATTGGTTGCCCACTATTGGATAGTCAGCCCCAGCGGAGGTAACAACTAGTAGTCGGACACCTTGGTGTTTGGCACTATACAGGGTTACTGGATTTTAAGCTTCCCTGCAAGTTCAATAGTATATAGAATCCACAGTGGTGGTCACACAGTATACCTAAGGGCTGTGCATGCATTTTGCCTGCAGGTCTTTTCAGCCTGGGACGCCTTCTTGGTATAAGAGGGTGAACAACAGGTTAGAGTAGACAGTTAAGATTGCTTATAGACACTCTAGGAGTGGGAGACAGGTCAACTTTAGCTGGTCACGTGGCCCGACAGGAGGTGTGTAATGGAGTTAATGTGCCACCTAGCACTCATCAGCTGCTGGAGTCAGGAGTCATAACGTGCTAAGTAATAGGAGATTTGCCTAATCCAGGGGTATCTAGGAGTTAAGCATTTATCCACGAGAAGAAGACGTGCTGCTGAGTGGGGTTGTCCGCTTCCGGCGGAGTACCGGGAAGTGCCCTAGTATAGGTGGCTTCTGGCGTATGAAGGTACTTCGGAGGGAACTCTCCTAAAGTGTGAATCAGTCCTAGGCGTGCAGTACTGCATAATTATTTGTGGAGAGAGGTCCTTAGGAAGTAGGGAAGTATACCCTGACTAGCCGTCATTGCATATCTGTTATGCAACCTGCCTGTCTATATCATGCTGTATCAATAAATAATTATTCCACTGGTGTAATCATCATCCAGGTTGTGCTGTTCTGCATATCTGGAGGATCCACCTGCCTGAGTAAGTTTGCAAACTACCCAGGGAGCAAGGTGCCTAAGGAGTTTGCGGTAGTCCACTCACAATTAGATTATATTTTATTATTTGATTCATGACCTGCCAGTACAAAGTATTAGGTCCCAGGAGTGGGTAGTTATATTTCATTCTATCTGCCTATTTCTTGGGTGGAGGCTAGCGCCTATTACTTTGTATAAAGTAACAGCTGTTCCCCGTCGAAGTAAGCGGGGCTCAGGATGTCTGAAAGCCCAGTATAGTGAAAGCATCAGCAGTGTAGTGCCACAGTTTAAGTATATAAGTGGGCTACATTATATTTCTTAGTTGGGATATCGAAGTACGAGTTATTGTTTTATTATTTACAGAGTAATGGGAAATCATTTAAACCATTATAATAAACCAATGGGCTGTATCTGTGCCTGCCAATAAGGGTAATTTATAGTTTAGTTGGGATCATAGTACAGGTACTGTTTTATTATTATCAGTAGTAATAAGGAATTATCATTTAAAAATTAGATTATTTGCTTGTAATTGGAGTCTATGGGAGCAGGTTGGATTCTGGGGGTGCTAGGGCCATAATCTGAGCTCACTTGCCTCAGTGGCCGCCTCAGCCCCGAGCAATGGGCAAGGTGAGAGACTCGCCGGCTTCGAGCGCACTTGTAGTATGGGTACTGGCCAAGTCCAGTCCGAACCTCTGTATAGGAGATTGGCCTTTCTATATTTCTTGAATAATGAGTTTTCTGATACAGTTATCCGCACAGCTTCCTGCTGCCACTGCTCTGGCATTATCTGGTACTCAAATTACACAGAGGGGACATTCTGAGGGGGGGGTATGACGGGTATAGAGGAGCAAAACTGAGGTCTAGTACTTTGTGTCCTGATGTCCTCCTGAAGGATTTTTTTGACAGCAGGAAGTCCTGATACTAAAGAACATGTGTACCAACTAAAGTAAGACAGATAATAATATTGTGTTTTTTTTTTTATTGGAGTGACTTTTCTGTGAGTGCTTATTGGTTAGTTTTACATTAGACCTTTCTGATAATGCCATTACTGAGTTTTTTTACTTTCCTTGCTCCCTTTAATGATCCGAACCCCTTAAAATGCCTTGGGAAGCTACTTTCAGTAACCTAACGCCTTTTACTTGTGATCACCTAGCTACATACCTATTTGCAGAGCTTCGAGTCCTTTTTCTCTTGGCACATAGGATTCCCTAACTAACGTAACTAATTCAGCGGAATCAGGCCCTAGTTGCCCATAGCACTGTTACAGGAGAGATACCTAAACTATGGCAACATAGGGTTACCTGATACTGAAGTCTTACATTTCAGCAGGAAACAGCCCTAATTGCTCATTCAGCTGTAGCAGGGAGAGATACCAATACAAAACTATGGCACTATAGGAGATTCCCTGTACTACAGCACAATTCAGCAGGTAACAGCCCCGCTTAAAAGTTTGGCTCTCTATTTAGCCTGGTACAGAGAAGTACCTGTATAAACTATGCCATAGGTGATTGTCCCACTGTACTAAAGCACAATTTCTAGAGCAGGAACCGCTCCCTTATAGTTTGCATAGGTTCGTTATCAGTAGAGATTACCTATAAAACTTATGCTCACATAAAGGGATTCCTCTGTATGCTAAGACACAATTTGCAGCAGGAACAGATGCCCCTAAGTTGCTCATTCACCTGTACAGAGGATAACGCATAAATATCTATGAACATAGGGATTCCCATGTATTCTAAGCGCACAATTCCACAGTGTTTCTATTAGTACGCATTCAGTAATACATATTTACAGTCAGCTTATGTATATTACTTATGCTTAATGTAAATGAAAAAGGCATTTATTGCTATTATATATCACTTTGTCGGCTTTGAGATATTTTGTTCATGCAGTGATAACTTGCTATTAATTGTTTTATGTATCACACACTATATATATGGGAAAGCATAATAGCATGCAGTTCCATTGCTTATAATTGAGCAGACCATCTAACTTCCCTGGGATCCTATTAATGCTCGCCACGCTCATGGTATCCACCAAAATTCCATTTATTTTTGCCTCTAGTTTCTTGAGAATCTGGCGCAGGTCTTTTCACAATTTATACACTGTCCTGAATAGAGCGACTTGCGCATGCCTGCCGCGCAATTCCCTGAATATTTTTTACTTTAACTTTATTATGAAGGAGGCGCGACACACCTTCGTACATTAGACCCATTATTCTGATTGGCAGTGGCAGCGTATCCCTAACGAGTGGTAATTATTGTGATCTGCATTTACCCTGCAAATCTGATGGTCGTTAAGTCTCTTTCCCAGTGGTGATCCTTGTGTTTAGACAACAGGCGGCCGCCGGAGAGTGAAAAAGTTCTTCGAGAGGAGAAAAGCGTGTCTTTGTGAAGGTAACAAGTTTTCTACAGTCCCATAATGCAGTGTCTGAGGACTGCTGCTTCAATGGGGGGTCATGATGTATGGTCTGGCCAGCTAGTGACAGAATGATCTGTTATCACAGATAGCTAGAATCTCAGCCTATAGAAGCTATGGGCAGGACTGCTGCTCTTACAATGGGGGGAATCTAGATATAGATCCTGATGCCACTGTGATTCAGGATGGCTCTGTTTATCAGATAGCCTGATGAATTCTCAGCCTAGCAGGAGGACTGTCTGCTTACAATAGGGGGGGGGATCAATATGGACTGTGCCCTAGTGGACAGAATGCTCTGTTTATATTCAGATAGTGCTAGAATTTCATCGCCATAAGCTAGGCAGGACTGCTGCTTACACTGAATTATATGAAACACACATCCTTGATCAGTAGATGACTATAGTAAATAGATGAATTTTATATGAAGAATTCTAAAGTCGTACAAGAAAGCAATGGATAATCAAGGAGTTACCAAGACAAAAAAAGATTTTAATTACGCCTTGTAATTATAAGAGAACCAATTAGTATAAAACGGGATGAGTTGTTAATAGGAAAGAAATCCTTTTTTTAATATCAAGGGTGAAACAGTTGGAAAGGCAGTTTCCATTAAGCAGTGATCAATGGGAGCGCGGCTGAAACGCTGTATCAGAGCCATAAAGCGAAAATGACAAGGGCCGATTGTAAACATGAAATCAAATAGCCACGGGCCATTGCCAAGTCCTAACGAGTCGAATGAATGAAGCGTCGCCGGGTCTTGCGAGGGAAGCAGCGGCCGTGGCTCCGGGACACGTGTCGGGGAGTGGGGCCCCTTTCAAGGAGAAAGCTGCACAGATGGTTATGGGGCAATAAAAGGCAATGTATGTTGAGATTTATACAGCCTTAATGGGAAAACTGCCCTCTGGGGAGAGAGCCAGGCTGGTAATGGGGCAGTCCTGAGAATGGATAATAGAATTATTCGGAAACACCGTATTAGAAGAGAGGGTAGAAGCAATCTCAACTGGGGGTCATTTATAAACACTGGGCAAATTTGCACCTGGGCAATTACCCATGGCAACCAATCATAAGTCTGCTCTAATTGTTATACCCACAGCTGACTGAAAAAATGGCATCACTGATTGGTTGCTATAGGTTACTGCCCATGTGCAAATTTGCCCGGTGTTTATAAATGAGCCCCAGTGACTTGGTGACTAATACCCCTGCCAGTGACTTGGTGACTAATACCCCTGCCAGTGACTTGGTGACTAATACCCCTGCCAGTGACTTGGTGCACTATACCTGACGTGACTCTGATAGGACTGTCGCATTACCTGCGCGTGACTTGGTGACTAAGTACTCCGCTGACCAGTGAGTTTGCGTGACCTATACCTGTGCCAGTGGACTTGGTGACTGATACCCAGCCTGCCACTGACTTGGTGATCTAGTCCCCTGCAGTGACTTGGTGACTAATACCGCCTGCCAGTGACTGGTGACTATACCTCCAGTGCACTTGGTGACTATACCACCTGCCAGGGACTTGGCACTGACTAGATACCGCCTGCAGTGTATCTTGTGTGCTAATAATCAGTGACTTGGTGACTAAATACCCTGCCAGTGACTTGGTGACTATACCTCCTCCATGTGACTTGGTGACTATAACAGTGACTTGGTGACTAATACCACCTGCCAGTGACTTGTTCGACTAATAACAGTCGATCTTGGTGATAATTACCTCCTGCCAGTGTACTTTGGTGACTATAACGTGACTTGGTGACTATACCCTACCAAGTGACTTGGTGACTAATAACAGTGACTTGGTGACTAATACCCCTGCCAGTGACTTGGTGACTAATAACAGTGACTTGGTGACTAATACCCCTGCCAGTGACTTGGTGACTAATACCCCTGCCAGTGACTTGGTGACTAATACCCCTGCCAGTGACTTGGTGACTAATACCCCTGGTAGTTTTTGTTGCAGAAAGCCTTGGGCCGACCACGGAAGACAGAAAGCCTAGTCAATGGCTAGTTTCTAATTGTACCGGCCCCTATATATTAGGCCTATATACTGAACCCCCTTTCTTTTGGGATATGGCAGCAGAGCTTGGTCCTTGCTCTTCTTGTTCTGTACCTGCGCATAGGCACCCATGTATAGGCACCCGCACATAGGCATCCGTGTGTATTCACCCGCGCATAGGCACCCGTGTATAGGCACCCACGCATAGGCACCCATGTATAGGCACCCGCGCATAGGTACCCATGTATAGGCACCCGTGCATAGGCACCCGCACATAGACACCCATGTATAGGCACCTGCGCATACGCACCCATGTATAGGCATCCGTGCATAGGCACTCGCACATAGGCACCCATGTATAAGCACCCATGCATAGGCACCCGCACATAGGCACCCATGTATAGGCACCCGCGCATAGGCACCCATGTATAGGCACCCGCACATAGGCACCCATGTATAGGCACCCGCGCATATTAAGGGGAAGTGGGAAGGGGTTGCTCTGTGGCGCTCACTGGAGGAACCCTGGGTCAGTGCAGTTTTCTGCTCACAGGAGCCCCAGCCTGGGGTATCAGGGAAGTGGATAGAATCACTCGGGGTGCCTAACATTTGGCATTTTGGATTTTCTCCTTTAAGGCTGCTAGCCGTTTATAGGTGCATTTTCTTGTTTATATTGATTTTCAGCAACTTTCTTCTGTACATAAGCAACTTACATTCATACAGGAGGTCGGCTGGGTTCAAATAATTACTGCCATCCTTATCTACCCAAAACTGTGATTTATAGCGGCCATAATTTCTAATGCATATCAAAGCCGACAGATGTTGAAACATGAATTGCTGCTTCCACTGGCGGCCAGTGTTTTGTCCTGTGAGATATTTCTCTAAATTGGCCCTTTTTGATCCCATCTGCAAACCATTTCCCGTATTACTTTGCTTTTGTGCTTCCATCTCGCGCCCTGACAGCAAGTTCATCTCTCCGCCATTCCTATATTGTTTGGCTATTACTGGCTGCCGGCAAAATGTTTGTCTGACTTTTTAGTCCATTTTAGGCTATGAATCAGCTCCAGAAAAGTGTCCCTAAAGCTTTTCCCCAAGATGGACTGCTGGCATTCCGGGGCTTTCTTGAAATGAAACCTAGGAAACACTATTAACTTATGAGGGGAGAGAAAAAGAAGAAAGAAAGAAAGAAAGACAGAGAGACCAACCAATCGATAGATAGATAGATAGATAGATATAGCAGGGTGACTGTTACCCCAATGTTTCTATATATCTGTAACCTTGTTATGGGCTAAGGGGGCCCAGCCTGAAGGCCAGTTAGGGGGGGATTTGGGGTGAGTGCTTATTTGTGCCCTGGGTACCCCTGGAACTATAGCAGGGTGACTGTTACCCCAATGTTTCTATATATCTGTAACCTTGTTATGGGCTAAGGGGGCCCAGCCTGAAGGCCAGTTAGGGGGGGGATTTGGGTGAGTGCTTATTGTGCCCTGGGTACCCCTGGAACTATAGCAGGGTGACTGTTACCCCAATGTTTCTATATATCTGTAAACCTTGTTAAGGGCTAAGGGGGCCCAGCCTGAAGGCCAGTTAGGGGGGGATTTTGGGGTGAGTGCTTATTTGTGCCCTGGGTACCCCTGGAACTATAGCGGGGTGACTGTTACCCCAATGTTTCTATATATCTGTAACCTTGTTAAGGGCTAAGGGGGCCAGCCTGAAGGCCAGTTAGGGGGGGATTTGGGGTGAGTGCTTATTTGTGCCCTGGGTACCCTGGAACTATAGCGGGGTGACTGTTACCCCAATGTTTCTGTATATCTGTAACCCTGTTATGGGCTAAGGGGGCCCAGCCTGAAGGCCAGTTAGGGGGGGATTTTGGGGTGAGCTGCTTATTTGTTGCCCTGGGTACCCCTGGAACTATACCAGGGTGACTGTTTACCCCAATGTTTCTATATATCTGTAACCTTGTTATGGGCTAAGGGGGCCCAGCCTGAAGGCCAGTTAGGGGGGGATTTGGGGTGAGTGCTTATTTGTGCCCTGGGTACCCCTGGAAACTATAGCGGGGTGGACTGTTACCCCAATGTTTCTATATATCTTGTAACCTTGTTATGGGCTAAGGGGGCCCAGGCCTGAAGGCCAGTTTAGGGGGGGATTTGGGGTGAGGGCTTATTTGTGCCCTGGGTACCCCTGGAACTATGCAGGGTGACTGTTACCCCAATGTTTCTTATATATCTGTAACCTGTTATGGGCTAAGGGGGCCCAGCCTGAAGGCCAGTTAGGGGGGGATTTGGGGTGAGTGCTTATTTGTGCCCTGGGTACCCCTGGAACTATAGCAGGGTGACTGTTACCCCAATGTTTCTATATATCTGTAACCTTGTTATGGGCTAAGGGGGCCCAGCCTGAAGGCCAGTTAGGCCCTGGGGCCAAACAATTGAATTAAAATGACAGTAATGGTGGCAGTCAGTTTGGGGGCCTGATCGGTATCTGCCCGATTTCAGGCCAGATATCGGTCGGGCAGGCCCGTTGTTAGTGCCCCTATGTGGGCCGATAAGCAGCCAAATCAGTCTAAGGGACCGATATCGGCAGCTACAATCGGCCCGTGTATGGCCACCTTGAGTTAGTGGGCACAATAGGGATATGTAGTAATGCTGGTCCAGAAACCAATGACGTACTAAAATTAGGAGAATTATTCAAACTTCATTGTTTCATTTTGAAGTTAGGGACCAATGGATTTGTTGGTTTGGGAAGACAAAATGGAGTTTGCCGGTAAGTGGTGTGTGTGGGTTGTGGGATGATGGTTTTCCAGGTACCTTTAATTCTTTGCTTTTAATAGTCTCTGGTCCCCTGGCTGTAGTGGCTATAGAGAAGTCTTGAGGTCTGAGAAATCAATCTCGTATGTATTGTATCTCTGAGAGGAAAAGCAATCTATTTGTTCTTGGGTTCTTGACGCGTAGCTTGCCTATAGTAGTATGTGAATCTTCTTATATTTTGTTTTATTTTGTTTATTTAGTTCTTGCAAGATTTAGGTTAGCTATCCCTTTTGTATTTGGAGACTCAGGCACATGTAAAAGGTGAGGCAGCCATCTTAATGCAATTGTGATTCCACTATACTGTCCGGGAAATCACACACAATTGCGTTGGAAGTTTTCCAAGTGGCGTTGGCGTCATTTTCAATGCTCAATGCAAGAGTCCAATGCGCCCAAATGTTTAGATGCAAGTGTGCTGGGATCTTGACATGCATCGCTGAGGGATCTACCACATAGTCCAGACTCCAGGGTCCCGCTATGTCTATAGATAAAACTGTGATTGATCCAGAATAGAAGGCACCATATGAAGTGCAAGGAGCGCATTTCGACACAATTACCTACGAATGGGGTTTTTTACGCACAACTGACTGCGGGGAAATATGCGGGAACGCAACTGCACTTGCAATCGTAATTGACCCCTTCAAAGTGTTTTTGATAGAGGTTATACATGAATAATGTGCATATAGAGAGTCAGTTGGGCCCAGTATATGTTGCAGTATATTAATATTCTTGGAAATGCCATTGGACTGTGTAATAAATGTCAAAAACTTCTGCTAATTCTTGTAAATTCTTTATTTTTTTATTTTCTGCAGAAAATACCAGGAAAGGATACAGAAGGAAAGAGGGGATGGGGAAGGTAAGGGTTACTATGTCTCATTATCACATTCTGATTTTGTATATTTTATCCTGGACATTTGCATTTCTAGAGTATAATTCTGTATAACTCGGCCTACAAGGTTAAGAGTGGGGGGGGGGAGGGGAGATTGAGTAGAGTAACTATTAACATTAACCAACAGAACAGAACATGTCGGTGGACCTTGATACCGTATCTCGTTTGCACTTACACGGATTAGAATTATGTAAACCATTAGCGGGTTTCTAGGTGTGAATTCCAAGGTAGCCAAATATTCCGGAAAGCTTTGATTTTGCCTTTGGTCATGGCAGATAGAGGGAAAGAGGATAGAACTGAGCAGACTCAAGCCCCAAACCTGAAGGAGCCCTAAAAGAGAGGAAGTCTGATACTGAAGAACATGTTTCCAAAAAAGGAGATAAGAAATCATGGTACCATAGTATTATCGCGTGCGATAAGTCGCCATTTTCGCATGCGGTATTTCTCGTGCTAGTTTTACCGCATGCGTTAATTTCCGCGCTGAAAAGAATACGATCGCATGATTCACTATAACTTTTGCGCGCTAAATATCGCATTCGGCTATGGGAAAATTAACACCTACTACAGGCAGGCGATAATTATACAAAAGTACAGTAAATGATTTTTTGCAATAAAATATGGACTTACAGTGTTATTTAGTCAAGTCTGTGTTTCCCCCAGAGTGACGCAGCCGCCAGTTTGCAGGGAAATGGGCATTTTTAATACAGGAATTTTCTGCAAGTATTGGCGTGTATGGCTAACATGGCGTGTGTTCATTTGCGCGAGTATTTATATTTGGCTACAAGTGATGAAATGCTTCGCCAGGCATGGATTCGCAGCGAATTTTTGGATGTGCGTTGAATTTTTCCGCGGCAGATTTTTTCATGCATTTCGCAAAACAATCCGTCAATGGCAAAACGCATGAACAAATTCGCCACGCAAAAATTCACCGCACGTCCAAAAATTTATACAAGCATCAAAAAATAATAGTCACGGGCAACAATTTTTTTGCCCGCACAACATTTTTGCCGTTTCGTGGATCTTTCGAAAGATTTGCTAATTTTTCACTAAAGAAACCAGAACACATTTGCTCATCACTAGTGGCTACTATTTATAAGCATCTACTATTTATATGCTACTATTTATATGCTACCATTTATATGCTACAATTTATATGCTACTATTTATATGCTACCATTTATATGCTACTATTTATATGCTACTATTTATATGCTACTATTTATATGCTACCATTTATATGCTACTATTTATATGCTACTATTTATATGCTACCATTTATATGCTACCATTTATATGCTACTATTTATATGCTACTATTTATATGCTACCATTTATATGATACCATTTATATGCTACTATTTATATGCTACCATTTATATGCTACTATTTATATGCTACTATTTATATGCTACCATTTATATGCTACTATTTATATGCTACCATTTATATGCTACTATTTATATGCTACCATTTATATGCTACCATTTATATGCTACCATTTATATGATACCATTTATATGCTACTATTTATATGCTACCATTTATATGCTACCATTTATATGTGGCTAATATTTATATACACCATTTATATGCGGCGACAATTTTTATACACTATTTCTAAGCTACTATTCATATGTGGCGACTATTCGCGTGCGTAATTTAGCGCATGTACCGGCAAATACCGCATTGAAATAGTCTTCACGAGTTAAATAACGCATGCAATATCGCGCGTAAAATAGCGCAAGTATGCTTATAGTGAATCGTGCGAAAAGTCGTGAAAATTAAGATGCGATAAAATTTTTACCGTACACTATAAATAGTGCACATTTTATCGCACTTTAGTGAATCAGGCCCCATGTGTTTCTTTTGATAGAGGACTCTTTCTGTGAGTGCTTATGGCTGTATGTACACAGACCTTTCTGATAAAGCTTAAAGCTTAGTTTTTACCTTTCCTTCTCCTTTAAATGGAGGTCAAGGAAATCATTTTACCTTTATGAATAAACATAGATACAGAGGTTGGTTTGTTTATAAACCTTATCCACTGCGAAAATGCCCTTTTATCGTGCGATGGAGGGAAATCAGGGTTTTGGTTTAAGGGGGTTAGTGGGGAAGGAAACTCTGTCAAGTTCCAGGTTATGTGATCGTCAAACCCAACCTTCAGGGAAGCTCCCATTAGAGGGTGTTGCAGTATCTACAGGTATTTTGGTATAATTGTGTTTTTTCCCCATGTCCAGTGCTGTAGCCGTATATGGGAAAGCATTTGCTCCAACCATATCTTATTTTGTTTTTCACCTAGGTGCCAAGTTAATATGCTACTCAAGAGGGTAGACAAATACTACAGGTATGTATCTGGTAAGGCTATTACTCCTTGGTTTTTTTTGCTCGTATTTTAATCTGGGTTTTTATTGACCCAAATGAATTGGGTTATCACTGATTTAATTCTGTATAAAAAATTTTTGGGTACCTTTATGGGTAACATTGCATTGTATATAGTAGTTTAGGCATAATCATCATTTTGCAATCTAATTAACCAGGGCAGTTGTAGTTTATCCCATTTATAATGTAAAGGTGGCCATACACGGGCTGATTGTAGCTGCCGATATCAGTCCCTTAGACCGATTCGGCAGCTTATCGGCCCATGTAGGAGCAGGAACGACGGGCCTGAAATTGGCCAGATATCGATCGAGCAGGTTACAAGATTTAGTCGAATCAGGGACCGCATCGGTACCCGAACTGACTGCGCCCAATGCCGCCAAATGATCTAATTAACCTACTTTTGCCCGACATTGCCCACCCATAGGTGGGGATATCAGGAGAAGATCTGCTTGCTTTGCAACCTCGGCAAGCGAGTGGATCTTAACAGGGTCGGACCGGGGCTCCCGCCCCAGGGGCCCTGCAGGTGCCCCAGCCGCATCCCCTAACCCCCCCCAGGGGCCCCCCTAACCCCCCGGCAGGGCCCCCGCCTGACGTCCTCCCCGAGCGTGTATAAATTGAACGCGTCGGGGAAGAACAGTCAGTAGGGGGAGCGCCGGCAAAGGTCGGACTGGGCCGCTGGGGCCCACTAGGGGCGGGGCCCACCGGGATTTTTCCCGGTGTCCCGGCGGCCCAGTCTGACCCTGGATCTTAACGTGTATGGCCACCTTAACTTCTTTATGTCTGATTAGGGGAAAGTACTGTCGTTTAACTTGTATAGGTTGGATAGGTTGGAGGGGATAAGCGCTGCTAGGTACTGAATGGCAGGTGTGGCCCATTGGAATGGGAAGTTATCTTCCAGGACTTTTTGGGAGTGGGCCAGTAGGCTTCCAGCGGAAGAGCATCTCTCCAGGGGTTGCTTGCCTTTATCTGGCTTGCTTTTCCAATGCTTGCCCATTATGAGAGTCGCCCAGTTAGGTTGCCCGAGGGTCTTCTTACCCGGAGCTTTATAGTTAAGCTGCATCTGGAAGTGCCTCCAAACTTTTGCTAATTCCAAGGATAAATGATTCATTTTCAAATTGAATTCCCCTGCTCGGAGTCGGACCCCGTTCCTTTCAAATTGCTAATGTATCAGCGTTTACAAGGGAAGACTACAAAGGATTATCCAATGTGCCTCTCTCTCAGATTAACAGACAAAGGGAGGATTGAGAAATGTCACACACACAACAATGACTGACCTGTATTATCTCTGCACACACTGTAACGCTGAATATCTATCCCTGATGAATAAATGTCATTCCCACGCTCGCCACTATATCCTATGACAAATCAGTACAAGCGCCGATTAGAAATTACTTGTACCATATTCAATGACTGATCGCTGTCAATTCATTCATTGACATTTGAAAGGAGACGAGCGCAACGTCCATTTTTATCATCCTAATCACCTTCAAACACATTCTAAGTAGATTAGAGAAGTTTCCAGCCGAACTTCAGGGGCCGTCGTTTATCCTTGTCAGACTCTTTGCTATGCAATTGGCGCAAACGGAAGCTTCTAGCATCAGTTATTATACACATCACTTGGGCAATGAACTTCTTATCCAAATGTAGAGTGTTACGCTCTCCAGGAGACCTGCCTTCTTCTCTGTCAACATGTTGGTCACCAGATGCCTATGGGTTCTTTGGGGGTCTCAAAAGGACATTGGTGAAGACCAATACTGGCAGTTACACAGAGGAGAACATGTAGCCCTATTACTTTAGGGCAGCCATGTCATTGGCCAGTGCATGGGTTATATAACCAAAATGGTCTGTTTTGACCATCTGCAATAGGATCAGATTGAAGATGGTGGCCCCTATCAGATTTTGATCTGCCAGAGATCTTGTTGGGACAGACCAATTACAATGTGTTGGTACTGTGGGACAGGCAGTTGAAAATGCCATAATGGTTATACAGTAATATTAATACCAATCAAACTGACCAACCATATTGTTACATGTACACGTCAAAAAAGCCACGGTTGCATCAAAGCAGTCACAGTTGTGGCAAAAAAAGTTGTCATTGTGTCAAAAAAGTTGAGGCCACTTTAAAAAAAAAAAGTAACGCGCATCAAAAAAGTCACATTTTTCCGCAGTTTTGTGAATTTTTCAGCAAAGCAAAACGTTCCAGATTCGTTCCTTACTGGTACAGACTAGTTATATCGTTGGTCTCCTTGCACCAGTGAGGTAGGGCAGTGGCTTCTTGAAACATTTGACCATAATATTAAACACTGATATTTCAGTTTGAGAGTTCACCCATGTGTGGGCTCAGAGTTCTTTGCTTTGTAAAGAAAAAAAGGTTTCCATATCTGGCCACTGGGGGAGCAGTTACACTGGAATGTACAAATTTGGTTCTTTTTAGGTGTTGGAGGAAGCAGTACCAGGCTCAACCAAGACTCAGTCAGTGTTCATTCTGCAAAGTCATTTCTACATTCAAGTGGACTGATACTGACGGTTTTTAATTGCAGAAAAACCTATTGTGAAGTTAAAAGCCTTCCTCCTTCTCATGGTGCTTCCTCTCCAAATATCTGACTTTTCTGACTGGGTTGGCACTTAGACTACAGCAATGACCCAGATCTCCAAACCTATACACATGGGTGTTACTGAGAGTAATGGGAATAGGTAGCACCGGCTCTAGGCTCTGAATGGGGCGCCCTGAATGTGCAAGGGGATCATTCTGTTATAGCTAAAGACCATAGGGGTGTATCCTCTTCTCTACGCACCCAAGACTAAGAAGATGGATGGACGTATGAACAACATGCCAGTGTCAAATCCGTGTTGGGGAAGGATCTAGTGGTACTTGTGGATAATAACCATGGCCAAGTTGGTACTGGTATAGATTCATAGGAGGAGAGGGGTATTCATCCAATCAAACAATGTATTGGTAAGGTTCTATATAGAATTGGAGAGAGATTAGGATTGTTTCTTTATCTGAATCAGCTAGTAGTTAAGGTAACCTTACAAGGCCCGATAAAAGCTGCTGACTTGGTCCCTTTAGACTGCAGTTTATTGGGCTTTGTATAGGGTCCTTCTAATGGCCTGGCTGAAACATACAGTATCTAGTCTTCCTATTGGGCAAGGCCTGCACCCCTATAGTCCCCTACTATGATGTGATTGCTAGACAGGGAGCTGAATGATCGGATCTTCCCAATTTAGCCCAACATGTTGGTGCCAGGAACCATTATATATTAATTTTATATAACAAAGAACGTTGTATTCACAAGTACATTTTAAATTGTATGAGACAAGGGCCCCATTAGACAGGGGTGCAATGAGACTGTGACCCCAAAATTCATATAGACATGGGCAAGCGGCCCTATGCACCCATTATCTATACAATTCTGTATCAAGGCTATAGCAAATATAGGAGAAGTGGCTCCATGTTTAGTTCCCATGATAGATAGATAGATACAGTAGATAGATAGATGGTTAGATAGAGTAGATGATAGATAGATAGATAGATAGATAGATAGAGTAGATAGATGGATAGATACAGTAGATAGATGGTTAGATACAGTAGACAGATACAGTAGATAGATAGATAGATAGATAGATAGATACAGTAGATAGATAGATACAGTAGATAGATAGATACAGTAGATAGATAGATGGTTAGTTAGATAGATAGATAGATAGATAGATAGATAGATGGATAGATAGATAGATGATAGATAGATAGAGTAGATAGATGGATAGATACAGTAGACAGATACAGTAGATAGATAGATACAGTAGATAGATAGATACAGTAGATAGATAGATGGTTAGTTAGATAGATAGATAGATAGATGATAGATAGATAGATAGATAGATGGTTAGATACAGTAGACAGATACAGTAGATAGATAGATAGATAGATAGATAGATAGATAGATACAGTAGATAGATAGATACAGTAGATAGATAGATACAGTAGATAGATAGATGGTTAGATAGATAGATGGATAGATAGATAGATAGATGATAGATAGATAGATACTGTAGATAGATGGTTAGATGCAGTAGATAGATGGTTAGATGGATAGATACAGTATATAGATACAGTATATAGATAGACAGACAGACAGACAGACAGACAGACAGACAGATAGATAGATAGATAGATACAGTAGATAGATGGTTAGATACAGTATATAGATACAGTATATAGATAGACAGACAGACAGACAGACAGACAGACAGATAGATAGATAGATAGATAGATAGATACAGTAGATAGATGGTTAGATACAGTAGATAGATGGTTAGATAGATAGATAGATAGATAGATAGATGGTTAGATACAGTAGATAGATGGTTAGATGGATATATACAGTAGATAGATGGTTAGATACAGTATATAGATACAGTATATAGATAGATAGATAGATACAGTAGATAGATGGTTAGATACAGAAGATAGATACAGTATATAAATACAGTATATAGACAGACAGACAGATAGATAGAAAGACAGATAAATAGACAAACAGACAGACAGATAGACAAACAGACAGATAGATAGATAGATGATAGATAGATAGATAGATGATAGATAGATAGATAGATAGATAGATAGCTAGATGATAGATAGATAGATAGATAGATAGATGATAGATAGATAGATAGATAGATAGATAGATAGCTAGATGATAGATAGATAGATAGATAGATAGATAGATATTGCTGATCCTGGGCCAGCACAGGTATTTTTCATTGGCTTTCTTTCTTGGAAATTATATTTGTTAAAAGAAAAAGTATAAATTGGGAAAAAAGGCCAGTGTTGCACAATTCATAGAACCCCGGCCCACACACCCGGAGCCATTGCAATCCAATTAGATCCTGACTGCACTGCAGAACATTTGGAATCATTTCACATGCATTAACACTTACCCTTGTGTGGGAGTCTGGCTCTCATTGTAACATAAACTGAAATTAAATACAGCAATTTTCAATTAATGCACTGGAAACAAATCAAGAAAAAGTTTCATTTCTCGAGAGCTACGGGGAGATGCCTATCAGCGCTATCAATACAGTGCTGGAAATGACTTTGCTAACTACATTAGGAATCAAAGCGGAACAGAGAATTGGAGTTCAGCTCGCCGGCGAAACATTGCGCTGAATACAAACAAGCACATTGTTGCATTTGGATTGCAGTCCTGGGCACCTCGACAAGGCACAGACAATGCCGTGCATCTGTTTGTTCCCATTACGGTGCCATTTGGGTTCCATAGCGGTACTGCTCCGACTACACTGGTCTGCGGCACAAACACCAACCAGACTGCAAAGTCATATAACGGCGGTACAATAACGCAAGGGCTGCCAGTAGCCTTCCCATTCTAATGATTTCCCTCACAGACCATTCAAATATGAAAAATTATTCTCATGTTTAACCAACTTCTGCTGAATGTAAACATATTTGCCCATAAACATTTTAAGATTCAGTGATTTTTACTTTTATTGTGTCCATAATTAAAGAATATATCATAACTATCAACAATTCACTGGTTTGTTTCAATAGTTACTATACCAATAGCTTACTATAACCCTGCTATAGTTCCAGGGGTACCCAGGGCACAAATAAGCACTCACCCCAAATCCCCCCCTAACTGGCCTTCAGGCTGGGCCCCCTTAGCCCATAACAAGGTTACAGATATATAGAAACATTGGGGTAACAGTCACCCTGCTATAGTTCCAGGGGTACCCAGGGCACAAATAAGCACTCACCCCAAATCCCCCCTAACTGGCCTTCAGGCTGGGCCCCTTAGCCCATAACAAGGTTACAGATATATAGAAAACATTGGGGTAACAGTCACCCTGCTATAGTTCCAGGGGTACCCAGGGCACAAATAAGCACTCACCCCAAATCCCCCCCTAACTGGCCTTCAGGCTGGGCCCCCTTAGCCCATAACAAGGTTACAGATATATAGAAACATTGGGGTAACAGTCACCCTGCTATAGTTCCAGGGGTACCCAGGGCACAAATAAGCACTCACCCCAAATCCCCCCCTAACTGGCCTTCAGGCTGGGCCCTCTTAGCCCATAACAAGGTTACAGATATATAGAAACATTGGGGTAACAGTCACCCCGCTATAGTTCCAGGGGTACCCAGGGCACAAATAAGCACTCACCCCAAATCCCCCCCCTAACTGGCCTACAGGCTGGGCCCCCTTAGCCCATAACAAGGTTACAGATATATAGAAACATTGGGGTAACAGTCACCCTGCTATAGTTCCAGGGGTACCCAGGGCACAAATAAGCACTCACCCCAAATCCCCCCCTAACTGGCCTTCAGGCTGGGCCCCCTTAGCCCATAACAAGGTTACAGATATATAGAAACATTGGGGTAACAGTCACCCTGCTATAGTTCCAGGGGTACCCAGGGCACAAATAAGCACTCACCCCAAATCCCCCCCTAACTGGCCTTCAGGCTGGGCCCCCTTAGCCCATAACAAGGTTACAGATATATAGAAACATTGGGGTAACAGTCACCCCGCTATAGTTCCAGGGGTACCCAGGGCACAAATAAGCACTCACCCCAAATCCCCCCCTAACTGGCCTTCAGGCTGGGCCCCCTTAGCCCATAACAAGGTTACAGATATATAGAAACATTGGGGTAACAGTCACCCTGCTATAGTTCCAGGGGTACCCAGGGCACAAATAAGCACTCACCCCAAATCCCCCCTAACTGGCCTTCAGGCTGGGCCCCCTTAGCCCATAACAAGGTTACAGATATATAGAAACATTGGGGTAACAGTCACCCTGCTATAGTTCCAGGGGTACCCAGGGCACAAATAAGCACTCACCCCAAATCCCCCCTAACTGGCCTTCAGGCTGGGCCCCCTTAGCTCATAACAAGGTTACAGATATATAGAAACATTGGGGTAACAGTCACCCTGCTATAGTTCCAGGGGTACCCAGGGCACAAATAAGCACTCACCCCAAATCCCCCCTAACTGGCCTTCAGGCTGGGCCCCCTTAGCCCATAACAAGGTTACAGATATATAGAAACATTAGGGTAACAGTCACCCCGCTATAGTTCCAGGGGTACCCAGGGCACAAATAAGCATTCACCCCAAATCCCCCCCTAACTGGCCTTCAGGCTGGGCCCCCTTAGCCCATAACAAGGTTACAGATATATAGAAACATTGGGGTAACAGTCACCCCGCTATAGTTACAGGGGTACCCAGGGCACAAATAAGCACTCACCCCAAATCCCCCCCTAACTGGCCTTCAGGCTGGGCCCCCTTAGCCCATAACAAGGTTACAGATATATAGAAACATTGGGGTAACAGTCACCCCGCTATAGTTCCAGGGGTACCCAGGGCACAAATAAGCACTCACCCCAAATCCCCCCCTAACTGGCCTTCAGGCTGGGCCCCTTAGCCCATAACAAGGTTACAGATATATAGAAACATTGGGGTAACAGTCACCCCGCTATAGTTCCAGGGGTACCCAGGGCACAAATAAGCACTCACCCCAAATCCCCCCTAACTGGCCTTCAGGCTGGGCCCCCTTAGCCCATAACAAGGTTACAGATATATAGAAACATTGGGGGTAACAGTCACCCTGCTATAGTTCCAGGGGTACCCAGGGCACAAATAAGCACTCACCCCAAATCCCCCCCTAACTGGCCTTCAGGCTGGGCCCCCTTAGCCCATAACAAGGTTACAGATATATAGAAACATTGGGGTAACAGTCACCCCGCTATAGTTCCAGGGGTACCCAGGGCACAAATAAGCACTCACCCCAAATCCCCCCCTAACTGGCCTTCAGGCTGGGCCCCTTAGCCCATAACAAGGTTACAGATATATAGAAACATTGGGGTAACAGTCACCCCGCTATAGTTACAGGGGTACCCAGGGCACAAATAAGCACTCACCCCAAATCCCCCCCTAACTGGCCTTCAGGCTGGGCCCCCTTAGCCCATAACAAGGTTACAGATATATAGAAACATTGGGGTAACAGTCACCCCGCTATAGTTCCAGGGGTACCCAGGGCACAAATAAGCACTCACCCCAAATCTCCCACTATCGGGGGAGTAACAGTATTAAAGTCAATGGGCATTTTTCTTGGTGACTTTTTTTACCTTGGCAAATGTTTGTTTTGCAGGGAATTTTTGCCACAGTTTTGTGAAAAAATTTGCCAATGGTGAAAAAAAAATCACTAATTCATAGACAGAATTCCCTCCCCAGACAGAAGTTATTAGTGGGGTTCCATAGGAGGCTGCTTATCTATCTCACAGAATGGGGGATCTACATAATCATGACTCCAATGGCTGCTCCAATGGCTAAAAGTAATTATCTCAGTAAGGATTTCATCTCCCACCTCTGAGCCAAACTATAGACCTGTTGGGGGCCCAGTTTTGATTAACTTGCAAGTTGCTTTGGGAACTTCAATGATTTATTGGATTTGTTTTAGCTGAACTTTCCGTGTCAGGTTCCTCACCTTCACCAAGGTGGAAAATTCTAGCATTCTATGAACTGATCTGTGAAAATCATTCTTCCTGCGAAAGACAGAACGAGACACTTAGTTGGCAAATTGATAGAATACTTAGATTGCAACATAACGCTGAATATAAACATAGAGACCATATGGCGTACCCAACAGAACCGTTGGATTTACATTTCTTAATCCAGAAATATCAGAAAATTCTACAATACAAATACAAAGAAGGAACCAATTTAGTCCTTCAGTCCCAGGGCGAGTTTTATTCCACAAGCCAAGGTGCATAGGAGTCCAATTATCAACATTCTCATTTTCGTGGTACAGGTATAGGACCAGTTATCCAGAATGCTCGGGACCAAGGGTATTCCGGATAAGGGGTCTTTCCATAATTTGGATCTCCATACCTTAATTCTACTAAGAAATCAATAAAACAATAAAAAAATTACAATAAAAAAATAAAATTAAACCCAATAGGATTGTTTTACATCCAGTAAGGGGTAATTATATCTTAGTTGGGATCAAGTACAGGTACTGTTTTATTATTACAGAGAAAAGGGAATCATTTAACCATTAAATAAACCCAATAGGGCTGTTCTGCCCCCAATAAGGGGTAATTATATCTTAGTTGGGATCAAGTACAGGTACTGTTTTATTATTACAGAGAAAATGGAATCATTTAACCATTAAATAAACCCAATAGGGCTGTTCTGCCCCAATAAGGGGTAATTATATCTTAGTTGGGATCAAGTACAGGTACTGTTTTATTATTACAGAGAAAATGGAATCATTTAACCATTAAATAAACCCAATAGGGCTGTTCTGCCCCCAATAAGGGGTAATTATATCTTAGTTGGGATCAAGTACAGGTACTGTTTTATTATTACAGAGAAAAGGGAATCATTTAACCATTAAATAAACCCAATAGGGCTGTTCTGCCCCCAATAAGGGGTAATTATATCTTAGTTGGGATCAAGTACAGGTACTGTTTTATTATTACAGAGAAAAGGGAATCATTTAACCATTAAATAAACCCAATAGGGCTGTTCTGCCCCCAATAAGGGGTAATTATATCTTAGTTGGGATCAAGTACAGGTACTGTTTTATTATTACAGAGAAAAGGGAATCATTTAACCATTAAATAAACCCAATAGGGCTGTTCTGCCCCAATAAGGGGTAATTATATCTTAGATGGGATCAAGTACAGGTACTGTTTTATTATTACAGAGAAAAGGGAATCATTTAACCATTAAATAAACCCAATAGGGCTGTTCTGCCCCCAATAAGGGGTAATTATATCTTAGTTGGGATCAAGTACAGGTACTGTTTTAGGAAAAAGGAAAAATCAGTTTTAAAAATCTGAATTATTTGATTAAAATGGAGTCTATGGGCTATCCGTTATTCAGAGCTTTCTGGATATCGGATTTCCGGATAAGGGACCCCATACCTGTATTTAAAACCAACAAATGCCAAGTGATTTTTCAATGAAAGGGATGTCCAAAATATAGGACAACCTCTAATACTAACAAAAGAAGAGCCTCCAATTGGAAAGAGGCCTGCTGCCCCTTTACTTCTGCATGACTTCAACAGCTTTTAGATGGCCATTAGCACGAAAATGTGCAAAAATCACAAATCATGAAAAAAAATAAAAATAAAAATGTTAGTAAATGCCCACCTGGTTTTTAAAACCAGGAATAAACTCAGTGGGGGTCATTTATCAACACTGGGCAAATTTGCCCATGGGCAACCAATCAAACTGTTGTTTACATTGTTCCACCTGCAGCTGGCTGAATAAAGCTGATAAGTAGTGATTCTGCATTTGGCCATTGGCAAATTGTTTAGCGAAACTTCTGTGAAAATTCGCCTCGGAAAAATTTGTTACACGCCAAAAAAAGTTGTGGTCACGTCAAAATTAGTCGCATCAAAATTGGGCACTGTCGCATCAAAATCGGTGCGGTTGCTCAAAAATGGGCACAGGCAACAAAAAAAATCATGAGACAATTGCGTTTTGTGGATTTTCTTGCTGTTTCGCGAACTTTATGGCGAACCAAAATGGGACAGATTTGCTCATCACTAATCAAAAGAATTGTCGTGCATCGAACAGATTGTCGCACGAGATTTTTCCCAGTTTCGCTCATTTTTCCACCATTTCGTGAATCTTTTGAAAGATTTGTGAATTTTTTTCGGCGAAGTGAAACGAAATCACTAATTTCCATGAAAAAATGTGCAAAAAACATGAATTATGGAAATTCTAACGCTAGTAAATGCCCCCCAAAGATTTCATTGTTAATAAGGAATATGCTGAATTTCTGGAATCTGAAGCCCAGAGTTAATAACGTTAATGTTTATCTGTTAATGTGCGGAAACGTATTTTCCAAACGATATAAAAACCCCCGGAGAGCTCAGGTGAGTTGGGCAAATCCATATGTGAATATTCCGGGCGCGTTTGGAAGCGTAAAGGTGGCCATACACGGGCCGACTATAGCTGCCGATATGGGTCCCTTGGACCGATTCGGCAGCTAATCGGCCCGTGTATGGGGAGAGCAGATCGGCCTGGCCGACCGATATCTGGCCTGAAATTGGCCAGATCTCGATCGGCCAGGTTAGAAAATCTGGTCGGATCGGGGACCGCATCGGCTCGTTGATGCGGTCCCCGATCCGACTGCCCCATTGCCGCCCACATAATCCGATCGTCTGGCCCCAGGGCCAAACGATCGGATTATTATTTTTTTTACCTAAATGGTCCCCGATTTCGCCCACCCGTAGGTGGGGATATCGGGGGAAGATCCGCTCGCTTGGCGACATCGCCAAGCGAGCGGATCTGCTCGTGTATGGCCACCTTAAGGCACATACTGTATAAATGGCATTTCCTGCGACTGATAAAAAGAATTGCAAATTGTCCATTTCTGAAGTGCATAATGCGATAATGCATAATGCTGCAGCGGCCATTAGTTTAATGAAGGGAAATTAACAGAATTCCAATGAGCAAAGGTAGGGAAATAGGCAGCGTATGTACGTCTGGCAGCCTAATAGCATTATATACGTACGGGGAACATTGTTTATGGGAGACGCCTGGGCATTAATAGCAATAATAACAATAATATGCTGGGAATGTAAAACGCCCAGAATGGAAATATTTACAAATGCCATTAACCGTAACCGTTAATGTGTGAGAGTGGTTTACATGAGACCTGTTTTAAAAAGCGACCCAATAACAATTACTGCCCATTTACTAACGCTTGGGTTTTTTTTTTTCCTGATTCTGATTTTTTTATAGTTCTAAAAGTCACAGAAAAAAGTCCCTTTTGAAGATTTACTATGCGGCAAAATGGCTACAAATTAGTGATGAGCGAATCTGCCCCGTTTCGGCAAAAAATTGGCAAATCTTTCAAAAGATTTGCGAAACAGTGGAAAATTCACGAAACGGGGAAAATGTTACATGTAAAAAAAAATGTTGCAATGCGTTTGGCGCGAGAGACAATTCTTTTGATGAAAGAGACAATTCTTTTGACGTGGGCGACAACTTTTGGACGTGTGGCGAATTTTTCAGCAGATAATTTTGTGAAAAAATCAGCCAATGGCGAAATGAGGAAATTTGCAGTAAATTTTTTCGCCTATCACTTCTAAAAATCCGACCTGGACAATTTGCGAGCTGAAACTTGCCGAGATCATGGTTAAGTCAATGGCAGCGGTCCCTTCCCTTGAGGCAGAGGCCCTTTCTTTGCTTCAAAACTTTATAGGTTTTTAGATTTTTGATTCCGTATTTTTGTGCGACAATTCAAACAAAGTTGTGACTTTCCTGCGAAAAGGAATTTATAAAAGCCTTTAGCTTCATTAGATAGTGACCGTCCCCAAATAATGAAATAGTATTTCGCTTTATTTTCAAGTTCTGTGTGATTAAATGGCCCCTATGGCTTTAAATCCCTACAGGTTCAGTTACTGGGCAGAAGGGAATATATCTAAGTAAGTTAATTTACATATGGATGCTATTGGCTAGCAGGTATGGTGACCACTTCCTGCCTCACTCTGATATAGTGCTGGGAAAGGAGCTTCCACCTGAGGAACAGGGTGGATGTTGCTGTGAGACTGGGGCAGGGGCCCAGTTAAAGTTGGGGAACAGGGCCCCGTGAATGAGATGTTAGATAGAAGCAGGTGTAGCCCCCATACCAGTACCACTCTAGGGGTGTAAGGCAGTTAGGGCTGAGCCCCCGTACCAGTACCACTCTAGGGGTGTAAGGCAGTTAGGGCTGAGCCCCCGTACCAGTACCACTCTAGGGGTGTAAGGCAGTTAGGGCTGAGCCCCCGTACCAGTACCACTCTAGGGGTGTAAGGCAGTTAGGGCTGAGCTAGAAAGAGCAATTCTGAGCTCCAACATAGGAGTGTCAGATGGGAGGTATTTCTCCGAGGCCATATTGCCTGTAGTGTAGGGATCCCAGGGGATAGGGAATCAGGATAGAGAATTCCCGAGGGATCCACTACAGGGTGTGACAGAGGGGAAGTGAGATTCCAGCCAAGTCTGTACTCAGGGGAGTGTCAGTCTGTATTACACTCTGTATGTGGTGTTGCCTGTACCACTGGCCCCTGAGAAGCTGTATTGTGAGTAACCCTGTGGATGTTTAATAAACACTTGTTATTTTGTTGTTTGCAAGATCCTCTGGCGCCCTCTGTTTTTATATTTCTGCATAGCAGCAAGAAAGGTGTAGTTGCACAACACCCTCACCTTCCTCTCCCACTTAGCGAAGGCCCATTCTGGGTGAGAGAGTACAGTGTAACCCATGTTCTACTGGTACTAGTCCGGGAAGGCAGCTCTTGAGCTGAAATAGTGGTTACATGGGCATCATGAGTAAAGGGTATGGGTAGTGATGAGCAAATTTTTACGCCAGGTATGGATTCGCAGGGAATTTCCGCATTTTGCCATTGGCGAATTGTTTAGCGAAACTTCCGTGAAAATTTTGGCGTAGTTGCGTCAAAATTGGGCACGGTCATGTCAAAATTGGACGCGGTCGCATCAAAACAGAGGCGGGTGTCAAAAACAAAACAAAACACGGGCGACAAAAAAATCGTGTGACAAATGCGTTTTGCATATTTTCCGCCGTTTCGCGAATTTTCTTGCCGTTTCATGAATTTTATGGCGAAGCGAAACGGGACAGATTCGGTCATCACTAGGTATGGGTGCTATTAGAAATATTCAGACACCCCTGCACTCCATGTGCAAAGGATGGGAAAGGGTCCAGTCTCCATGTTCCATGAATTTCCATGCACTGGGTAGTGTCTGTCAAGAAACATTTATAAAGGACATAAACAAGCAAATACCTAAACCAAGAAAGGAACATCCCAGTGCAATGCATTGTGGGTTATGTAGTTCCTGCATGCTGTCTGTAAGCTGTGGGGAAGTTGTAATAATCTGTAACATCAGTGTTTTAGTCCCTCCTCCCCTGCCAGGATTTCAAATGATGCAGAAAGAGAAGAGCTGTTTTGCAGCTGGATTTCAGCATATAAAATGGGATTTATTCCTATTTTTGAAGGAACAGATTGCAGGGATAGGGATATTAGGGGTTTCTGTGTTGGTGGGGCCCTTTAAAGACAATTCAAAAGGGTAGCGTCTGTCAGGAAACATTTATAAAGGACGTAAACAAGCAAATACCTAAACCAAAGCTGTGGGGAAGTTGTTACAATTTGTAACATCAGTGTTTTAGTCCCTCCTCCCCTGCCAGGATTTCACATGATGCAGAAAGAGTAGAACTGATTTGCAGCTGGATTTCAGCATATAAAATGGTATTTATTCCTACTTTTTTAATGGAACACATTACAGTGATAGGGATATTAGGGGTTTCTGTGCTGTTTGGTGCTCTTTAAAGACAATTCAAAGATATTTCTGTAAGAAATACGGGAATACTATTGAGTACAAATGAAGGCAAAGACTTGGGCAGAAAGCAAAGCAAATGGGCAAACAAAGTTTATTAAGCATTTCTAAAAGCAGAGAAAGATTTAGTGCAATGATAAATCTGCTGATATAAAAGCCGCGAGTGTAAAATGATCAGTAAGTTTTGTGCTCAGTACCGGGAATCTCCTTCCGCCTTAGTAACTCGGCCGGCACCTCTTTATGCCGCTGCGGCTTCAATTAATCACTTCGCTATTTCACTCGGAGACGCAGCCAAACGCGTCGGGCCCCCGATGATTCCAATAAAAGCCAAAGGAAAAGCAAAATGCCAGTTTTTAATGCTCCGGCATTACGGGCGCTTGTGTATCTGGGAAGGTGCCGCCGCCGTCTGCAGCGCAATCAGTACGTGTTCATTCCCAAGCAAGTCCCCTTAATCCTCTTTCTGCAACAAGGAATCTAATAAGGGCTGACGGGGCGGAATAACAACAGGATTAAATGGGAGACGTACGGACGGGCCGGGAATATGAAACGTATATTTCTCCGAACTCCCAAACTCGCTTTACGCGCGCCGGGAAATCGGCCGGAATAACGTCTTGTGGGGACATTTAAGTTGGTATTTTATAGGGGAACGTGAGTCGGCGAGGAGTCGGAAATTGCAAATCTCAATCATCTGCGTCAGTGCATCTTTATGCCCCTAACCTGCCCTACCCAACCCGGCTGGTCCCCTCTATTTATAGACCCACACCCGCCCCTAACCTGCCCTACCCGACCCGGCTGGTCCCCTCTATTTATAGACCCACACCTGCCCCTAACCTGCCCTACCCAACCCGGCTGGCCCCCTCTATTTATAGACCCACACCTGCCCCCAACCTGCCCTACCCGACCCGGCTAATCCCCTCTATTTATAGACCCGCCCCTAAACTGCCCTACCCGACCCGGCTGGTCCCCTCTATTTATAGACCCACCCCATACCTGCCCTACCCGACCCGGCTGGTCCCCTCTATTTATAGACCCACACCCGCCCCTAACCTGCCCTACCCGACCCGGCTGGTCCCCTCTATTTATAGACCCACACCCGACCCTAACCTGCCCTACCCGACCCGGCTGGTCCCCTCTATTTATAGACCCACACCCGCCCCCAACCTGCCCTACCCGACCCGGCTGGTCCCCTCTATTTATAGACCCACACCCGACCCTAACCTGCCCTACCCGACCCGGCTGGTCCCCTCTATTTATAGACCCACACCCGCCCCCAACCTGCCCTACCCGACCCGGCTGGTCCCCTCTATTTATAGACCCACACCCGACCCTAACCTGCCCTACCCGACCCGGCTGGTCCCCTCTATTTATAGACCCACACCCGACCCTAACCTGCCCTACCCAACCCGGCTGGCCCCCTCTATTTATAGACCCACACCTGCCCCCAACCTGCCCTACCCGACCCGGCTAATCCCCTCTATTATAGACCCGCCCCTAAACTGCCCTACCCGACCCGGCTGGTCCCCTCTATTTATAGACCCACCCCATACCTGCCCTACCCGACCCGGCTGGTCCCCTCTATTTATAGACCCACACCCGCCCCTAACCTGCCCTACCCGACCCGGCTGGTCCCCTCTATTTATAGACCCACACCCGACCCTAACCTGCCCTACCCGACCCGGCTGGTCCCCTCTATTTATAGACCCACACCCGCCCCCAACCTGCCCTACCCGACCCGGCTGGTCCCCTCTATTTATAGACCCACACCCGCCCCTAACCTGCCCTACCCAACCCGGCTGGTCCCCTCTATTTATAGACCCACACCTGCCCCTAACCTGCCCTACCTGACCCGGCTGGCCCCCTCTATTTATAGACCCACACCCGACCCTAACCTGCCCTACCCGACCCGGCTAATCCCCTCTATTTATAGACCCACACCCGCCCCTAACCTGCCCTACCCGACCCGGCTGGTCCCCTCTATTTATAGACCCACACCCGACCCTAACCTGCCCGACCCGACCCGGCTGGCCCCCTCTATTTATAGACCCACACCTGCCCCTAACCTGCCCTACCCGACCCGGCTGGCCCCCTCTATTTATAGACCCACACCCGACCCTAACCTGCCCTACCCGACCCGGCTGGCCCCCTCTATTTATAGACCCACACCTGCCCCTAACCTGCCCTACCCGACCCGGCTAATCCCCTCTATTTATAGACCCACACCCGCCCCTAACCTGCCCGACCCGACCCGGCTAATCCCCACTATTTATAGACCCGCCCCTAAACTGCCCTACCCGACCCGGCTGGTCCCCTCTATTTATAGACCCGCCCCATACCTGCCCTACCCGACCCGGCTGGTCCCCTCTATTTATAGACCCACACCCGCCCCTAACCTGCCCTACCCGACCCGGCTGGCCCCCTCTATTTATAGACCCACACCCGACCCTAACCTGCCCTACCCAACCCGGCTGGTCCCCTCTATTTATAGACCCACACCTGCCCCTAACCTGCCCTACCCGACCCGGCTGGTCCCCTCTATTTATAGACCCACACCCGCCCCTAACCTGCCCGACCCAACCCGGCTGGTCCCCTCTATTTATAGACCCACACCCGACCCTAACCTGCCCTACCCGAACCGGCTGGTCCCCTCTATTTATAGACCCACACCCGCCCCTAACCTGCCCTACCCGACCCGGCTGGCCCCCTCTATTTATAGACCCACACCTGCCCCTAACCTGCCCTACCCGACCCGGCTAATCCCCTCTATTTATAGACCCACACCCGCCCCTAACCTGCCCTACCCAACCCGGCTGGCCCCCTCTATTTATAGACCCACACCCGCCCCTAACCTGCCCTACCCGACCCGGCTAATCCCCTCTATTTATAGACCCGCCCCTAACCTGCCCTACCCAACCCGGCTGGCCCCCTCTATTTATAGACCCACACCCGACCCTAACCTGCCCTACCCAACCCGGCTGGTCCCCTCTATTTATAGACCCACACCTGCCCCTAACCTGCCCTACCCGACCCGGCTGGTCCCCTCTATTTATAGACCCACACCTGCCCCTAACCTGCCCTACCCGACCCGGCTGGTCCCCTCTATTTATAGACCCACACCCGCCCCTAACCTGCCCGACCCGACCCGGCTGGTCCCCTGTATTTATAGACCCACACCTGCCCCTAACCTGCCCTACCCGACCCGGCTAATCCCCTCTATTTATAGACCCACACCCGCCCCTAACCTGCCCTACCCAACCCGGCTGGCCCCCTCTATTTATAGACCCACACCCGCCCCTAACCTGCCCTACCCAACCCGGCTGGCCCCCTCTATTTATAGACCCACACCCGCCCCTAACCTGCCCTACCCGACCCGGCTGGCCCCCTCTATTTATAGACCCACACCTGCCCCTAACCTGCCCTACCCGACCCGGCTGGTCCATGTTTATGAAATTATAGTAGGAGCTGTGTGGGAAAATGTTAAAGTGTTTGTGCCCAGCACTCCGTTTTGGCAATGGCTGCTCAGATAAGCCTACAGTAATACTTCTATAGATGCCGGCATTCAGATCTTGGGCAATCCATTAGATTTAGAAACTAAAAATGCAGCCAAGGCAGGTGGAGCAAGATAGGTTTGTCTTTGAAGAGCTCTTGATCTTTTCAGGCTCACATCAAAATCTGCTGAGGTTTGTATGTCCCTTGAATAGCAATGGCTGTGGGGAATACTGACACGGGAAAACATGTTTTTCTCAAACCCATCAGTTAATAGAGCTTCTCCAGCAGAATCCTGCATTGTAATCTGTTTTTCCCATGGGGCTAGCCATATTCTTCATTTCCCAGGGTGCCACAGCCATGTGACCTGTACTCTGATAAACTTCACTCACACTTTACTGCTGCGCTGCAAGTTGGAGTGATATCCCCCCCTCCCCCCCAGCAGCCGATCAGCAGAACAATGGGAAGGGAGCAAGATAGCAGCTCCCAGTAGGTATCAGAATAGCACTCAATAGTAAGAAATCCAAGTCTGGCTTGGGACTCCTCCAGTTACATGGGAGTAGGAGAAACAATAGGTTAGCTGAAAGCAGTTCTAATGTGTAGCGCTGGCTCCTTCTGAAAGCTCAGACTCAGTCACACTTTACTGCTGCGCTGCAAGTTGGAGTGATATCCCCCCCCCCTCACCCCCAGCAGCCGATCAGAACAATGGGAAGGGAGCAAGATAGCAGCTCCCAGTAGGTATCCGAATAGCACTCAATAGTAAGAAATCCAAGTCCGGCTTGGGACTCCTCCAGTTACATGGGAGTAGGAGAAACAATAGGTTAGCTGAAAGCAGTTCTAATGTGTAGCGCTGGCTGAAAGCTCAGACTCAGGCACACTTTACTGCTGCGCTGCAAGTTGGAGTGATATCCCCCCCCCTCACCCCCAGCAGCCAATCAGCAGAACAATGGGAAGGGAGCAAGATAGCAGCTCCCAGTAGGTATCAGAATAGCACTCAATAGTAAGAAACCCAAGTCCAGCTTGGGACTCCTCCAGTTACATGGGAGTAGGAGAAACAATAGGTTAGCTGAAAGCAGTTCTAATGTGTAGCGCTGGCTGAAAGCTCAGACTCAGGCACAAGGCACTGAGATGGCGCCTACACACCAATATTACAGCTACAAATACATTTGTTGGTTCAAGAATAAAAGGTTAAATGGCAGAGGGAATTATTTGCTGTGTAACAGTGTCATTTAGACATAAATCATGACAGTATCCCTTTAAGAGATCCATCTAACATATATGGGGGAATATTAATATAGCGGGTCGGATGAATCTGACAGAATGACACACCACTACAGCAACCATATGTCAGCGCGTAATAACCCTAAAAACATCATTTTAGTGAAGAGCGACATAAAGGCAATATTTTGTTGGACAGATGGTTACACTTCAACCATGTCCCTTCCCAATGTAAGTCATTTTCTCTAACGGCTCAGTTATAAAATGATTATTAGTTCAGTAGGAGAACCCGACACAATATCAGGTAATGTCCTACAGAGCAAGGATGTCCTTGTGGGCAGATATATACATCATCAAGAAGGTTCTATAGATAATCCTATAGCTGAAGTATCAGCATGTTTATTAAAGGGGATATAAACCCAATCATAACACTGTCCCACTGCGCCCCCTAGTCTTGCTATAGAAGTTGCCAAAGAAACCTAATTATAGATTGAAGGAAATTCACCAATGAGAATTCTACTGACCAAACATCTCATTATAAATGCAAGAGAAGTGACCAATCAGAATGCTGATTCCCAGCTCTATGTCAGGCATCTCCCTGTTATCTTACATATAGAGATAATTATGTCATTTTCTCCCGTCATTATATGGCACAGGAATCAGACATGGTGATAAAGGGACAGACTTGTTCAGTGCTGGGAAACTGCGCTTATTGCTCCCAACTCCAATTGCAGGAACAGAGAACAGGGAGCCGGATTTACTCACATCAGCTGGGATTCTCATTGGAGGATTCTTTTGCATATTAATGTAGGAGATTTCAGGGGAAGTTTAATTGTGCAATATTGCTTTAAGAATACAAACCTGATGTTGCTGGACTACAGCTCCCAGCATGCTCCTACCTTCAGCACATGTTACATTATATGTTTAAATAGGTTGAGCAGTGCCTTAGGGCCAAATGATCAAACTAAAATGGCGGGAATATGGGCCGTCGGTACTGGGGGCAGGCACAAAAGGGGTGGGCCGATGACATCAAATGGGTGGGCCAATGACATCAAATGGGCGGGCCAATGATATCAAATGGGCGGGCCAATGACATCAAATGGGTGGGCCAATGACATCAAATGGGTGGGCCAATGACATCAAATGGGTGGAGTAATAACATGGTGATGGCCTGAGGGAGGGATAAAGAGCACATCCAGGAGAAAATAATGTAAGTTGGGGCAGATCAGGGGCCAAGCTTAAGAGTTTATTGGTAAATTTGTAATGCTGGCCAAGCCGGTAAAATACTGGCCAGCTGGCAACCTTAGCCATCGGACCGAGGACCGAGCAGATCACAAGGTGTATGCTCCCCTTTAGGGATGTAGCGAACCTCAAAAAAAAAGTTCGCGAACCTGTTCGCGAACTTCCGCCGAGAATTTCGAATATTCGCGAACTTTGCGAACCCCATAGACTTCAATGGGAAGGCGAACTTTAAAACCTAGAAAAGCCATTTCTGGCCAGAAAACTGATTTTAAAGTTGTTTAAAGGGTGCCACGACCTGGGCAGTGACATGCAGGAGGGGGATCAAGGGCAAAAACCTCTGAAAAATTGACACACGTCGTTTTTCGAAATGATCGGTAATTTTGCGACTTTTTCGTATTTTCCGGCGCTTTCGTAAAGTTATCGTAAGTTTTGCGACTTTTTCGGAGCTTTCGTAACGTTATCGTAAGTTTTGCGACTTTTTCGGATCATTCGTACTGTTATCGTAAGTTTTGCGACTTTTTCGGATCATTCGTAACGTTTTCGTAAGTTTTGCGACTTTTTCGGATCATTCGTACCGTTATCGTAAGTTTTGCGACTTTTTCGGATCATTCGTAACGTTATCGGAAGTTTTGCGACTTTTTCGTACCGTTATCGGAAGTTTTGCGATTTTTTCGGAGAATTCGTACCGTTATCGTAAGTTTTGCGATTTTTTCGGAGAATTCGTACCGTTATCGTAAGTTTTGCGATTTTTTCGGTGCCGGTGAACCCACATTGCGAACATCACGAAAAGTTCGCGAATTTGCGGACTTGCGAACACCCGATGTTCGCGCGAATTAGTTCGCCGGCGAACAGTTCGCTACATCTCTACTCCCCTTTACTCTATGTAAGAAAACTTGTGAATCGGGATGAAAATCTCATCATTTCATTCATTTTCCCAAACTCAGCCGTTCAAAAAGTAAAATAACGCAAATGTTAAAAATACGCCCCCAGAAACAGGTTTAAGGTCCTGTATTTTTAAATCTGAATTTTGTAGATGTTTTCTACTGATAAACCCCAAAAATGTGAGTTTAAAAGATTCCAATTTTCTCCAGCCCCTGGACTTTCAATTTGCAAAGTCTTTGTTGCGAGCGAATCCATCGATTTAGAAGTGGAAATCAGCGCAAATCCAGATCCCAGGAGGGTCCCGACAGATCCGTGAATAGGAATTAATGGTAATAGACACACACTGATACGGCAGATTGAATTAATTGCCTCCCCCCGTAGGAAAACAACCCCCGATACACAAGGATGAAGTCCTTGAATTTAGCATTGCACATACATTTCTTTTTTGTTGATTGCACAATAGGTGATATTACAGGTAGAAAATAGCCACGTATGTTACAGCAATGCAGTAAAAAACTGCAATAGAATTATTGAGAGAGTGTTTAAATCCTCACAAAGGTAAATTCAACAGTATCAAAATTTCAGAGAAATGGGAGTGTTTTATGGATCCGGTTTCGGCCAAATCCAGTCCCGGCTGAACCGAATCCGAGCCAATGCCGAAATGTAGAAATTCACTGCAAATCCATGCCTGGTGAACAAAAATTGGCTGAGTGAGGGAAAAAGTTGTGGTCATGTGCAAAAACGTTGTGCAGTAGCCACATTTCACAATTTTTTTGCCGTTTTGTGAATTTTTCAGCAGTTTCGCATTTTTCTAGGGATGCACCGAATCCCGGATTCGGTTCGGGATTCGGGTCGAATCCAGACTTTTTTTTTTATGGATCCGGTTTTAGCCGAATCCAGTACCGGCTGAGTGAGGAAACAGGTGTGGTTATGTGCAAAAATGTTGTGCAGTAGTGACAGTTCACAATTTTTTTGCCGTTTTGTGAATTTTTCAGCATTTTTCTAGGGATGCACCGAATCCCGGATTCGGTTCGGGATTCAGGTCGAATCCAGACTTTTTTTTTGATGGATTCAGTTTTGGCCCAATCCAGTCCCGGCTAAAACGAATCCGAGGATTTATGAAAATGTACCGAAAGGGAACAGTATTTCCTACCAAGGAACCTTTGTGCTGTGGATAAGAAATTGGCCCGACACAACTGTTTTTTGGAAAAAAAAATTTGCCGCCATTGACATTTCCAGCGCACGTTGAAAACATGTTGGCACTAGCATGGAGCCGAGCTTCTAACGATGAAGTTATTAACCTATCGGAAAAAATGCATATTTATAAGCGGGTCAAGTACCGGCCTATTTATGAAGCAGTTAACATTTAATATAATGATCAGTTCTCTGTACACGGCGCAGGGAGCCGGCGCGTACCCTTTGCGACTTAACCCCAACTCGGAGCAAAGGGGATTAGTATTTAAACGAATATAATTGTGTTCTTCAGACCTCGATCGGTTCCGCAATTAATCACATTGTACTTATAATAAATGACACTCTCCTCATTTACTCGCAGCTGAAACCGACGCGCCGGAGAGATTTGGGGAATGGATTGGAGGATAAGTGCGCTGCGTGCCAATGAAACGCACATTTATTCATTGGTTGGGTGCCCGAGAAGGCTGGCCGGGTACTTAGGAACAGGTTTATTTGGCAAAAAGGCAGATAAATACATTATTAATGGAACAGAGAGATTTCTCTTATTATTTTTTTTACATGTAGGAACTGCAAGAGTAGGGGGAACATATATGAGTGTATTTTTTGCGACTTTTTCATTAATTTGTGCAACTTTTTCGTACGTTGAGTAAATTTGCGCAACAATTTGTGTGACGACATTGTATTTGTTGTGCCGAGTTTGGATCCATTCAAGCTTCATTACCATGACTTTCCTTGGGCCGGGTTGGAGCTGCAGAGTGCCATTGAGCCCTATGGGAGACTTTCCTTGGGCCGGGTTGGAGCTGCAGAGTGCCATTGAGCCCTATGGGAGACTTTCCTTGGGCCGGGTTGGAGCTGCAGAGTGCCATTGAGCCCTATGGAAGACTTTCCTTGGGCCGGGTTGGAGCTGCAGAGTGCCATTGAGCCCTATGGGAGACTTTCCTTGGGCCGGGTTGGAGCTGCAGAGTGCCATTGAGCCCTATGGGAGACTTTCCTTGGGCCGGGTTGGAGCTGCAGAGTGCCATTGAGCCCTATGGGAGACATTCCTTGGGCCGGGTTGGAGCTGCAGAGTGCCATTGAGCCCTATGGGAGACTTTCCTTGGGCCGGGTTGGAGCTGCAGAGTGCCATTGAGCCCTATGGGAGACTTTCCTTGGGCCAGGTTGGAGCTGCAGAGTGCCATTGAGCCCTATGGGAGCCTTTCCTTGGGCCGGGTTGGAGCTGCAGAGTGCCATTGAGCCCTATGGGAGACTTTCCTTGGGCCGGGTTGGAGCTGCAGAGTGCCATTGAGCCCTATGGGAGACTTTCCTTGGGCCGGGTTGGAGCTGCAGAGTGCCATTGAGCCCTATGGGAGACTTTCCTTGGGCCGGGTTGGAGCTGCAGAGTGCCATTGAGCCCTATGGGAGACTTTCCTTGGGCCGGGTTGGAGCTGCAGAGTGCCATTGAGCCCTATGGGAGACATTCCTTGGGCCGGGTTGGAGCTGCAGAGTGCCATTGAGCCCTATGGGAGACTTTCCTTGGGCCGGGTTGGAGCTGCAGAGTGCCATTGAGCCCTATGGGAGACTTTCCTTGGGCCAGGTTGGAGCTGCAGAGTGCCATTGAGCCCTATGGGAGACTTTCCTTGGGCCGGGTTGGAGCTGCAGAGTGCCATTGAGCCCTATGGGAGACTTTCCTTGGGCCGGGTTGGAGCTGCAGAGTGCCATTCAGCCCTATGGGAGACTTTCCTTGGGCCGGGTTGGAGCTGCAGAGTGCCATTGAGCCCTATGGGAGACTCTCCTTGGGCCGGGTTGGGTTTGCAGAGTGCCATTGAGCCCTATGGGAGGCATTCCTTGGGCCGGGTTGGAGCTGCAGAGTGCCATTGAGCCCTATGGGAGACTTTCCTTGGGCCGGGTTGGAGCTGCAGAGTGCCATTGAGCCCTATGGGAGACTTTCCTTGGGCCGGGTTGGAGCTGCAGAGTGCCATTGAGCCCTATGGGAGACTTTCCTTGGGCCGGGTTGGAGCTGCAGAGTGCCATTGAGCCCTATGGGAGACTTTCCTTGGGCCAGGTTGGAGCTGCAGAGTGCCATTGAGCCCTATGGGAGACTTTCCTTGGGCCGGGTTGGAGCTGCAGAGTGCCATTGAGCCCTATGGGAGACTTTCCTTGGGCCGGGTTGGAGCTGCAGAGAGCCATTGAGCCCTATGGGAGACTTTCCTCGGGCCGGGTTGGAGCTGCAGAGTGCCATTGAGCCCTATGGGAGACTTTCCTTGGGCCGGGTTGGAGCTGCAGAGTGCCATTGAGCCCTATGGGAGACTTTCCTTGGGCCGGGTTGGAGCTGCAGAGTGCCATTGAGCCCTATGGGAGACTTTCCTTGGGCCGGGTTGGAGCTGCAGAGTGCCATTGAGCCCTATGGGAGACTTTCCTTGGGCCGGGTTGGAGCTGCAGAGTGCCATTGAGCCCTATGGGAGACTTTCCTTGGGCCGGGTTGGAGCTGCAGAGTGCCATTGAGCCCTGTGGGAGACTCTCCTTGGGCCGGGTTGGGTTTGCAGAGTGCCATTGAGCCCTATGGGAGACATTCCTTGGGCCGGGTTGGAGCTGCAGAGTGCCATTGAGCCCTATGGGAGACTTTCCTTGGGCCGGGTTGGAGCTGCAGAGTGCCATTGAGCCCTATGGGAGACTTTCCTTGGGCCAGGTTGGAGCTGCAGAGTGCCATTGAGCCCTATGGGAGCCTTTCCTTGGGCCAGGTTGGAGCTGCAGAGTGCCATTGAGCCCTATGGGAGACTTTCCTTGGGCCAGGTTGGAGCTGCAGAGTGCCATTGAGCCCTATGGGAGGCTTTCCTTGGGCCGGGTTGGAGCTGCAGAGTGCCATTGAGCCCTATGGGAGACTTTCCTTGGGCCGGGTTGGAGCTGCAGAGTGCCATTGAGCCCTATGGGAGACTTTCCTTGGGCCGGGTTGGAGCTGCAGAGTGCCATTGAGCCCTATGGGAGACTTTCAAAAATCATGCACTGAAGGATCAAAGTCAGAAAGGTTGTACTGCCGTTTACGATTGTTCAATACGAACATTTCGTGATCGCCAATACGATATTATCGTGACTAATACGTTTTTTTCGTAAGCATATTTGTGACATTTTCAATCAGAAATTTTCATATCTAATCCGAATTTTACCCATTTCGGGATTCAAACTCGAAACTCCAAAATGCCCAAAAATCCATGAAACTCGGCTTATGCATAAATTTATCCAACTTTTTTTGACGCGATCGCAATTTTTTTTTTTTCCCTCACTCTGCAAATTTTGGCAGCTGTTTTTAAAACAAAACTCTCCAATGGCAAAATTCAGAATTTTTCAGCAATTTTTGGTGTGACAGGGGCACAAAACTTCACCGCGGAAAAATTCTGCATGCAACAAAAAAAGTCAAGTTTTTTCAGCTTTTTTTGCGTTACACAAATTTTTTGTTGGTAAATTTTTGCAAATTTTTCACCGGAAGTAACCGGGGATCCTGTTACAGCACACATTAGGGGTTCCTTTTTGACCGCAGGGGGTTCAATTTTTTTTTACCCACAATGCAGACTATGGGGCAGATTTACTAAAACACGAATGCTCCGAGCCTATTTTCGCCTAATTTTTCGTTGCTCGTGCGACTTTTTCGACGCCCGCGTGACTTTTTCATACGCTTGAGTGACTTTTTCTTACGTCTGGGCGTAAAAAATCAGAAAGGTTTTCCCGCTGTTTACAATCGTTCGGTACGAACTTTCCGATGCCCAATAAGATATTATCGATGATTTTTTCGTAAGCATTTTCGAGATATTTGTGATCTTAAGAAATTATCGTATCCAATCCGAATATATCCCATTTCGGATTTAAACTCACGTTTTCATGAATGTGCCCCTATTACTTTCACTTTCCATTCAGCACTCACTTTCCCCCTCCCTCCTCACCATCTACTTGTGTAGCCAGTGCATGGGCATCCGGTCCCCCATTCTGGCACATAAACAAGATTTTGGGGTGATACAAAGCTTGCCTAATAGTGCTCACAAAATGGCGGCTGCCTGCTGGCTGTGATTGGGTACAGTGGCTTGCAAAAGTATTCGGCCCCCTTGAACTTTTCCACATTTTGTCACATTACAGCCACAAACATGAATCAATTTTATTGGAATTCCACGTGAAAGACCAATACAAAGTGGGGTACACGTGAGAAGTGGAAGGAAAATCATACATGATTCCAAACATTTTTTACAAATAAATAACTGCAAAGTGGGGTGTGCATAATTATTCAGCCCCCTGAGTCAATACTTTGTAGAACCCCCTTTTGCTGCAATTCCAGCTGCCAGGCTTTAGGGTATGTCTCTACCAGCTTTGCCCATCTACAGACTGAAATCCTTGCCCATTCTTCTTTGCAAAACAGCCCCAGCTCAGTCAGATTAGATGGTCAGCGTTTGGGAACAGCAGTTTTCAGATCTTGCCACAGATTCTCCATTGGATTTAGATCTGGACTGTGACTGGGCCATTCTAACACATGGATATGTTTGGGTTTAAACCATTCCATTGTTGCCCTGGCTTTATGTTTAGGGTCGTTGTCCTGCTGGAAGGTGAACCTCCGCCCCAGTCTCAAGTCTTTTGCAGACTCCCAGAGGTTTTCTTCCAAGATTGCCCTGTATTTGGCTCCATCCATCTTCCCATCAACTCTGACCAGCTTCCCTGTCCCTGCTGAAGAGAAGCCCCCCCCAGAGCATGATGCTGCCCCCCCATATGTGACAGTGGGGATGGTGGGTTCAGAGTGATGTGCAGTGTTAGTTTTCTGCCACACATAGCGTTTTGCATTTTGGCCAAAAAGTTCCATTTTGGTCTCATCTGACCAGAGCACCTTCTTCCACATGTTTGCTGTGTCCCCCACATGGCTTGTGGCAAACTGCAAACGGGACTTCTTATGGTTTTCTGTTAACAATGGCTTTCTTCTTGCCACTCTTCCATAAAGGCCAACTTTGTGCAGTGCACGACTAATAGTTCCCCTATGGACAGATTCCCCCACCTGAGCTGTAGATCTCTGCAGCCCCCCCAGAGTCACCATGGGCCTCTTGGC
The DNA here is from genome assembly GCF_000004195.4 of Xenopus tropicalis. NCBI lineage: Eukaryota > Metazoa > Chordata > Amphibia > Anura > Pipidae > Xenopus > Xenopus tropicalis. The sequence continues at coordinate 13,272,737 of NC_030677.2, read as the reverse complement.
TGCATTTCTGATCAGCGCTCTCCTTGTTCGGCCTGTGAGTTTAGGGGGGGGCCGTGCCTTGGTAGGGTTACAGTTGTGCCATACTCCTTCCATTTCTGAATGATCGGTGGAACAGTGCTCTGTGGGATGTTCAAGGCTTTGGAAAACTTTTTGTAGCCTAAGCCTGCTTTAAATTTCTCAATAACTTTATCCCTGACCTGTCTGGTGGGTTCTTTGGGCTTCATGGTGTTGTTGCTCCCAATATTCTCTTAGACAACCTCTGAGGCCGTCACAGAGCAGCTGTATTTGTACTGACATTAGATTACACACAGGGGCACTCTATTTAGTCATTAGCACTCATCAGGCAATGTCTATGGGCAACTGACTGCACTCAGACCAAAGGGGGCTGAATAATTACACACACCCCACTTTGCACTTATTTATTTGTAAAAAATGTTTGGAATCATGTATGATTTTCCTTCCACTTCTCACGTGTACCCCACTTTGTATTGGTCTTTCACGTGGAATTCCAATAAAATTGATTCATGTTTGTGGCTGTAATGTGACAAAATGGGGAAAAGTTCAAGGGGGCCGAATACTTTTGCAAGCCACTGTAATTCCAAGACTAAAGGAAACAAGATTATTATTATTTCTATAGTGTAAGTGATGTTTATTTTGCTTGACAAACATAATAGAAAAGAATTTGGAATTATTTCTTAGGGTGACAGGTCCCCTTTAAGAACAGAGTACGTTTCCCCCTGTAAGTAAGCTGGGGAATAACTAAAAGAAACAGAAATCCCAGCAAATTTCCTTCCTCACATATCAAGCTGAAAATGGCAAAGCAAAGTGAGCAATTTTATATCATAAGCTGGGAAAAAAAAAAGAAGCGAATGGACCTTTAACAAATTTATGGATGAGTCAAGAATAAGCAGCAAGGGAACAGTTAAATCAACAGGAAGCGAAGCCAAGATGGCACCCGTTCAACTGTATTTCAGCTGCTTAGTTCAGCATTAGCCAGACCACTAGAGGAAAACATTTCTCTCTGGCTGAGGGACGGGGAAACCAATACGGATTGAAATGGAACATTAAGTCCAAATACTGTTTAAAGTGGGATATCTGGGGGATTTGGCTTGTCTAAGGTGCCAAGAGCAGTGGGATCTTACCGGGGCTCATTTATCCAAACTGCGCATAGGCAGTTCCATAGGAACCAATCAGTGACTGCCTTTTGTTATCCAGCTGCAGGTAGAAGAATGAATGCAGCAATGTGATTGGTTGCCATGGGTTACTGCCCAAGGGCTAATGTGTTGACAAACGAGCCACATTGCATCGTAGATTGAATATAACTGGGTTAAACAAGAACTTAAATCCCACTGCCTCCCCCCATACCTTAAGGCAGTGATCCCCAACCAGTGGCTCCCCAGGAACGAGCTGCTCCCCAACCCCTTGGATGTTGCTCCCAGAGGCCTCAAAGTAGTTTCTCATTTTTGAATTTCTGGCTTGGAGGCAAGTTTTAGTTGCATAAAACCCAATGTAAAGCCAAACAGAGCATTCTAAAGGCTGCCAGACACCATCGGGGCTATTAAGTAGCCAATTATAGCTCTTATTTGCACCTCCAGGAACCATTTCCATGCTTGTGTTGCTCCCCAACACTTTTTCCATGTGAATGAGACTCACGGGTATAAAAGGTTGGGGATCCCTGCCTTAAGGACACCAGAGATCAACCATCTCTTAACTCTAGGGTCCAGTACGAGGGTCAGACTGGGACATACTGAACACATCAGACTGGGACATACTGAACACTTCTGCATAAGTATTTGTTTTCACCCTAGAGAATGCTGGCTGCCCCGGCCCCCAGACCCACAGAAACACAATAGAACTTGGATACATTGGTTTGTTAGAGGCTATTTATACAAGGAACACAAGGGAAGCTCCAGATGTCCAGCCACGTGAACAGTTTCCATTTTGGTCACAAACCAAACCAAGATCATCTGAAGGAGTCTATTAAGATGTTTGATATCACATTATAATCATCATTATAAGGCTATAATGATCCCCTTCAATTGGAGGGTTACTAATTTTAACCCAATGACCATCTAAGTGTGGATCACAAGGAAGAAAGTCTGGGCAACCCTGCTGTAGATTACAATCCAAATAACTTGGGTTTAAGAGAAGACCACCATTCCAACCTTGACAATTCATGAACAAGCCAACTACGAAGAACATCTGAGACTACAGTTTAGGACACTGATCCCCAACCAGTGGCTCGTGATCAACATCACCAACCCCTTGGATGTTGCTCTCAGTGCCCCCAAACCAGGGAGTTATTATTGATATTAGTAATTCCTGACTTGGGGGCAAGTTTTGGTTGAATAAAAACAAGATTTCCTACCAAATAAAGCCCCTGTAAGCTGATAGGGTGCATAGAGGCCCCTAATAGCCAATCACAGCCCTTATTTGGCTCCTCCATGAACTTTTATGGTGCTTGTGTTGCTCCCCAAGTCTTTTTACATTTGGAGATTAGGTTGGGGACCCCTGGTTTAGGAGGTCACTCCTCACCTCCGACATTGCAAAATGCACACACAGGTGACCCCCCCGTCACTGATCCCCTTCGATTGGAGGGTTACTAATTTTAAACCAATGACCAGCTTTCATCAATCATCATCTTCATTTGAAAAAAAAAAAGCCCACCGGATTTTCCTAAACATCCAAATACCCACCACAGGGTCTCGACTTCCTTCTGAAAAGAAAAACGTGGGGGGAACTGGAAGCGTTCTACCCGCTACCGAGAATTCGTTTTATTATGAGCAAAATATGAGTAACCAGCACCAGGGGAACATGACGCGGCGCCTCATCCAACAAATGAAATGTTTCCGTGCCATTTAGATGAAGCACTCAGGCTTCCTGTAATAAACGGTGGGACATTAGCATTCCTAGCGCCGTTCCCTCTGAAATGTATTTTACCCTGCAATAAATACAGGCTCAGCGTGAAATGCCAGCGTGCAATACCCGAGGAAAAAGTCGAGTAATATCTGTTATTACACTATTTTTTTTTTTTACTTGAACAAACATGTTTTAAATAGCCTTTCGTATCAAATTTTCTGCTTTTAATATCACAGTAGGCGCCGAGATAGCGTTCGCTCTCGCAATGTTGAATTCCGCATTCCGTCAGATGTGGGTTCCTGGCGCCGAGAGATAGTTTGCAGGGAAGCGGCACGGGCTAATTAGGCCGGTTTGGAAGTGGCGGCCCAGACGGTGAGTGCGGGGAAGATAAAGCCATTGAATGCAAATGGACGCCCTTGAGGAAGGAGAGCCATAGAAAAGAATAGAAGGAACATTCGCCGAGGAGCTTGTATGTTCTGCAGATAATATGGGCCGATGCAGAACTTTCCGCGGAAGAGGGAAGAAAAGAACGTGACGTCACGGAGCGAGGTTCCTTTATAGGAAAGGGATGGAACAGGGGGGGCTTTTCAAAAGCCCTTCAGAAATAACTATATTAACCCTTCTGGAACGTACAATTCCGTTGCCATTCGCCTAAGGATTAGATTTGGCCGCTATGTGGCCCGAACGGCAGGACTAAAGCAGCCATTAGACCCCGTCTGGGAAGAAAAAAGGCCTATTATTGCTCATATTTACCGTGCTTTCCCCCCTGAAATGGATTTTAATGCTTCTGCATTACAGCAGTTTGCTTCAGACAGACAAAAGCTTGAAAATACCGTTCCCCATTAGTAACTCAGAGTTATTTAGGAACAAGCTTGGGCATTTTGCACGGGGGCAGGATTTGAGGGGTGGGGGGGGGGGACACACAGCAAAAATGGAATAAAATAAAAACTTTCCTTCTTAACCTTGTCTCTTCGAGTCTGTCTGAGCCGAGACCAGAAACCTATATCTCTTATAATGCTCTCACTCACACAGATTATTACTGGGATCGTCTATGCCACTACGTTTGGCATCGGCTAAATGGGAACTCCGGCTTCCAAACCAAAATATGTTAAAAAAAAACCCCAGACAACGCAGAAACCCCTAATATCCCTATCACTGTAATCTGTTCCTTCAAAAAGTAGGAATAAATCCCATTTTTATATGCTGAAATCCAGCTGCAATTCTTCCCTTTCTGCCTCATTTGAAATCCTGGCAGGGGAGGAGGGACTAAAACACTGATGTTACAATTTATAACAACTCCTCCACAGCTTACAGACAGCATGCAGGAACTACATAACCCACAATGCATTGCACTGGGATGTTCGCAGCAGGGAATTGTGGGATTGGGAGGAGGCAGGCTGAAGGCAGGCTGAGGGGAGGCAACTACTGTTACATTTTATTTGAGTATCAAAGTAGTCAGATTGAAGAATGCAGGTTTAATCAGGCAGAACTTACATTTACTGATGAGCGAATCTGTCCCGTTTCGCTTCGACATAAAAATCGCTAAACGGCAAGAAAATTCAAGAAACGGCGAAAAATTTGCAAAACGCATTTGTCCCATGATTTTTTTTTTTTGCCCCCGTCTTTTTTATAGCCCGTGTCTATTTTCTGTCGCCCGCGTCCAAATTTTTTGTCGCCCGCACTTTTTGTTGACGCGACCACGTCCAGTTTGACGTGTCCAAATTGGGGGCGGTCAAAAAAGTGCGGCGACAAAAAAATGGACTTGGGCAACAGAAAATAGATGCGGGGGACCAAAATAAAAGATGTTGGTGGCAAAAAAATTGCATGACAAATGCGTTTCGTGAATTTTCTTGACGTTTCGCTAATTTTATGGCGTCACGAAACGGGACAGATTTGCTCATCACTTCTCAGGACAGGAGGTTAGGAGGAAAAACATGCTTTTCCAGCAAAGTGCACAGCTAGAGAAGAGTCTCTATGGGGCCAGAGTTGTGAACAACTGAGCATGCTCAGTAGCCAAGAGCCCACGTGATGTCCTAATGGAGAAGCCTGAGTGGGTTAGAGGAGGAGAAGAAATCCCAAGGGATTAAGGGGATGCGGCAGCCTTACTATTAACCTTTAAACAGCCGGAGTGGCAGGTAGTGATGAGCGAATCTGTTCCGTTTCGCCGAAAAATTCGCAAATCTTTAAAAAGATCCGCGAAACAGCGAAAATGTTGTGCGCCCAAAAAATTTGTCATCCGCGATTATTCTTTTCTCACCCGCGGCTATTCTTTTCTCACCCGCGGCTATTCTTTTCTCACCCGCGGCTATTATTTTGTCGCCCGCGGCTATTATTTTCTCACCCGCGGCTATTATTTTCTCACCCGCGGCTATTCTTCTTTTGTCACCCGTGACTATTCTTTTGACGCCCGCGACTATAGTTTTTTGACGCCCGCGACTATACTTTTTTGACGCTGGCAACAATTTTTGGACCTGCAGCAAATTTTTCCACGGTAAATTTTGTTGGGAATCCATGCCTGGCGAACCATTGCGCCCATCACTAGTGGCAGGTAATTAAAAATTTCAAAGAGACTGTTCCCCGATTACAATCAGCGGTGCGGTTTACATGCCCTTTAATAGTATTGCAACTAGAGAATTGCTAAATAGCGATACAAAATTGAAATTTTCAGTATTTCCATTGAGGAATTCCTCTCGGCCTCCAGCGCACACGGACCTCTTTGGCCAATTGAATAATCTTCGATAGTAAATACAAAAAAACCCCATTCTTTAGTAAATGGTATACCTGTGGGATAGATATGATACACCGCTCCGTAGATATAAAGTGAGATGTCACATACGCTCGTTACTCGGAGCTGGAAAGGTTTGGGTAGGATATAAGGCCGGGAATACTGGAGAGAAACGCAATATCTCTATTTACTAAGGCGGCCGACTTCCAATAATGGCGCCGACAGCCCTGCTGCTCCCCAGTCCCAGCCCAGTGGGCACAGCATTGAGCGCCGAGGTCCCAGTATGATTATCCCGAGCGGCTATTTGCTGCCTCAATGCTTCGTGGTCTCGTTCCCAAGAAGAGATAATTTCACACTGTGTCAAATCTCAGCACTAAGGAATAAACATGATGGCTGAGACGTCTATGTTCTACTGGAGAGATATATCCGTTACAGTATAATGTCACTGGCAGTAACGGGGGGGCTATTGTATCGCTTTACATGATTGCGCCATATGCTGCACGTCCCATAACGCTTTGGGGCCGAGCTGTAAAATGCCAGCGTTATGTCTGCACCGTCCCTCTATGGGAATGTACAGATCGGGCACAGTTATACCCACGAGCCTTGCTAGAATTATCCACTGCCTGCAGTGTGTATATCATCTCCTATTTATTACTGGGAAATCCTAAATAGGAAACTGCCATTTTAAGTACTAAGGGCCGCCCCCTGGGATCATAGGAGTCACAGTGCACACAAACAAGCCAAGGCACACATACATGCTAGGCCCCATCAGCCAATGAATGGGCAGTTCTGCCTTTTGCTCCCACACTACTTCCTGTTACAGTTAGAGCTGCATCACTTCCTGTCAGCTGATCTCTGAGGGAGCACACAGCCCATCACTAAATGGCGGCTCAAGGGAAAGGATGTAAAAGGGCAATATTTACTGATATATATATTCCAGTTTGGCGAGATTCTTTAATAGGCCACTAAACATAATATGTAACATAATGTTGCGCGTCAAAGAAAAATTGTCGCCCGCGGCTATTCTTTTGTCGCGCGAGGCTATTCTTTTGTCGCACAAGGCTATTCTTTTTTGCCCGTGGCTATTCTCTTTCGCCGTGGCTATTCTTTTGTCACCCGCAGCTATTCTTTTGTCACACAAGGCTATTCTTTTGTCACCCGCAGCTATTCTTTTGTCGCGCGAGGCTATTCTTTTGTCGCCCGCAGCTATTCTTTTGTCACACAAGGCTATTTTTTTGTCAAGCAAGGCTATTCTTTTGTCACTCAAGGCTATTCTTTTGTCGCTCGAGGCTATTCTTTTGTCAACCGCATCTATTCTTTTGTCGCCCGCGGCTATTCTTTTGTTGCCCGCGACTGTTCTTTTGTCGCCCGCAACTATTCTTTTGTCGCGCGAGGCTATTCTTTTGTCATCCGCGGCTATTCTTTTGATGCGGGTGACAATTTTTAGACAAGCGGTGAATTTTTCCGCGGCAAATTTTTTCATCCGTTTCGCGTAACAATCCACCAATGGCGAAATGTGGAAATTAGCTGCAAATCCATGCCTGGCAAAACATTCTGCCCATCACTAGTTATGTATTCATTCTGGGGGTGTAGTTTTCCTGTGGGAGGGGGAGGCATGGCCAATAGAGAAGCAAGATCTTTTCAAGGCGAGAGCAACAGGATCCTATTGGCAGAGTTTTAGTGGGGAGAGATGGGAGTCTAGGAGGCCACTTAGTAGCAGGTTGCAGTAGCCTAGACAGGAGAGGACAAGGTAATAGTACATGTAAGCAAGTGTTTTAGTAGTTGCCTATGAGTAACAGTGAAAAAGTGGCATTTTTGACAGCAACATTAATCTGATAAAGAGAAGCAAAGGGAAGAGGCAGGAGATTACTCGGAGGCAGTGAGCCGAATCCGCGGGGTTTATGAGTCGACCCTGAGCAAGAGTCTATTACTGGCAATTGCTCGCTAATGGCCATGTTTAATAATATTTGTTACCGCCATATTAAATGGCCTATATTTATGTGAAGTTAGATGTATACAGTAAAATGCTACAGCAGCCTATTAGCCAGCACACAACAAAAGCCTCCTTCTAATTATTCTTTAGGCGCCCATAAAGGCAGAGTTAAATAATATATGTGCGTTGCTATGCGGGAACATTACACCCAAAGCCAACGTTGCCGTATCATTTCCCGTTTGATTTTAGCCATGTAATACATATTCTTTATGCCCCATCAAGCGCAAACAGATACCCGGCATTACAGAGCAATCATTTCCCTATTCTTTATATCCCAACGTTCTTATAGGCAATTAAAGTCGGAAAACTTTGTTAAAGAAGCATTAGGGACACGTTAAAATTACAGAGGCGTGAAGATGTAGCCGCTCCGGCGAACGCGGTTTTTAAAGGGAAAACGCTGGCAGGAACATGAATTTCAATTATTTTTAGCTTCGTGAGAATGAAAAATGTGTTGGGAGCCGACAGAGAGGGTGTGATTACTGCACGTTTAAGAGAAAAACAGGAGTCATCAAAAAGATATAAAGCCGGGCCCAGGTGTAAGTGTTAGGAATTGGCGTTTCTTTAAGGGCGATAGACGGGAAACTTGTGCGCAGAGTTGTGTTGCTGAGGGATTGTTACCTGAACCAACCTACCTATCTAGTTATAGGCTACGGAGGGGCAGGGGGGTCAGAATGGGGAGCGAGGCATTACTCCAATCACTAACCTGGATACTGCCCAATAGTGCAGCCAATAGTGACTGGGATATTGCCCCAATAGGGATTGGGATACTGCCCAATAGTGCAGCCAATAGTGATTGGGATACTGCCTAATAGTGCAGCCAATAGTGATTGGGATAGTGCCCCAATAGTGCAGCCAATAGTGATTGGGATACTGCCCAATAGCGCAGCCAATAGTGATTGGGATACTGCCCCAATAGCGCAGCCAATAGTGATTGGGATACTGCCCAATAGTGCAGCCAATAGTGATTGGGATACTGTCCTAATGGTGCAACCAATAGTGATTGGGATACTGTCCCAATGGTGCAGCCAATAGTGATTGGGATACTGCCCAATAGTGCAGCCAAAAGTGATTGGGATACTCCCCAATAGTGCAGCCAATAGTGATTGGGATACTGCCCAATAGCGCAGCCAATAGTAATTGGGATACTGCCCCAATAGCGCAGCCAATAGTGATTGGGATACTGCCCAATAGTGCAACCAATAGTGACTGGGATATTGCCCCAATAGGGATTGGGATACTGCCCAATAGTGCAGCCAATAGTGACTGGGATTTTGCCCCAATACGGATTGGGATTGTCACACAACGTATGACGTATGAGCCGCTAGCACAATCAGGGAAATACCACACGTGCCACAGGGGTTGTTTCACAGGGGTTTATTACAACCAAACGTAGATAAACAGGGAAAGGGCAATACGCATGGAAGGTCCACAAGTCCCAATCACATCAATCCTCCTACAGGGAGTCTTCAGGGCAACCCCCCTCTGCACAGTCTCCAGGGAACAAAGGCAGAGTCTCCCAGCCCAACCCCCAATACACAAAGGTGACCCCCCCAGACAGTCACAATTACCTGGGTAGCCTCCCCAGGCAGTTCCAATGGGAATAAACAAAGTTCCTTTTTGGGTAGTTCCACAGAAACACACTACCTTGGTTCCAGGGGCAAACAGTCCTTCCACAGGGGTTAGGGTAATCCAGTTGGAGGGAATCTTCCTGCCTGAGCTAGGATGGATCCCAAGGAACCGCAGGGGAGGGTGTCCTGCCGTAGCGAGGTTACACCCAGATCAACAAAAAGCTCCTTCTCCACCCACAACCTCTGGGTTTTCTACCCTGCTGCTGGTACCTCCCCTCTTTTCCACACCCCCTCGGATTGATTGGTTAGGAGGCTGACCCTGCTTCTGCTTAGCCCAACCCTAGCAGCTCCAATTGGCAGGGTCCCCTGCAGCATCATTAGGGGATGGGTTTAACCTAGGAGGGACTTGCCCAGCTCCTCTGGAGGGGACTTCTGGGAGCTTCTTTGTTTAAAACCCTTTCGGCGGGAAAACAGAACAATGGGCTGCCACCATCTTGGCTAGATCATGCACTGGCTAAACATGGGGCCAGTATAAGGGTTTTTGGTCACACTTCTCCCCCCTGGTTTCCCTGGGGCTCCCCTTTATTAGGGAGGGCCTCAGGAACCACCGCTGGTCGGTTAGTCCTCCTGGCGTGAGAGTCCATCTGCATTGTGATGCTCTTTTCCCTTTCGGTGTTGAATGGTGAAGTTATACTGTTGAAGCAGGAGACTCCATCTTAGAAGTTTCCCATTGTCTCCTGAGACCCTCTGTAACCAACTGAGGGGGTTGTGATCTGTCACAACAGTGAATTCTCTGCCATACAGATAGGGCTGCAGTTTTTGTAAAGCCCATACAATTGCCAGGCACTCCTTTTCAATGGTGGCATAGGCAGCCTCTCGGGGTAACAGTTTCCTGCTCAGGTAGGCAACGGGGTGCTCCTCACCATAGGTATTAACTTGGGAAAGTACTGCTCCAAGGCCAAAATTGGAAGCATCAGTCTGCAAAATGAAGCGCCGGGAGAAATCTGGGGCCGCCAGCACAGGGGAACTAGCCAGAGCTTGCTTTAGAGCGTTCATGGCTGACTCACATTCTGGGGTCCACACAATGGTTCGAGAACGTTGGCGACTTGTCAGATCTGTCAAGGGTTTGGCAACAGTACTATAGTTAGGGATAAATTTCCGATAATAACCTGAAGTTCCTAAGAAGGCTAATACCTGTTTTTGAGTTTTGGGTATAGGCCACTGACAAATTGCCTCAACTTTAGCAGGATCAGGGCGAAGCTGTCCACCCCCAACTCTATGTCCCAAGTATTGTACCTCGGCCATGGCTAAGTGGCACTTTTCTGGCTTAAGGGTAAGCCCAGCATCCTGAATTTGAGCAAAAACTCGCTGGAGGTGCTGGAGATGCTCCTCCCAAGTCTGGCTAAAGACAGCTATGTCATCCAGATAGGCCTGAGCAAAGTCCTGCATTCCCTCCAGCAGCCTGTTCACCAGGCGTTGGAAAGTTGCGGGCGCGTTTCTCATACCAAAGGGCATTACCGTAAATTGATATAAACCAAAGGGGGTGAGGAAGGCTGACTTTTCCTGGGCACTAGGGGCAAGGGGAATCTGCCAGTAACCGCGGCTGAGATCAAGGGTAGTCAAATATTTTGCATTTCCCAGCCGGTCTAAGAGCTCATCTACCCTGGGCATTGGGTAAGCATCAGTGGTGGTCACATCATTAAGTCGTCTATAGTCCACACAGAATCGGGTACTACCATCTTTCTTGGGCACCAGCACCACAGGTGAAGCCCATGGGCTATGGGAGGGAGTAATAACCCCAAAGGCCAACATCTCATCTATCTGACTTTTCATCTCTGGCCGAACTGCTTCGGCCACTCGGTAAGCAGGGCTACGTATAGGTAACTGAGTTCCTGTATCAACTTTATGTTCAGCCCAGTGGGTGCGCCCTGGGTTCGCCGAAAACATGGGAGAATAGGAACGTAAAATTTTACGAAGTTGGTCTTGTTGAGATAGGTGAAGGTGGTCACTTATGGTAACTGCATCTATTCCCCTGGCTGGAGTGGCCTCCTCAATAAGGTTGGGGATTGGAGGATCATCAGTACCTTCAACTGGTGCACTGCATATGGCACTAACAATGTCCTCTCTGATGTGATAAGGCTTCATCATATTTATGTGGACAGTCTTATAGTGAGATGGGTCCTCAGGGGGAGTTACCACATAGGTTGTATCATGAAGCTTATGAGTGACCACATAGGGTCCTTCCCATGCAGCCTGGAGCTTGTCATGACGTGTGGGTACTAGGAGAAGCACCTTGTCTCCTTCCATAAACCTGCGTTCCCTGGCCTTGCGGTCATACCACACTTTCTGTCTTTGCTGAGCTGCGGAGAGGTGATCATGTGCCAGGCTGGTCATTTGTTCCAGACGCTGGCGGAACTTTAATACATAGGGGATTATGGGGACCTCTTGTGATTGTGGGGCCCCTTCCCAATATTCACATAGTAAATCTAAGGGGCCTCGGACCCTTCGACCATACAACAGTTCAAAGGGAGAGAATCCTGTGGACTCTTGGGGAAACTTCTCGATAGGCAAATAGCAAATGGGGCAAATAACGCTCCCAGTCCTTCTCGCCAGATTCCACAAATGTCCGTAACATGGTCTTTAGTGTCCCATTAAATCTCTCACAAAAGACCATTTGTTTGGGGGTGGTATGGGGATGAGTGGATCGCCCGGACCCCACAACGCTGCCACAGGCATTGCAGTAGTTGGGATGTGAACTGGGGTCCCTGGTCTGACAATATTTCACTAGGAAAGCCCACCCGGCTGAAAATCTGGATAAGGGCATCAGCCCACTGTGGGGGCATCAATTTTACGCAATGCTACAGCTTCTGGGTACCGGGTGGCATAATCCATTACAGTGAGGATATACTGTTTTCCAGAACGGCTTGGCCGACTAAGGGGCCCAATAAGATCAACTGCCACCCGTTGGAAGGGCTCACTGATGATGGGCAAGGGGCAGAGGGGAAACTTGGGCTTATCATTGGCCCTGCCAGTCCTCTGACAGCTGTCACATGTGCGGCAGTACCTCGTCACCTCCTGTGAGATGCCAGGCCAGTAAAAATTTTGGGTCAATCGGTGTCGAGTACGGGTAACCCCCTGGTGTCCAGCTAAAGGGATCTCATGGGCCATGTGAAGAAGCTGAGCCCGGTAACTCAGGGGTACTATAAGTTGTCGGGAACACTTCCATGGCTGGTTGGGGTTCCCCTTCACAATCCTATAGAGTAGCCCCCGCTCCCAAACAATCTGTTCCCCTCGCTCATTTGGGGGTTTCCCTGCCTTAATTCGTATACATTCTAAGGTAGGGTCAGTGTGCTGAGCTTCCCTAAAGGTAGTGGGGTGGAGCAAGTCACGGGTAGGGGGACTGTCACAGTCAGCTGCAGGTTCTCTTACCCCTTGTGGCGCATCCATGGAGACAGCGTTGACTTCATTAGTATTTCGGGAGAGGCTGCATTCAATATGGCCCACATCATTGCCCAGGAGGATCTCAGCAGGCAGTTGTCGCAGTATGCCAACTCGATGAGTAAACGGTCCGTGTCCTAGATCCAAGGTGACCTGGGCTATGGGAATATCTTGTTTGTGCCCCCCAGCCAGAACAATGCGGGCAGTTTTGCCAGGAATCACTGCATCTGCAGAGACAATATGGGGCTCCACTAGGGTAATAAATGATCCTGAGTCTAAGAACCCCTCCACCTGCCTACCATTGATCCTGACAGGAAGTACATGTTTTCTGGGCTGTCCACTGTTGTCCCAGCCCATCCCCAAGACAACATATTCCTCTATTACATCCTCTCTTGGCCTGGGAGGGGCAACCGCTGGGTCTGTGGTAAGCTGCCGTACTGTCTGGATAACCTGCTGACGAATATTGGGTCCTGGTGAAGAGACAGCAGCGACCTGCCGAGGTGCAGAGAGCCTCCCTGTGGGCCCTGGCGGGGCAGGACGTAGATTTAAAGGGCAGGCTGGAGATAAATGGGCCAGAGATCCACAACGGAAACAGGTCCGGGTGTGGCTGCGCGAGTAGGTGCTGAGAGGGTGCGATTAGGTAAATGGTTTAACCGCGGAGGCTGGGGGCGGTCCAGACCACGGGTGTTGACCATAGTACCTGAAGCAAGGGTAAGGGGTCGGGCCTGGGAGCGGTTCTCAATATACTCATCCGCTAGCTGGGTGGCCTCATCTAGGGTGCCTGGCTTGCGGTCACTTACCCACTCCCGTACCTCAGTGGGGCATCGTTCAAGGAATTGTTCCTTAAGGATAAGCTGGCATAAGTCTTCCAGAGTGTGGGTCTTGTTGCCGCGTATCCAGTGGCGAAATGCCCTTTGTAGTTTCCCACCAAAGTTCTGGTAGGTATCTTGAGGGATTTTAACCAGGCTACGGAATGTTCTCCGGTAGGAATCCGGCGTAATGGAATAGCTGGCTAAAAGTATCCGCCGTACTTCCCCATAATTCGCCCTCTGAGGATATGGGATTTCCTGATAAACTTCATTAGCTTTGCCTGTGAGTTTACCCGCCAGTATAAGCACCCACTCCTCCTGAGGGACTCGGTGGTCCTCACACAAACCTTCAAAGGAGCGAAGGAAACCGTCTATGCTCTGCTTAGATTCATCAAATGTGGGGAAAGCAGCATGAGTCAATTTCACCACTCGCTGCTGAGCATTGGGTGACCCCACAGCAGGCCCAGAGCTCAAGGGCCCAGGCTGATTGGCCTGCAAAGTTAGGCGCCATACCTCTAGCCGTTCTGCTGGGGACAGGCCTGGACCAATAGCAGCTAAGTGTTTATGGAACATAGTGAGAGTGCTGTCCTCACCTCCCTCCGCTGCATCTTGATGCAAGTTACAAATCTCTTCTCCCCCCTCAGGAGTCTCCGGGTCCCCCTGGCTGTTGCCTTCTTGGGTAGGCTGAGCATGGGGAGTGAGTAGCTCCATCAGCTCGTGTCTCCGCTTCCCCTCTGGGTCAATACCCCACCGGTGGCAGAGCCGTTGCAGCGTGGGTAGCCGGAGCTCAGAGAGCTCATGAGCTGTAAGGTCCAAGTAGTTCCCTGATGTGCTAGCATCCATATCCGCACCACTGCCACCAGAAATGTCACACAACGTATGACGTATGAGCCGCTAGCACAATCAGGGAAATACCACACGTGCCACAGGGGTTGTTTCACAGGGGTTTATTACAACCAAACGTAGATAAACAGGGAAAGGGCAATACGCATGGAAGGTCCACAAGTCCCAATCACATCAATCCTCCTACAGGGAGTCTTCAGGGCAACCCCCCTCTGCACAGTCTCCAGGGAACAAAGGCCGAGTCTCCCAGCCCAACCCCCAATACACAAAGGTGTCCCACCCAGACAGTCACAATTACCTGGGTAGCCTCCCCAGGCAGTTCCAATGGGAATAAACAAAGTTCCTTTTTGGGTAGTTCCACAGAAACACACTACCTTGGTTCCAGGGGCAAACAGTCCTTCCACAGGGGTTAGGGTAATCCAGTTGGAGGGAATCTTCCTGCCTGAGCTAGGATGGATCCCAAGGAACCGCAGGGGAGGGTGTCCTGTCACAGCTAGGATGGATCCCAAGGAACCGCAGGGGAGGGTGTCCTGCCGTAGCGAGGTTACACCCAGATCAACAAAAAGCTCCTTCTCCACCCACAACCTCTGGGTTTTCTACCCTGCTGCTGGTACCTCCCCTCTTTTCCACACCCCCTCGGATTGATTGGTTAGGAGGCTGACCCTGCTTCTGCTTAGCCCAACCCTAGCAGCTCCAATTGGCAGGGTCCCCTGCAGCATCATTAGGGGATGGGTTTAACCTAGGAGGGACTTGCCCAGCTCCTCTGGAGGGGACTTCTGGGAGCTTCTTTGTTTAAAACCCTTTCGGCGGGAAAACAGAACAATGGGCTGCCACCATCTTGGCTAGATCATGCACTGGCTAAACATGGGGCCAGTATAAGGGTTTTTGGTCACAGGGATACTGCCCCAATAGTGCAGCCAATAGTGATTGGGATACTGCCCAATAGTGCAGCCAATAGTGGTTGGGATACTTCCCAATAGTGCAGCCAAAAGTGATTGTAATAGTGCCCCAATAGTGCAGCCAGTAGTGATTGGGATAGTGCCCCAATAGTGCAGCCAGTAGTGATTGGGATAATGCCCAATAGTGCAGAAAATAATGATTGGGATAGTGCCCCAATAGTGCAGCCAGTAGTGATTGGGATAATGCCCAATAGTGCAGACAATAATAATTGGGATACTGCCCAATAGTGCAGCCAGTAGTGACTGGGATACTGCTCAATAGTGCAGCCAATAGTGATGGCGATACTGCCCAATAGTGCAGCCAATAGTGATTGGGATACTCCCCAATTGTGCAGCCAGTAGTGACTGGGATACTGCCTCAATAGCGCAGCCAATAGGGATTGGGATACTGCCCCAATAGTGCAGCCAATAGGGATTAGGATACTGCCCCAATAGTGCAGACAATAGTGATTAAGATAATCCCCAATAGTGCAGCCAATAGTAATTGGGATACTCCCTAATAGTGCAGCCAATGGTGATTAGGATACTGCCCCAATAGTGCAGCCAATAGTGATTGTGATAGTGCCCCAATAGTGCAGCCAATAGTAATTGTGATAGTGCCCCAATAGTGCAGCCAATAGTGATTGTGATAGTGCCCCAATAGTGCAGCCAATAGTGATTGTGATAGTGCCCCAGTAGTGTAGCCAATAGTGACTGGGATACTGCCCAGTAGTGCAGCCAATAGTGATTGGGATAGTGCCCCAATAGTGCAGCCAATAGTGATTGGGATACTGTCCCAATGGTGCAACCAATAGTGATTGGGATACTGCCTAATAGTGCAGCCAATAGTGATTGGGATAGTGCCCCAATAGTGCAGCCAATAGTGATTGGGATACTGTCCCAATGGTGCAGCCAATTGTGATTGGGATACTGCCCAATAGTGCAGCCAATAGTGATTGGGATAGTGCCCAATAGCGCAGCCAATAGTGATTGGGATACTGCCCCAATAGCGCAGCCAATAGTGATTGGGATACTGCCCAATAGTGCAACCAATAGTGACTGGGATATTGCCCCAATAGGGATTGGGATACTGCCCAATAGTGCAGCCAATAGTGACTGGGATATTGCCCCAATAGGGATTGGGATACTGCCCAATAGTGCAGCCAATAGTGACTGGGATTTTGCCCCAATAGGGATTGGGATACTGCCCAATAGTGCAGCCAATAGTGATTGGGATACTGCCCAATAGTGCAGCCAATAGTGATTGAGATACTGCCCAATAGTGCAGCCAATAGTGGTTGGAATACTTCCCAATAGTGCAGCCAATAGTGATTGGGATAATGCCCCAATAGTGCAGCCAATAATGATTGGGATACTGTCCAATAGTGCAGCCAGTAGTGACTGGGATACTGCAGCCAATAATGATTGGGATACTGCCCAATAGTGCAGCCAGTAGTGACTGGGATACTGCCCAATTGTGCAGCCAGTAGTGACTGGGATACTGCCTCAATAGCACAGCCAATAGGGATTGGGATACTGCCCCAATAGTGCAGCCAATAGGGATTAGGATACTGCCCCAATAGTGCAGACAATAGTGATTAAGATAATCCCCAATATTGCAGCCAATAGTAATTGGGATACTGCCCAATAGTGCAGCCAATAGTGATTGTGATAGTGCCCCAGTAGTGCAGCCAATAGTGATTGTGATAGTGCCCCAATAGTGCAGCCAATAGTGATTGTGATAGTGCCCCAATAGTGCAGCCAATAGTGATTGTGATAGTGCCCCAATAGTGCAGCCAATAGTGATTGTGATAGTGCCCCAGTAGTGTAGCCAATAGTGACTGGGATACTGCCCAGTAGTGCAGCCAATAGTGATTTGGATACTGCCCAATAGTGCAGCCAATAGTGATTGGGGTACTGCCCCAATAGTGCAGCCAATAGTGACTGGGATACTGCCCCAATAGTGCAGCCAATAGTGATTGGGATACTGCCCCAATAGTGCAGCCAATAGTGACTGGGATACTGCCCCAATAGTGCAGCCAGTAGTGACTGGGATACTGCCCAATAGTGCAGCCAATAGTGATTGAGATACTGCCCAATAGTGCAGCCAATAGTGGTTGGGATACTTCCCAATAGTGCAGCCAAAAGTGATTGTAATAGTGCCCCAATAGTGCAGCCAGTAGTGACTGGGATACTGCCCAATAGTGCAGCCAATAGTGATTGAGATACTGCCCAATAGTGCAGCCAATAGTGATTGGGATAATCCCCAATAGTGCAGCCAAAAGTGATTGTAATAGTGCCCCAATAGTGCAGCCAGTAGTGACTGGGATACTGCGCAATAGTGCAGCCAATAGTGATTGGGATAATGCCCAATAGTGCAGACAATAATGATTGGGATACTGCCCAATAGTGCAGCCAGTAGTGACTGGGATACTGCCCAATAGTGCAGCCAATAATGATTGGGATACTGCCCAATAGTGCAGCCATTAGTGACTGGGATACTGCTCAATAGTGCAGCCAATAGTGATGGCGATACTGCCCAATAGTGCAGCCAATAGTGATTGGGATACTCCCTAATTGTGCAGCCAGTAGTGACTGGGATACTGCATCAATAGCGCAGCCAATAGGGATTAGGATACTGCCCCAATAGTGCAGCCAATAGGGATTGGGATACTGCCCCAATAGTGCAGCCAATAGGGATTAGAATACTGCCCCAATAGTGCAGACAATAGTGATTAAGATAATCCCCAATAGTGCAGCCAATAGTGATTGGGATACTCCCTAATAGTGCAGCCAATGGTGATTAGGATACTGCCCCAATAGTGCAGCCAATAGTGATTGTGATAGTGCCCCGATAGTGCAGCCAATAGTGATTGTGATAGTGCCCCAATAGTGTAGCCAATAGTGACTGGGATACTGCCCAGTAGTGCAGCCAATAGTGATTGGGATACTGCCCAATAGTGCAGCCAATAGTGATTGGGATACTGCCCCAATAGTGCAGCCAATAGTGACTGGGAAACTGCCCCAATAGTGCAGCCAATAGTGATTGGGATACTGCCCCAATAGCGCAGCCAATAGTAATTGGGATACTGTCCAATAGTGCAGCCAGTAGTGACTGGGATACTGCCCAATAGTGCAGCCAATAGGGATTAGGATACTGCCCAGTAGTGCAGCCAATAGTGATTGGTTACGTATTCATTCTGGGGGTGTAGTTTTCCTATGGATGGGGGGGCATGGCCAATAGAGAAGGGAGTAATTCATAACCAATAAATAGGGACCCACAGTACTGTTAATGGTTGGTCTGTATGATCTACATTTAGTTCATTTAGATACCCCTGAAAGTCCAGTTTGAAGGCCAGTTATAGTGAACTGTTAATGTTAATGTTAATGTTCGTTTTTGCCATTTGTAGGTTCTTTGGGGGCTAGTTTATGAGAACTTAGCAAACACATGGCCACCACGGAACCAGGCTGTGGCTCTGTCGCTCTCACACAGACCATGCAATTTTCCCAAAGTGTAGGATAAAGAGAGAAGTTGCTATGACCATTAAGGCATTCCCACAATGTGCCTGGGACCTCAACCCTTGCCCTGTTTGAGGAGGACACTCCTGGGGGTGGAGGTACAAGGTACTCCAGAGGGCGCTTGCAACAAGTAGCATTGCAATCAAATGGAATTTCATTAGGGGAACTGGAGTTCTTATTATTATAAGAGACTCCGCACTGAGGCCCCGTGCCAAACCCCAGTAATGTGTTTGTATTCAGGAACTGGAGCAGAGATGCACGGGGGAATAAGGGGATCATTTTACTTGTTTATTTACGTTTGGTCAGACTTCTTGTGGTTTTGTGCGTCTGCTAAAACGAATATTAGAGTTCACTTGAATGTTATGAAACTGAATTAAAGCAAAAGAATACATGAACATTATAGTGTGCTATCAAGCTGGCCTTACAGTGGGATGATTCTTGAAAGTTGCCATCATAAAGGTATATTTTTGGAGCACAAAAAGCCATTTTCCACTTGCATGGATTTGGCCATAAGCATAATTCCTGGCATTTTGCTTGTCTGTGCAGAGATAACAGCATTGATTAACTACCCCCCCCCAGGTGTTGTATTACTTATCCTTATTTCTACCAATGAATGGGTTGATCCATTTACAGTAGAGTGAGTGTAGATCTTGCCCATAGCCAAAGTCCAACAGGTGGTATCTCTGGTTAAGGGCTGAAGGCCACTAGATGTTGATGTTCCATTACCTACCATCTAAAGAGAATGTCTCTGTAAGACAAGAACTTCCCAGCTAAGTTTGGGATCATTCATTAATACTGGTGCAAACGTGCACATTTGTAGTAACCCATAGCAACCAATTGGTGGGGTGGGGAACTCTACACACTGCAAGTTTCCAAATTTGTAGAGACACTTTTGAAGAACAGGCCTGCACCCCTTGTCCAAAGCTTTTCTCCAGGTGCAAATCAGATGGGGAATCTCAGTACTCCCCCTCTATTACCACAGTCCATGGATTTGTAAATGGTAAAAACATTTTCTTCATTATGTCAAGGTTTCGACACCACAGAGGGGTGTCTTCCTCAGGACAGAGGAATTGGTGTTGAAACGTTAACAAATTTGGAGAGAGAAACTAACTTGATTAGAATCAGAAAAAGGGGGATAAACTATTAATAGATGATAACATTGCCATGGGGTAGGGTTAGTGGGGGATGCATTTGGTACCCCCACTAGTATCTTGCCTTGGAGTTATGGCTAGAGTCCTCTGTGGGTCCAGTTTTTGAAAGACAACCTGGTGCCTTCAACCAAAATTGCAACCCACACTTTAACCAGCTTTGATTCGCTACCCAATCCAGCCCACAACACCTTATCCACAATCCTATCTGCTACCAACTGGTCACCATGAGGGCCACAGCACAACCTGCAGACCCGTAACCATTCCACAAGTCCTACCTGCAGAACACCCACGTTTTTGTGGGTAATTCCTGAGTACCCAACCCAATGCAGGACTCTAGTTATAGCAGCGATCCCCAACCAGTGACTCAGGGGCAACATATTGCTCCCCAACCCCTTGGATGTTGCTCTCAGTGCCCCCAAACCAGGGAGTTATTTTTGAATTCCTGACTTGGGGGCAAGTTTTGGTTGAATAAAAACAAGATTTCCTACCAAATAAAGCCCCTGTAAGCTGATAGGGTGCATAGAGGCTGCCTAATAACCAATCACAGCCCCTATTTGGCTCCTCCATAAACTTTTACGGTGCTTGTGTTGCTCTCCAAGTCTTTTTACATTTGACTTTGGCTCATGAGTAAGAAAGGTTGGGGACCCCTGCGTTATAGCAGCCCAATGTAATTCTGTATATAAATGATGATAAACATCAGAAGGATCTGAACATTTTTCAGTTTCCATCTACCTTGGGGTTTATGACGTGAATACTCCCTGGGAGTCCATGGGGAACCTGGGATTGAATTACAATACTGAATTCACATTTTCATCGTAAATTACATCTGGTCCTTTGACGAAATGTAAAATCCCATAAAGAATTACTGGCACCCAATCTAAATTCTTTGGACTGAAGAGTAGCCTATGTAACTACCCCTTATTGGGGGCAGAACAGCCCTATTGGGTTTATTTAATGGTTAAATGATTCCCTTTTCTCTGTAATAATAAAACAGTACCTGTACTTGATCCCAACTAAGATATAATTACCCCTTATTGGGGCAGAACAGTCCTATTGGGTTTATTTAATGGTTAAATGATTCCCTTTTCTCTGTAATAATAAAACAGTACCTGTAATTGATCCCAACTAAGATATAATTACCCCTTATTGGGGCAGAACAGCCCTATTGGGTTTATTTAATGGTTAAATGATTCCCTTTTCTCTGTAATAATAAAACAGTACCTGTAATTGATCCCAACTAAGATATAATTACCCCTTATTGGGGCAGAACAGCCCTATTGGGTTTATTTAATGGTTAAATGATTCCCTTTTCTCTGTAATAATAAAACAGTACCTGTAATTGATCCCAACTAAGATATAATTACCCCTTATTGGGGGCAGAACAGCCCTATTGGGTTTATTTAATGGTTAAATGATTCCCTTTTCTCTGTAATAATAAAACAGTACCTGTAATTGATCCCAACTAAGATATAATTACCCCTTATTGGGGGCAGAACAGCCCTATTGGGTTTATTTAATGGTTAAATGATTCCCTTTTCTCTGTAATAATAAAACAGTACCTGTAATTGATCCCAACTAAGATATAATTACCCCTTATTGGGGGCAGAACAGCCCTATTGGGTTTATTTCATGGTTAAATGATTCCCTTTTCTCTGTAATAATAAAACAGTACCTGTACTTCTTCCCAACTAAGATATAATTACCCCTTATTGGGGGCAGAACAGCCCTATTGGGTTTATTTAATGGTTAAATGATTCCCTTTTCTCTGTAATAATAAAACAGTACCTGTAATTGATCCCAACTAAGATATAATTACCCCTTATTGGGGCAGAACAGCCCTATTGGGTTTATTTCATGGTTAAATGATTCCCTTTTCTCTGTAATAATAAAACAGTACCTGTACTTGATCCCAACTAAGATATAATTACCCCTTATTGGGGGCAGAACAGCCCTATTGGGTTTATTTCATGGTTAAATGATTCCCTTTTCTCTGTAATAATAAAACAGTACCTGTACTTGATCCCAACTAAGATATAATTACCCCTTATTGGGGGCAGAACAGCCCTATTGGGTTTATTTCATGGTTAAATGATTCCCTTTTCTCTGTAATAATAAAACAGTACCTGTACTTGATCCCAACTAAGATATAATTACCCCTTATTGGGGGCAGAACAGCCCTATTGGGTTTATTTCATGGTTAAATGATTCCCTTTTCTCTGTAATAATAAAACAGTACCTGTACTTGATCCCAACTAAGATATAATTACCCCTTATTGGGGGCAGAACAGCCCTATTGGGTTTATTTCATGGTTAAATGATTCCCTTTTCTCTGTAATAATAAAACAGTACCTGTAATTGATCCCAACTAAGATATAATTACCCCTTATTGGGGGCAGAACAGCCCTATTGGGTTTATTTCATGGTTAAATGATTCCCTTTTCTCTGTAATAATAAAACAGTACCTGTACTTGATCCCAACTAAGATATAATTACCCCTTATTGGGGCAGAACAATCCTATTGGGTTTAATTAATGTTTTATTGATTTTTTAGTAGACTTAAGGTATTGAGATCCAAATTACGGAAAGACTCCTTATCCGGAATATCTTTGGTCCTGAGCATTCTGGATAATGGGTCTTTTACCTATATATGAAGAAGTCTATAAATAACAACTGTTTGTACTGATTTACTGGGAATAAAGGAACAAAAAATCCCGACTATTTAAGGCTTCAGAAAATATTTGCCCTTTTGTTGCCGTGTTTTGCTCAAATCGAGGAGAAAACGCCCAAATATGTGACCAGCAATCGCTTTATGAGAAACCAGTTCTGTTTTCTAAACACAAGTTTACATTTGTCCATTCGCCCTCTTGTTCTGCGCAGGGTTGTGTGATATTTACAAATCAGATGGTTCATTAGTAAAGACAACCCTAATGGCGGAGTCAATATAAATATTGATGTTGGCAATGAAAATATCTACAGACTTCCTCACTGCAAATAACAGGATTTGCCCATTTGAAATATTAACTACTGCCAACAATAATTTGCTGCTTATTGAATATTTGTTGTTTATTTACTGGTTCCCTTCCTAACTGGCAGAAAGCCTACCTACTATTCCTGGTTCCCTTCCCAACTGGCAGAAAGCCTACTTACTATTCCTGGTTCCCTCCCCAACTGGCAGAAAGCCTACCTAATATTCCTAGTTCCCTTCCCAACTGGCAGAAAGCCTACCTACTATTCCTGGTTCCCTTGCCAACTGGCAGAAAGCCTACCTACTATTCCTGGTTCCCTTCCCAACTGGCAGAAAGCCTACCTACTATTCCTGGTTCCCTTCCCAACTGGCAGAAAGCCTACCTACTATTCCTGGTTCCCTTCCCAACTGGCAGAAAGCCTACCTACTATTCCTGGTTCCCTCCCCAACTGGCAGAAAGCCTACTTACTATTCCTGGTTCCCTCCCCAACTGGCAGAAAGCCTACCTACTTTTCCTAGTTCCCTTCCCAACTGGCAGAAAGCCTACCTACTATTCCTGGTTCCCTTCCCAACTGGCAGAAAGCCTACCTACTATTCCTAGTTCCCTTCCCAACTGGCAGAAAGCCTACTTACTATTCCTGGTTCCCTTCCCAACTGGCAGAAAGCCTACCTACTATTCCTAGTTCCCTTCCCAACTGGCAGAAAGCCTACCTACTATTCCTGGTTCCCTTCCCAACTGGCAGAAAGCTTACCTACTATTCCTAGTTCCCTTCCCACCTGGCAGAAAGCCTACCTACTATTCCTGGTTCCCTTCCCAACTGGCAGAAAGCCTACCTACTATTCCTGGTTCCCTTCCCAACTGGCAGAAAGCCTACCTACTATTCCTGGTTCCCTTCCCAACTGGCAGAAAGCCTACCTACTATTCCTGGTTCCCTTCCCAACTGGCAGAAAGCCTACCTACTATTCCTGGTTCCCTTCCCAACTGGCAGAAAGCCTACCTACTATTCCTGGTTCCCTTCCCAACTGGCACACAAACAAGCCAAGGCACACATACATGCTAGGCCCCATCAGCCAATGAATGGGCAGAGTTCTGCCTTTTGCTCCCACACTACTTCCTGTTACAGTTAGGGCTGCATCACTTCCTGTCAGCTGATCTCTGAGGGAGCACACAGCATATCACTAAATGGCGGCTCAAGGGAAAGGATGTAAAAGGGCAATATTTACTGATATATATATTCCAGTTTGGTAAGCAAATACTGTAAAGAGGCTTGGGTCAGGACAGGGTGTAGGTAATATACACAAAACCTAGTACCAGTTCTGGTTAATATGATCCAAGAGTATTTCTGTCAATTTTAATGAGCCAATTAATACCAATGGCATTTCCTTGTCCTTGAAATCTGTGTTTTCCTTTGAACATTTTCGTACACGGCTCTCCCCGTTAGCAGACGGAATGGTACCATCCAAGCAGAACCCTGATGGACAACAGTATCGGGGGGTAAACGACCGGCATGGGAAAACACACAAGCGGCGGATTTCATTTAATAGACTTGTTATTCCTGCAGATCGGTGCTTATTGCTCTGACTCTAAAGGTTGATTGTATACGGCGGAGGGATAAGTGCTGACTGCTCCAAAGTCACAAAGAACCCAGGCAAGCAAAGCAAACAGAGAGAAACAAAGGCGTACATAAATCCCTCCGTAAAGTAATAATTTCATGGTCTGTAAACTGAACAATAAATGTTTAATATCCCCGGCACTCGCACTTTCCAGGCTCTTCATCAAAAGTAAAGTTTCAAGTAATTTCCGAGGTGAAATATAATTTCTTTTACTGATCCACGGCGAGAAAGTAATTGTGCGACTGCTTCAAAGTTCTCTTTTTTATAAAAAAATCAGCAACAAGAAAAGCATTAACTGTACGGTTCCGCCATAACGTGTAACGGAACCTAGAACCTGGGTACGAGGCCAATCCATAGAGGCAGGGCCAACCCGGAGTGTTATGGGTTTTTAGACTGCCCCAGATGAGTTCTTTAAAGCACCCAATCAGATCTATTCTCTTCTCTCTTTCTCTCACAATTCAGCAGGAACAGCCCCCTAAGTTTGCTCATAGCCTGTACAGAGAGATACCATAAAACTATGGCACATAGGGATTCCCCTGTACTAAGCACAATTCAGCAGGAACATCCCCCTAAGTTTGCTCATAGCCTGTACAGAGATACCATAAAACTATGGCAGCATAAGGGATTCCCCTGTACTAAGCACAATTCAGCAGGAACAGCCCCCTAAGTTTGCCCATAGCCTGTACAGAGAGATACCATAAAACTATGGCACATAGGGATTCCCCTGTACTAAGCACAATTCAGCAGGAACAGCCCCCTAAGTTTGCCCATAGCCTGTACAGAGAGATACCATAAAACTATGGCAGCATAGGGATTCCCCTGTACTAAGCGCAATTCAGCAGGAACAGCCCCCTAAGTTTGCCCATAGCCTGTACAGAGAGATACCATAAAACTATGGCACATAGGGATTCCCCTGTACTAAGCACAATTCAGCAGGAACATCCCCCTAAGTTTGCTCATAGCCTGTACAGAGATACCATAAAACTATGGCAGCATAGGGATTCCCCTGTACTAAGCACAATTCAGCAGGAACAGCCCCCTAAGTTGCTCATAGTCTGTACAGAGAGATACCATAAAACTATGGCACATAGGGATTCCCCTGTACTAAGCACAATTCAGCAGGAACAGCCCCCTAAGTTTGCCCATAGCCTGTACAGAGAGATACCATAAACTATGGCACATAGGGATTCCCCTGTACTAAGCACAATTCAGCAGGAACAGCCCCCTAAGTTTGCTCATAGCCTGTACAGAGATACCATAAAACTATGGCAGCATAGGGATTCCCTGTACTAAGCACAATCAGCAGGAACAGCCCCCTAAGTTTGCCCATAGTCTGTACAGAGAGATACCATAAAACTATGGCACATAGGGATTCCCCTGTACTAAGCACAATTCAGCAGGAACAGCCCCCTAAGTTTGCTCATAGCCTGTACAGAGATACCATAAAACTATGGCAGCATAGGGATTCCCTGTACTAAGCACAATTCAGCAGGAACAGCCCCCTAAGTTTGCCCATAGTCTGTACAGAGAGATACAGCATAAACGTTTCCCTGTACAATTCAGCAGA
Source organism: Xenopus tropicalis (assembly GCF_000004195.4). Classification (NCBI taxonomy): domain Eukaryota; kingdom Metazoa; phylum Chordata; class Amphibia; order Anura; family Pipidae; genus Xenopus; species Xenopus tropicalis. Next base: position 13,246,748 of record NC_030677.2, on the reverse strand, counting down.
CCTATCAGACCAGAGGACTTTGTTCTACATATTCTGCAGGGAGGATGATGCAGTAAGTGGAGGGGTCTATGGGACCTTGTGATATAAGGATTATTATGGTTACGGGTCTCGCTTACATTTGCTATATATATATATATTTCCCGTATAACAGCAGCTCCGCTGGCCCATGGAGCCCTGGGTTAGAACAGATTTGCAATTGAAGGTTTTCTTGCTCTTTGAATCTATTTTGCTCCAACTCCTGTTCGGAATCGTTCTTGGACATTCGGGCAGATCATTTGTATTATTGGCAGCGGGTGACTTTGATTTTCCCGTTGGCAGGAAATCGCCGCTATTCTCTCGCTGCGCACAAACGGCTGAATCTGAGCTCAACGTACGAATCTGCTGTTAGACCGCCCCGTGCCAAGCGCTGGGAGTAAATGAAAAATCAGTCTTGGTTTAAATACAAGGGCTCGTCTATTATCGCTAGCGATTGCCAAATTTTTCGGGCAGGCATGGATTCGCAGCAAAATTCTGAATTTTTTTGCCATTTCGCGATTTTTTTCGTTGTTTAGCAAATATTTTGGCTAAGGGAAATGGGACAAAGTCGCTCTTCGCTTATTATTGCAAGTGCAAGATCACTGGGGGGTGCACATTGAGCCCCCTAGCGCCCAATCATAGAACTCTTGCATCTGGGGCAATTTCTGAGCTTTCAACCACATGTGACCTAGCTTTTAAAAGATTTACGAAACGGCAAAAAATTTGCGAAACGCGAAGAGTGAAGTAAAAAAAATCCATGTCTGGTGAAAATTTTTTCTCATCAATACTGTTCTCATCTCCAGTGGCTGTTACCTTTGTGGGAGGTGTAGGTGAGGCTGAAAATCTTCAGTCTTCCTCCAATCAAGGGAGGGGGCGTGGCAAGGGGTGGGGAATAGGTGGGAGGGGGGCTGTCTAGGAGTCGCAGTGTGCTGGGTCCCTCTGTAGAATTTTTTGCAGAGGGGCCCAATGCCAGCTAGTTATGCCACTGTCTAATGGCGTTGCCTGGTCCCCTCTGTGCCTTTTTTTTTTTTTTAAACCATCTTATTGGGCTCAACTCCCAGGTCTGATCAGTTGGGGTAACTGGCCAGGCATTTATGTATGTTACTATAGTAACGTGGGTCGGAGAGTCTGGCTTTATTCAAAGCAATGGTTTTCTCACAAGTGATATATATATATATATATAAGTGATGTATAAAAAGGATAACTAGGGATGCCGTGAATCCAGGATTCAGTTCGGTATTCGGTGAAGATTTGGCCAAATCTAAATGGAAACCGTCTTTTGGTTACACGCACTTCTATTTAACCCTTCTGTAGCCTAATTTCCACGTGCAACTTAGGATTTAGATTCGGTTCGGTATTCGGTGAAGATTCTGTCTTTTTCAGCAGGATTTGGATTCAGCCGATTCCAAGGGACAGATTTACAAAAACTCGTAGAAGCCGCTCGGATGAGGGGTGAAACGTTTTCAAGAAAAAACTTTTTTTTTTTTTTCGAATTCGACTAAACTCGTTTTCCCAAATGTGAAATATTTATTTAAAAAGTTGCCAGGAAAAGTCGAGGCGTGAAAAGTTGTAAGAAAAAAAAAACCTCAACTTTTTCGAACTGTTGCTGTGAAAATCCTGAATTTTATCGAATTGCCGCTGCAACAATTTGAAAAAGTTGTGATTTTCGGATAAACCCCAGCGAAATCTCTAAAGTTTCTAAAGTGTGAAAAAAAATCTAATCGAGTTTAAAATTAAAAATCAGTGGTTAGTAGTGATGAGCGAATCTGTCCTGTTTCGGTTCGCTGTAAAATTTGTGAATCTTTCAAAAGATTCGCGAAATGGCAAAAAATTTGTGAAACGGGAAAAATGTTGCGCATCAAAAAAAAATTGTCACCCGCGACTATTCTTTTGCCACGCAGCTATTTTTTTGTTGCCGTGGCTATTCTTTTGTTGCCCGTGGCTATTCTTTTGTTGCCCGCGGCTATTCTTTTGTTGCCCGTGGCTATTCTTTTGTTGCCTGCAGCTATTCTTTTTATTCTTTTGTCGCTCGCGGCTATTCTTTTGTCGTGCAGCTATTCTTTTGTCACCCACGACTATTCTTTTGTTGCGCGGCTATTCTTTTGTTGCCCGTGGCTATTCTTTTGTCGCCCGCGGCTATTCTTTTGTTGCCCGCGGCTACTCTTTTTATTCTTTTGTCGCCCGCGGCTATTCTTTTGTCGTGCAACTATTCTTTTGTCACCCACGACTATTCTTTTGTCGCCCGCGGCTATTCTTTTGTCACCCACGACTATTCTTTTGTCACCCACGATTATTCTTTTGTCGCCCGCGGCTACTCTTTTTATTCTTTTGTCGCCCGCGGCTATTCTTTTGTCGTGCGGCTATTCTTTTGTCACCCACGACTATTCTTTTGTCGCCCGCGGCTATTCTTTTGTTACCCACGACTATTCTTTTTTCACCCACGATTATTCTTTTGTCGCCAGTGGCTATTCTTTTGTTGCACGGCTATTCTTTTGATGCCTGCGACTATTCTTTTTTGACATGGGCGAAAATTTTTGGATGCGCAGCGAATTTCTCAGCTGTGAATTTTTTCATCTGTTTTGTGAAACAATCCGCCAATGGCGAAATGTGGAAATTCGCCTCGAATCCATGCCTGGCGAAACATTTAGCCCATCACTATTGGTTAGTAAATGAGCACCCAGGTGTCTAATTAACCTTTCCGTAGCCATATGCAAATTAGGATGTGGATTTGGTTCGGTATTCAGCCAAATTTTTCATGAAGTATTCGGGGTTCAGCCGAATCCAAAAATAATGGATTTGGTGCATTACTAAAAGAAACCATGTTTTTGGAATTCCTGATCATAGATTTTGGTTATTCCCAAGGTATAGAAACTATATATAATGAGCCTCCAATGCAGCTATCCCTAATGGTAACTGGAGTAAAATGGCGATTCTTATTGGAAACTGATGTTCTTGCTCAGGGAACTGCTGAAAACCCAACAAAAGCAGCAAAGTGACATCTCAGACAGAGAGAAAGCCATAATTAATGCGTGTAAATGCCTCTACGCTACGGTTGCCACCTTTCCGGTTTCTGGGTAAAAAACCCAGTAACATTGAAGCAGCGATTGGGCAATCGGCGATTGGCATGTCATAGCCCCGTCCCGTGAGGCATGGCCCCTCCCCTTGACGGCACAGCCCGCCTCTTCCCTCAACCCCGTGCCATCACCCCCACCCCCTGCCCGGCTAAAAAACCTGGCAGAGGTGACAACCCTACTCTATGCCCAGTAAGTGCGTCTCCCAAGAGCAAATGAACCACAGATATCACCTTATTCAACCTGCCTCCCCCGGTGCCCGAATTCGCTCCCGCGTGCCGTTTCCATAAAATATTGTCCTTTTTTAATGCAAAACTGAGCGCCGGTTTTACAAAAGTGAAAATAACTCTTCCAAATCCCGGAAGGAATGGCGCCGGCAGTTGCCAAAGTTCCCTATTTATAATTTATACCCCCATCAATTGTTTTACTTCCAAACAACAATGCTGTAACAATTGCTACTTTATTCCGCGTCTTGTCAACGCTCCTCTCTCCGGAATAGGTATAAAATCTGTTTAATGGACTATGATTTTGATTTACCGCGCACATTTTTATGTCGGAAATGGATCGGAGGCATCTCATCGCAGCCTATTAGACAATGCCTGCCTTGTAAGTCATATTTTATAAGACTAAAAAAATGCCATTTGGTTATGGGAGATACGCCATTAGTGGGGCTGAAATGTAGTTATTCTGCGGCGGCTAATTGTGCCTGGGATAATGGGCTTGTTCCTTAGGATTTTTTCTCGTTTTTATTTCTCCCAGCAGTCTCTGGAGCAGCAATTTGCTTTTGATTAGGTCCTTGGCTGGTACAAACTCCTCTATTAACAGAACTATAGGGGGGAGTTATTGGGGTTGGTGGCCTAGAATGCAAAAGGGGGTTGTTCACCTTTAAATTAACATTGATACACTGAGCCAATTTCTATATTTTTGTAGTTTTTCAGCTATTTTTTTTCCCCCAGTTTGGAATTTCAGCCGCTTGTTTACCCTAGCTAAGAAGCAGTGGGTTAAATAAAAGACTGGAATATGAACAGGAGAAGGGTCTGAATAGTAAGTAATAATATTTATATATTTGGAAGCTCACAGAGCAATCGTTTTTGGCTGTCGGGGTCAGTGACCCCCATTTGAAAGCTGGAAAAATAAAGTGCTTCAATATCCGCTCTCCATTGTACCTACTGTAGAGCTCTCCTGTGTTTATAAATGACTAGTGATGAGCGAATCTGTTCCGTTTCGCTTCGCCGAAAAATTTGCAAATCTTTCAAAAGATCCGCGAAACGGTGAAAAATTTTCGAAACGGCGAAAATGTTGTGCGCCAAAAAAAATTGTCGCCCACGGCTATTATTTTGTCGCACGGCTATTCTTTTGTCACCCGCGGCTATTCTTTTGTCGCATGGCTATTCTTTTGTCACCCGCGGCTATTCTTTTGTCGCACGGCTATTATTTTGTCACCCGCGGCTATTATTTTGTCGCCCGCAGCTATTATTTTGTCGCACGGCTATTCTTTTGTCACCCGCGGCTATTCTTTTGTCGCACGGCTATTATTTTGTCACCCGCGGCTATTATTTTGTCGCACGGCTTCTCTTTTGTCACCCGCGGCTATTCTTTTGTCGCACGGCTATTATTTTGTCACCCGCGGCTATTCTTTTGTCGCACGGCTATTATTTTGTCGCACGGCTATTCTTTTGTCGCCCGCGGCTATTCTTTTGTCGCACGGCTATTATTTTGTTGCCCGCGGCTATTATTTTGTCGCATGGCTATTCTTTTGATGCCCGCGACTATTCTTTTTTGACGCCGGCGACAATTTTTGGACGTGCTGTGAATTTTTCCATGGCAAATTTTTTCATCCGTTTCGCGAAACGTGGAAATTCGCCACGAATCCATGCCTGGCGAAACATTTCGCCCATCACTATAAATGACCCAACTTCTGTTTTTTGGTTTAATCTTTGATCTATTCTAGTAAATAGGTGGGAAGATTAAAGAGACCCGGTGCCACAATCCCTAAAAATGTCATTATAGCAGTTCAGTCTAATGGGCTTATTGATCAATTTTCAAGTTTGTGTATTCGAGTTTGTTTTTCTAAATCAAATAAACTCGCATATCGAATGCTCGCTTATTTATTAATAAGAAATACTCAAATACCTTGAATTTGAGAATATGGCTTGACTTTGCCTTAGGACAACTCCCATTGAACTTCTACAGAAACTCGCAAGCTTTTAGATGGAAAAGTTTTACATCCGAGTTTTGGGGGTTTTTTTGCACTTATATATAGTAATATATATATATAATAAATACCAGACATTCAAGTTTTTGAACCATAACTCAAATAGTGCAAGTTTTAGCTCTTAAAAAGTTGAATTGTGGGAAAAAAATCAAACTTGAACGTTGGTAAATCACCCCCTAAATCAGGGATCCCCAGCCTTTTTTTTACTTACACTCAGATGTGAAAGTGTTGGGGAGCCACTTAAGCATGAAAGAAGTTTTTTGGGGAGGCTAAATAAGGGCTGTGATTGGCTATTTCGCCGCTGTGACTTTTTTGAGAACTGTCGTGACTTTTTCGTAGCCGTTACGACGTGCGCGAATTGTCGCAACTTTTTCGTATTGAGCGCTAGTAAACGGCGGGCAAACCTTTCCGATTTGTTCGCAACGGCTACGATAAAGTCGCGACAATTCGCGCATGTCGTAACGGCTACGAAAAAGTTGCAATGCCGACGAAAAAAATCGCAAAATACCGATCATTATGAAAAAAACACATTCGGACGCTTTTCGGATGTTCCTGGATTAGTAAATCAGCCCCTATAAATTGTTGACTGCAAATACCTATGAAATGGAAGGTGCAGCTGAATAGTGATGAGTGAATCTGTCCCGTTTCGCTTCGTCATAAAATTTTTGAAACGGCAAGAAAATTTGCGAAACGCATTTGTCGCCCAATTTTTTTTGTCGCCCACGTCTTTTTTTGTCACCCACGCTTTCTGCCGTGACCGCACCCTTTTTTTGACGCAATCGATTTGACGTGTGACAAACAAAAATTTCCTCCAAGCGACAAATTTTTCCACGGCAAATTTTCACGGAAGTTTCGTGAAACAATTCGCCAATGGTGAAATGTGGAAATTCACAGCGAATCCATGTCTCACAAAACGCATTTGTCGCTGCAGATTTTTTTTGTTGCCCGCGTCTATTTTTTGTCACCCGCATCTATTTTTTGTCACCCATGTCTATTTTTTTGTCACCCACGCTTTTTGACATGACTGTGCCCTTTTTTTGATGCGACCAATTTGACGCGCAACAAAAAAATTCCCACGTGATGAATTTTTCCGCTGTGAATTTCGTGAAACAATTCGCCAATGGCAAAATGTGGAAATTCGCTGCGAATCCATGCCCGGCAAAAAAATTCGCTCATCACGAAACGCGAAACACATTTGTCGCCCGATTTTTTTTGTCACCTGCATCTTTTTTTGTCACCCGTGACTATTTTTTGTCGCCCGTGTCTATTTTTTGTCACCCATGACTATTTTTTGTCACCCGCATCTATTTTTTTGTCGCCCATGTCTATTTTTTTGTCACCCACGCTTTTTGACGTGACCGTGCCCTTTTTTTTACATGACCAATTTGATGCGTAACAAAAAAATTCCCATGCGACTAATTTTTCCACTGCAAATTTTCACTGAAGTTTTTGCGAAACAACTCGCCAATGGCGAAATGTGGAAATTCACAGCGAATCCATGCCTGGCAAAAAAAATTGCTCATCACTTAACATGAACAGTGTGTGATTAGTTGCTATGGGTTACTAGACTAGACCTAAATTGCGCCTTATTATTACATCGCCCCCTAGTTTCATCAACAGCTTTTGGACTAAGACTTGATTTTTAGTCTTCATTGGCCGGGGGGGTATTATTCCCTATAATATAACATGGCTACTGTAGGGTATGTTCATACAGACACACAACTATTCCCACAACTACCCCCTTGTCTATCGTATAAGTGCAGTAAGAACCGTTTCATTTATTTTAAAAATATACGGCGGTTGTGCTGTGCCTGCATTTGCATTCAGAACATCCGTTACTCACGGAACATTATTCCAACTTCTGACTGTCAGTCTGGGGATTAAGCTGTCATACAAAATTAAAAATGATATCAAATGAGATACCGTATTCATTGATATTGACTTTCCTGCCCGGGGCTACGTTGTATAGTGTTGTGATTGTGCCGGAGGCTGACGGCAGCCCATGTAAACAGTTGGCAGGTGGATCCATTCTCACGTGGATCTCACTCAGTGATTCGCTCGGTGCCATCTACCATTAGAGTGGCTGAAAGAGCTGAGAGCCGTCTCGCACGTCTATATCCCATGGGTCTACACGAGATGCAGAAGAAAGTCAAAGAGTTGCAGGTTGATGTTGGGTTTGCTGACAAATCAAAGCCAATACTTTGTGGTTATGGTTGGCATGGAGACAGCGAATATGTAAAAGCTTGTTGCTAAGGTGGGCATGTAGGCGATTCATACATAGCAGTTTGTAGTTATGGTGGCCATGTTTGGAAGTTCTACCTAAACTCTACCAGGCATCCAGAAGCAACCATCCACAATGCCTGTTGAGAGGTATGGAAACCTGCTCTGCTAATCATCTACGTAGAAGTCCAACTTGTGCATGGGGCCACTTTAACCATAAAGTATTAGCTATGACTATATATCCTATGCAAACAATTAGGCCACCCTTTGCAAACCATTGGTACAATTAGGCCATCCTATGCAAACCATTGGTACAATTAGGCCATCCTATGCAAACCATTGGTACAATTAGGCCATCCTATGCAAACCATTGGTACAATTAGACCATCCTATGCAAACCATTGGTACAATTAGGCCATCCTATACAAACCATTGGTACAATTAGGCCATCCTATGCAAACCATTGGTATAATTAGACCATCCTATACAAACCATTGGTACAATTGGACCATCCTATGCAAACCATTGGTACAATTAGACCATCCTATGCAAACCATTGGTACAATTAGGCCATCCTATGCAAACCATTGGTACAATTAGACCATCCTATGTAAACCATTGGTACAATTAGGTCATCCTATGCAAACCATTGGTACAATTAGGCCATCCTATGCAAACCATTGGTACAATTAGGCCATCCTATGCAAACCATTGGTACAATTAGACCATCCTATGCAAACCATTGGTACAATTAGACCATCCTATGCAAACCATTGGTACAATTAGGCGATCCTATGCAAACCATTGGTACAATTAGACCATCCTATGTAAACCATTGGTACAATTAGGTCATCCTATGCAAACCATTGGTACAATTAGGCCATCCTATGCAAACCATTGGTACAATTAGGCAATTTTGTGGAAACCATTGATACAATTTATCCAACCTGGTCTAATATTTCATAGAACTGTAAGACATGAGTACTTAGACTGTGGGGAAAGGATTTTTTTATTTGTCAGCACCCTTTATCCTCAGACCTATTCTTTACCTTTTTTCCACCTGATTTTCTCTTACTTTTGGTACCCCACCCCCTGAATTGCCCTCCATAATGTTTCCACTTCTGTAACCTTCCTTCTTTGGAGAACATTATGAATATGCTGGGGGACAAAGTCAATTGGTGGTCCATTGGGTGAGAGTAGGAGTCCCACCACTATAGCATGTACCATAGCCCCGCCGTACCACTTGGTATGAAATAAGTAAGGTTATAATACTTGAGTAATGTGTTGGTTTTAATGTTCCACAACAACATGCCCATTGCTTTGGAGAGTTGGTAGAGTTGGTATGATATTAATAGTGTTGACAAAGGTCCTTTTGTTTATATAACACTTTGGCCAACCTTAACCCATCAAGAAATTGTTGCGGTCTGTTTGTATATGGGTTGGGCTGGTTGGTTAGGAGAGGGGGCTTGTCTAGGTGCAGCTTGCCCACAGTCTCACATTATTGGCCCATGTATGACCAGCTTTAGTAAGGAATACCGGCCAACACACTTAAACAGTATATAAAAAGTTTAAACCCCTTGAAGTACAATCTATTTCACCAGTCAAGCTATGGAGGCCACTCAGACCCAAGCAGCTCTACGCGTTTCACACAAAGCACTTTATTATAGGTTTGAATGGTGGCTATGCACCTTGCTACAAATTTTACCTTCTTCCATAGATTTATGAGTTCTTTGAATGAGAAACCGAATCTGCTGTATGTTTTGAAACCTAAACCCCTCATTTCTTACATGAAATTATAACCACTTATCTCCCAGTGGACTCCGAGAGCAGCCTATTGTGATCTATTCTGTTCATACTTGTTTATTTAATTTGTGAAATATGCTGCCTCGTATTTATTTTCATTATAGGTTCTCGGAAAGTACATGCCAGCCAGTGAAGTATTGCCCTCCCTCAATCTGAATAAAACATCCCTCTCCCAGATTAGTTTGCAAATGATATCTCCTGGATTTACGATGAAATATTCCTGTCAAATGTCTGTTACTGGCTGAAATCACAGAAAGAATCTCTGATTTTGTTTTATATCCCTCTTCATTTCCACCCCCCCCCCCCCGTTCTTCGTGGTTATAAATATCAGATCTATAAATGTCTAAATCGAAGGTATGAAATGTGCCTCATTTTGGCTGAAATACATTGGTTTTAAAGACAGAAATTCTAAATCCTGCAGATGCAAATGGGAAAGAAGTTAAGAAGGTTTAATATACAGAATAATGTCACATGATATTAGTGGGCAATAGAAGTCTATACCCTATTGGCACACCGGTATGTTCAATTCATTCATGCCCTGCCCGGGGCAGCGGTACCAATACAGGGAGAGGTTCTGTACATTCGGTACCAATACATAAACTCACTTGGCTCAGAAATTGCAGTCGAGCTCAATAAGGACTAAGTGCCTCAAACTTGTTTGGAAAAACTGATCATTTCATCAATCTCTAGAGGTCTATTTATCAAAAGGAAGCTCCAGTTACCATAAAAACACACTTATGGGCTCATTAATCAATTTTCAAGTTTTTGTCTACGAATAAACTCACGGAGTTATAAAAACTCAGATGTTTGCTTAGTTATCAAAAAATCCAAATATGAAAAACTCCAATAGAAAAAAACTTGGACACCTCGGATTTGTGAGTTGACAAACCCAAAAGTTTGAAAATCTCAAACTGAAAGAATGGAGTAAATGTTGCCTGGCTGTAAATTCCCGCTGACTTAAATAAACTCACAAGCTTTTATATGTCGAAGGATTGTTAAATCCAAAGAAATCACTCCCTGAATGTTATTTTAATGTATAAATTTAAAGATAGTCATCGGAACTGGGGGGTCAGGGGGCTGTGGTCCCCCAAGAATTTCCCCCCCGGTTTTGGAAGAGAAACTGCCAGAGACTCGGCACTGCTCCCATCTCTACTTCCGTGTAGTGATGTACCTACATAACACAGATGGGGGCAGTCGGCTAGGGAAGAACAGGTGGTGCAGGAGGAGGGACAGCACGGGTGGGCTTCAAACAGGCTCTCATAAGTGGGGTGGGAAGGGAGGCAAGTGACTTGAGCCAGTTCCCAGAGAGAGATAAAAGTGAGAATGGAAATATAAGGACAGAGGAGAATAGAAGGAAAGAACAAATAAAAGATTTGTAAGGAAGAAGTGAAGTAGGGCTATGTATTTAGTAGGACTAAAGTGAAGTAGGGCTAGGGTATTTAGCTGTGGTGAAGGCCAGAAAAAGGGAAGGGGGACAACATTAAAGAAAGGCAAGGAGTGTAAAGAAAATTAAGTAGGTTGTAGATAGTGGAGCATAAGGAGAAAATGGAAATGAATGGGGGCATCAGAAGAGTTTACGTGTAGGGGAGAGGGGCAGAGAAAAACCACTGAGTGATGAGAAAAAGAACAAATATGGCAAAATAATGTGGCTAGGGCTAGAAGGAACGTGGCAAAAATAGAACAAAAGGAAAAGTAACCTTGAAAGTGAAGCAAAGAGCAAAAGTAGAGAGAGAAGAAGAGAGAGAAAGGGAACAGACTGGAGAAGAGGCCATTGGATAACAAGGTGAGCCATAACTACATGTGTATGTTACCTGCACCAAGAAGGGACGGCTTTTTATCAAGGTAAAAGTCTGCCCCGATTGCCCTCTTGGAGTCAGGAGGGACTATTTTCGAGGCAAACTAGAGAGGCTTTAGTCTTTAGACTTTTTAGTTTTTCACCTTCCTCTGGATCAAGTAGCAGTTCCGCAGGTTTCACCAAATGGTTGGATGGGTGTCTTTTTTTCAACCTAAATTACTGTTTATATATAATTATGGACCTTTAATGTTGATGCACTGGGATTGGATGGATTGTGTAACTGTCCCATTATAATATAATATTACTGTCTAACCAGCAGAAAAAGGATCAATGCAGTGAGAGATATCTGAATTTTCAACATTACCAAGGCATGGCTTTCCCATGGCTTATTACTATATAATGTTCTGCTTGGTGCTTTGGGTTCCATAACTTCTCTATTGTATGTCCTTAGGGGATCAGTAACCACTGCTTCTCTCTGTATATAATGTCCCTGGGGTACCCCACAGCCTCTGCATGTAATGTACAGAAGAGAGAGGGGGGTTGATCAATGCACTTTCCCTGGTCCCCTATCTCATAAGTACATAAGTATCTATGCTAGTGTTTGTATTTTTAAAAAAACAGGGGTTTATAGTTACAAATAATGATCATAAGATTGGTAAGCCCCCATACCACATCAAGGTAAACCCCGTATGGTGCTCCTATCGATTTACCTCTGGTCATATTTTTTAAAGGCCTGCATAGTAGTGTTACCTGGGATAAGTATCTCCTAAGCTGGGATTTGGTTCCAGTCACAGGGCTTAGTCCACCCCATGCCTTTAGCTTTCATAGAGAGAGATTGCCTGGTTCTACAGGCTTAATCCTCCCCTATTTGCGGCTTGTAAAGAAGAAGACTACCCATTAACCAACACCCATTTTTTAAAGGTATAAGACCACCATTAAAGGTACAGGTGTGGGGGTGCTACAACCAGGAGAAGACTGCCCATTGACCAACACCCATTTTTTAGGCATAAGACCGCCATGGATGGGTGTGGGGGTGCTACAACCAGGAGAAGACTGCCCATTGACCAACACCCATTTTTTAAAGGCATAAGACCACCATTAAAGAGACATGTGTGGGGGTGCTACAACTAGGAGAAGACTGCCCATTGACCAACACCCATTTTTAAAAGGCATAAGACCACCATTAAAGAGACAGGTGTGGGGGTGCTACAACCAAGAGAAGACTGCCCATTGACCAACACCCATTTTTTAAAGGCATAAGACCACCATTAAAGAGACAGGTGTGGGGGTGCTACAACCAGGAAAAGACTGCCCATCGACCAACACCCATTTTTAAAAGGTATAAGACCGCCATTAACAGTACATGTGTGGGGGTGCTGAAACCAGGAGAAGACTAGCCAATCGACCAACACCCATTTTTAAAAGGTATAAGACCACCATTAACGGTACATGTGTGGGGGTGCTACAACCAGGAGAAGACTGCCCATCGACCAACACCCATTTTTAAAAGGTATAAGACCACCATTAAAGGTACAGGTGTGGGGGTGCTACAACTAGGAGAAGACTGCCCATTGACCAACACCCATTTTTAAAAGGTATAAGACCACCATTAACGGTACAGGTGTGGGGGTGCTACAACCAGGAGAAGACTGCTCATTGACCAACACCCATTTTTTAGGCATAAGACCACCATGGATGGGTGTGGGGGTGCTATAGCCTTTGGGTGCCAGAATTAATGTGCTTGTAGCGCCTCACAAAACTCTCTCTCTAACTTTATCAAAAGAAACTAAAACTGATTTACCCGGTATATAGCCCCGGTGGGCCCTGCACCCCTCAGTCCGACTCTGGGTTTGCTGAGGTCCTATAACCAGGATCGGTGGTCCCCAGCTCTAGTGGGCCCCGGCGCCCCAGACCCGACCCTTGCGGTGCTCCCCCTGCCCGACCGTTCCTGCCCCGACGCGTTAAATTTATGCGCTCATGGAAAGACGTCGGGTGGGTGGGCCCTTTTTCGGGGGGGAAGCGGGGCCCTTCCGGGGGGGAGGCTATTGGCGCGGGCCATATGGGCGGGCTATGGGCGTGGGCCCCGGTGGGCCCTTCATCCTCCAGTCCTACCCTGCCTATAACCCATACATAGAGACCAGCCATCTGTTGGCTAACGGCACTAATACTCTTACAAGCACGTTAAAGAGGCTGGGGTCTAAAGGGCGTGGCCACAAAAAAGTGGGTGTGGCCAACCCCTCTCTTTCCTCCCTCCCCTCAACCAAAAACCTTGCCTATGAATGTAAATGTGAATGGGTTTTCCTTATTTCCCTTATTCCCATTACTATACATTGTTGCATTGGCGTTAGTGTATATATATATATACAGGTATGGGATCCCTTATCCGGAAACCCCATATCCAGAAAGCTCCGAATTACGGAAAGCCTGTCTCCCATAGACTCCATTATAAGCAAATAATTCAGATTTTAAAAATTGATTTCCTTTTTCTCTGTAAAAATAAAACAGTACCTGTACTTGATCCCAACTAAGATATAATTACCCCTTATTGGGGGCAGAACAGCCCTATTGGGTTTATTTAATGGTTAAATGATTCCCTTTTCTCTGTAATAATAAAACAGTACCTGTACTTGATCCCAACTAAGATATAATTACCCCTTATTGGGGGCAGAACAGCCCTATTGGGTTTATTTCATGGTTAAATGATTCCCTTTTCTCTGTAATAATAAAACAGTACCTGTACTTGATCCCAACTAAGATATAATTACCCCTTATTGGGGCAGAACAGCCCTATTGGGTTTATTTAATGGTTAAATGATTCCCTTTTCTCTGTAATAATAAAACAGTACCTGTACTTGATCCCAACTAAGATATAATTACCCCTTATTGGGGGCAGAACAGCCCTATTGGGTTTATTTCATGGTTAAATGATTCCCTTTTCTCTGTAATAATAAAACAGTACCTGTACTTGATCCCAACTAAGATATAATTACCCCTTATTGGGGCAGAACAGCCCTATTGGGTTTATTTAATGGTTAAATGATTCCCTTTTCTCTGTAATAATAAAACAGTACCTGTACTTGATCCCAACTAAGATATAATTACCCCTTATTGGGGGCAGAACAGCCCTATTGGGTTTATTTAATGGTTAAATGATTCCCTTTTCTCTGTAATAATAAAACAGTACCTGTACTTGATCCCAACTAATATATAATTACCCCTTATTGGGGCAGAACAGCCCTATTGGGTTTATTTCATGGTTAAATGATTCCCTTTTCTCTGTAATAATAAAACAGTACCTGTACTTGATCCCAACTAAGATATAATTACCCCTTATTGGGGCAGAACAGTCCTATTGGGTTTATTTAATGGTTAAATGATTCCCTTTTCTCTGTAATAATAAAACAATACCTGTACTTGATCCCAACTAAGATATAATTACCCCTTATTGGGGCAGAACAGCCCTATTGGGTTATTTAATGGTTAAATGATTCCCTTTTCTCTGTAATAATAAAACAGTGCTTTGTATTTGATCCCAACTAAGATATAATTACCCCTTATTGGGGCAGAACAGCCCTATTGGGTTATTTAATGGTTAAATGATTCCCTTTTCTCTGTAATAATAAAACAGTACCTGTACTTGATCCCAACTAAGATATAATTACCCCTTATTGGGGGCAGAACAGCCCTATTGGGTTTATTTAATGGTTAAATGATTCCCTTTTCTCTGTAATAATAAAACAGTGCTTTGTATTTGATCCCAACTAAGATATAATTACCCCTTATTGGGGCAGAACAGCCCTATTGGGTTTATTTCATGGTTAAATGATTCCCTTTTCTCTGTAATAATAAAACAGTACCTGTACTTGATCCCAACTAAGATATAATTACCCCTTATTGGGGGCAGAACAGCCCTATTGGGTTTATTTCATGGTTAAATGATTCCCTTTTCTCTGTAATAATAAAACAGTACCTGTACTTGATCCCAACTAAGATATAATTAATCCTTACTGGATGCAAAATAATCTTATTGAGTTTGATTAAGGTTTTATTGATTTTTTAATAGACTTAAGGTATGAAGATCCAAATTACGGAAAGACCCCTTATCGGGAACACCCTTGGTCCCGAGCATTCTGGATAACGGGTCCTATACCTGTATTGATATAAAAATGTGTATTTCTATGAATATTGTTACAGTTCACTTCCAGCGCCGCCAAAGTAACTTGTACCTTGAATTAAATGACTTTCTAGTCCGACATGAAAGCAGCACAAGCCAATCTTTTAATTACATTGTACGAACTGTCCTACCTCGACATCAGATTTATTAATGAATATTTTCCCCGACTCAATTAACTGTCAAATTTGTATTCAGTTCAATATGCTAATTACGGGCTGCAAGAATTATGAATAACATCATCATTAAAAAGTGAAATGTTTCTTAAAAGACTTTATTAAACCGAAATCATAAATTAGCCCCATGTAAGTGGCATCTGCGCCGGCTCCGCCGGAATGACCGCGGCGATACCGGGATTGTTAGGGATAATTTTATCTTAAATATGTGAAATCCTGAATTAACTGTATCCGTGTATTTACTTATTCATTGTATCTAAGCACAGTTACAGAGAGAACTTTAAATAGGGATTCTAGGTAGGTACCTAATATATAGGGGCAGAGACAGGGGAAAGTGTTGGAAGGGTTACTGCCTGCCCTGCTCTCATTTCCCTACAGAAATAGGGGTTGGTAGCACTAGGTAGGTACCTAATATATAGGGGCAGAGACAGGGGAAAGTGTTGGAAGGGTTACTGCCTGCCCTGCTCTCATTTCCCCACAGAAATAGGGGTTGGTAGCACTAGGTAGGTACCTAATATATAGGGGCAGAGACAGGGGAAAGTGTTGGAAGGGTTACTGCCAGCCCTGCTCTCATTTCCCTACAGAAATAGGGGTTGGTAGCACTAGGTAGGTACCTAATATATAGGGGCAGAGACAGGGGAAAGTGTTGGAAGGGTTACTGCCTGCCCTGCTCTCATTTCCCTACAGAAATAGGGGTTGGTAGCACTAGGTAGGTACCTAATATATAGGGGCAGAGACAGGGGAAAGTGTTGGAAGGGTTACTGCCTGCCCTGCTCTCATTTCCCTACAGAAATAGGGGTTGGTAGCACTAGGTAGGTACCTAATATATAGGGGCAGAGACAGGGGAAAGTGTTGGAAGGGTTACTGCCTGCCCTGCTCTCATTTCCCTACAGAAATAGGGGTTGGTAGCACTAGGTAGGTACCTAATATATAGGGGCAGAGACAGGGGAAAGTGTTGGAAGGGTTACTGCCTGCCCTGCTCTCATTTCCCTACAGAAATAGGGTTGGTAGCACTAGGTAGGTACCTAATATATAGGGACAGAGACAGGGGAAAGTGTTGGAAGGGTTACTGCCAGCCCTGCTCTCATTTCCCTACAGAAATAGGGGTTGGTAGCACTAGGTAGGTACCTAATATATAGGGGCAGAGACAGGGGAAAGTGTTGGAAGGGTTACTGCCAGCCCTGCTCTCATTTCCCTACAGAAATAGGGGTTGGTAGCACTAGGTAGGTACCTAATATATAGGGGCAGAGACAGGGGAAAGTGTTGGAAGGGTTACTGCCTGCCCTGCTCTCATTTCCCTACAGAAATAGGGGTTGGTATCACTAGGTAGGTACCTAATATATAGGGGCAGAGACAGGGGAAAGTGTTGGAAGGGATACTGCCTGCCCTGCTCTCATTTCCCTACAGAAATAGGGGTTGGTAGCACTAGGTAGGTACCTAATATATAGGGGCAGAGACAGGGGAAAGTGTTGGAAGGGTTACTGCCTGCCCTGCTCTCATTTCCCTACAGAAATAGGGGTTGGTAGCACTAGGTAGGTACCTAATATATAGGGGCAGAGACAGGGGAAAGTGTTGGAAGGGTTACTGCCTGCCCTGCTCTCATTTCCCTACAGAAATAGGGGTTGGTAGCACTAGGTAGGTACCTAATATATAGGGGCAGAGACAGGGGAAAGTGTTGGAAGGGTTACTGCCTGCCCTGCTCTCATTTCCCTACAGAAATAGGGGTTGGTAGCACTAGGTAGGTACCTAATATATAGGGGCAGAGACAGGGGAAAGTGTTGGAAGGGTTACTGCCTGCCCTGCTCTCATTTCCCTACAGAAATAGGGGTTGGTAGCACTAGGTAGGTACCTAATATATAGGGACAGAGACAGGGGAAAGTGTTGGAAGGGTTACTGCCTGCCCTGCTCTCATTTCCCTACAGAAATAGGGGTTGGTAGCACTAGGTAGGTACCTAATATATAGGGGCAGAGACAGGGGAAAGTGTTGGAAGGGTTACTGCCTGCTCTGCTCTCATTTCCCTACAGATATAAACACTGCTAGGACACCTGCTTTAAATATACATAAGAAGCGCTGCATGTTGCCTTGTTTAAATTTCAGCTTAGATTGTTTTCACATTTGTTGCTTGTACAGCCCCTTAAACCCCCTTGATTTGATTAGAAACAGGCCAATACAAATGACACTTGCAGATAATGAAGAACTTAAATAAAAAATTGATCACAGCATTGGGTCACCCTTTGACGGTGGGTCCTTTGCAAACAGTATCCTCCATTATTTATTATTATAGACTGTATTATTCATTGGCTGAGCTTTCTGAAGCATCGGCGCATCCCTAGTTTATATACAGTACTTGCAGATAATCTCTAAGTGGAGTTGAACCTGGGACTCCAGCGGTGCCAAACACTGTGCCAATGCCGTACCATTCCCCCCATGCTTACCATTTAACATTTAGCTTTATTTTGATTAAAAAGACCCATGGATATAGCCATGTATGAGTCCATACAGAGCAGAATGGCTGGGGCCCAATACCCAAGGCCAAGCCGGTGCAACTTGATCTTTTGATTTGCTTCCGATTGGGCGTTTAATCAGCCGCTCACCTCTCAGGGCTGAACTGATCTAATGCGGAGCCTCCGTTCCCTGCTCCCCGGCTGCATCTGTAATATTTATGGGCCCGGCTATGGTACTGAAATCCCATTTTCACACTGCAGGAATAATCAAGCCCATATATATATATAAATATCTAGTGGGACGTATATTCTGGTGGCACCGGGTCTCCTGGAGTTCAGAGCCGAATCTCAAAAACAGAGGAGCTGATTATCCTTCAGGTCTTGTGTTTCCCAATAAACTATATATTATTATTATTATTAACATTTATTTATAAAGCGCCAACATATCCCGCAGCGCTGTACAATAAGTGGGGATAGATAGATAGATAGATAGATAGATAGATAATGGAAAGATTATTATTATTAACATTTATTTATAAAGCGCCAACATATCCCGCAGCGCTGTACAATAAGTGGGTTACATACATTGGACATACAGAGTAACATATAAAGCAACCAGTAACCGATACAGGAGGGGAAGAGAGATAGATAGATAGATAGATAATGGAAAGATTATTATTATTATTATTATTAACATTTATTTATAAAGCGCCAACATATCCCGCAGCGCTGTACAATAGGTGGGTTCCATACATTGGACATACAGAGTATATATACAGGTATGAGACCTGTTACCCAGAATGCTTGGGACCTGGGGTTTTCCGGATAAGGGGTGTTTCCGTAATTTGGAGAAAGAAAGGTTACACCACTGCCAAAATATTAGTCGCCCCCAGTGATTGTAATTGCTTATCTGAAACCCCCGGCCGGTGCTCCTGTTAGGAGAAAACTGCACCGGCCGGGGTGCATGCGGATGAGCGCTCCTTTTGCCAAAAAGTCACAGTCGTGTCAAATTGCATGTGGCCATTTAAAATGGGAGTGGTTGTGTCAAAACAGGTGCGGTTGGGTCAAATTAGGCACAGTCGCATCAAATTTCCCGCGGTCACATCAAAATGGGCGCGTCAAAACAGTCACGGTTGCGTCAAAACAGGCGCGGTTGCATCTGTCGCATCAAATTGCCCGCGATCACATCAAAAAGGGGGCACAGTCACATCTAAGGTACGGTTGTGGAAAATTGGGCACAGTCACATCAAATTGCCCATGGTCACATCACAACAGGTGCGATTGCATTAAATCGGGCAAAGTCGTATCTAATTGGCCACTGTCACGTCAAAATGGGCGCGTCAAAACAGTCGCGGTTGCGTGAAAACAGGTGCGGCTGCATCAAATTGGGCACAGTCGCATCTAATTGGCCGCAGTCACATCAAAATGGGCTCAGTCACGTCAAACCAGGTACGGCTGCTTCAAAACAGGTGCGTTGCGGCAAATTGGGCACAGTCACTTCAAATTGCCTGTGGTCACATCAAAAAGGGTGCGGTCGCGTTAAACAGGTGCGGTTGCATCAAATTAGGCACAGTTGCATCTTATTGGCTGCAGTCACATCATAATGGGCGCGGTTGCGTCAAAACAGGTGCGGTTGCATCAAATTGGGCACAGTCACATCTAACTGGCTGCAGTCACATTAAAATGGTCGCGAACGTCAAACCAGGTGCGGTTGCGTCAAAACAGGTGTGGTTGCGTCAAAACAGGTGCGGTTGCATCAAAACAGGTGCGGTTGCATCAAATTGGGCACAGTCACATCTAACTGGCTGCAGTCACATTAAAATGGGCGCGAACATCAAGCCAGGGGCGGTTGTGTCAAAACAGGTGCGGTTGCATCCAATTGGGCACAGTCACATCTAACTGGCCACAGTCACATTAAAATGGTAGCGAACGTCAAACCAGGTGCGGTTGCATCCAATTGGGCATAGTTGCATCTAATTGGCCGTGGTCACACCAAAATGGGCACAGTTGCATCAAAACAGGTGCGGTTGCGCCAAATTGGGCGCCGTTGCATCAAATTGCCCGCGGTCACGTCAAAAATAGGTGCTGTTGCGTCAAAAAAATCCTGTTTCGCTAATTTTTTGGTGAAGTGGAAGGGGACAGATTCACTCATCACAATTTATACATTAAAAACCCCAAGAATGTAATTGACACAATGAAAGCCCTAAATCCCGGCACCAAATTCACAAAAGACTAAAAAAAAGCCCCATGGAATTGTTTTTGTTCTTCTTTCAGCAAAACCCCGGGAAGCGGATTATTTGTGTCCCAGTAAAGTTGTCACCGAGGACTTATAATAAACTCCAGACTTTGTTCCTGAAGCGACAAACACAGACATTTTATCATTTACAATATTCCTGTAAAATCCGGCAATTTAAGATGAAAAGCAATTTACATGTATCAGAAGGGAAGAGATAAATCTACTGAGGGAACATAAAACTCCCCCTCGCGAGCCGGAGATTCCGAGGGGCCGGCGAGAACCATTTCAGGGAATTTCTTATCATTTGATGTGTTAATCTTCGCATTTGGGTTTCTCTTTAGACAAATTCTCAGTACATATTAGGGAGGGAACCCACGTGCCCCCCTCTAGCTCCGTCCCCCCCTAGTCACTCTATGCCCCCCTCTAGTGGCTCCGTGCCCCCCCAGTCGCTCCATGCCCCCTCTAGTGGTTCCGTGCCCCCCTCTAGTCGCTCCGTGCCCCCCAGTCACTCCATGCCCCCTCTAGTGGCTCCGTCGTACCCCCCTCTAGTCGCTCCATGCCCCCTCTAGTCGCTCCGTGCCCCCTCTAGTCGCTCCGTGCCCCCCAGTCACTCCATGCCCCCTCTAGTCACTCCGTGCCCCCCTCTAGTGGCTCCGTGCCCCCCTCTAGTGGCTCCGTGCCCCCCCAGTCGCTCCATGCCCCCTCTAGTGGTTCTGTGCCCCCCTCTAGTTGCTCCATGCCCCCTGTAGTCGCTTCATGCCCCCCTCTATTCGCTCCGTGCCCCCCTCTAGTCGCTCTGTGCCCCCTCTAGTCGCTCCGTGCCCCCCGCCTCTAGTCGCTCCGTGCCCCTCCCAGTCACTCCATGCCCCCCCTAGTCGCTCCGTGCCCCCTCTAGTCGCTCCGTGCCCCCCCCAGTCGCTCCGTGCCCCCCCTAGTCACTCTGTACCCCCCTCTAGTCACTCCTTGCCCCCCTAGTCGCTTCTTGCCCCCCTCTAGTTGCTCCGTGCCCCCCTAGTCACTCTGTGCCCCCCTCTAGTCACTCTGTGCCCCACTCTTGTTGCTCCATGCCCCCCCAAGTGCTGCCTATTTATTCACATATTCACTCTGCATCTATTTGTGTTGATGCCAAGGGCTGACGGATTTATTCTCCAGCCCGTATCTGTTTCAGTACAAATGTAGCATCTTATTTCCTATTTGTCTGTTCCAGGTAGGGTTGCACCTGTCCTATTTTCACCCAAAACTGGGCTGTCTGGGTCACAACCTCCTGCCCGGTTTTCCACATTAGGGAAATCGGGTAGGACACAATTGGTGATCGCCACATCATAAACCCATGACATCACTGCCCTGCCTCTTCCCCACCCCCATGATGTCACTGCCCACCCCCATGCCCGGAGAAGAAAGCAGAGGTGGCAAGACTAATCCTTTTTCAGGATGTGTTTTGTCATTAGAACCTATTATATAAACAGTATATGTTGTGGTCACAATTTTTCTTAATGCGACCACAACACATACTGTATGATGCAACTGCAACCTTTTTGATACAACTTTTTATCGCTCTGCAAATTTTTTTGGGCAAATTTTTGCAGCAGTTTCGCAAAAAAATTTTGCCAATGGGACAATGCAGAATCCAGGGAATCCATGCCTGGCAAAAAAATTTGCTCATCACTAGTAGTTTGCTTCCACTTAATAAATAACATCTCTACCCAATTAGCCTTTACAAATTCCCACCCTTCCCTCTTCCTATGGTTCCTATGTGCCCCTCTCTGTACCTTCTGAGTAACTAATAAATGCACTTTATTTCACCTACATGAACCAATGATATTTAGACGCACATCTCTGTGACAGCCTGAACCAAATCCGTTCCCATAGTCGTTCCACTAGTAAGCCACTACGTCCCTTTTACTGGTGCACTGGGTGTCTGTAACAGCCTCTCCTGTAGGCAAATTGGGTTTTGAGCAAATACAGTTTTCAAAGGGCAAATTCAGCTCCACAAACAAAACAAAATCCTTATCATTTCTGGGCTCTGACTGCTACTGGTCCCCTACTGGGAATTCTGACAAAGAAGCCAAAATATATTCTGTGCATCACTTTACCTTTCCAGCCCAAACACTCTCGCTTTCCCTATTCGCAATCCTTTGCGCTACGGCTCTTTGCTTCTTTCAGGCAGACTGGCAAAAAACTCTTTCTTGGCATTGATATAGCACCAAATTACTTCTGCAGTGCTTTATAGAGATTATACATTATTCCCATCAGTCCCTGCCCCAGAGCTTACAATCACATTTAAACACACAATATGGTCAATTTTATTTGGAGCCAATCAACCGGCCTGTATGTCCTGGAGTACGAAGGGAAAGCAGAGCTTCTAGTAGAAACCCAAGCAGATATGAGGAGCACAATCAAGCTCCATAAAGATGGTGCCCAAGCCAGAATCAAACTCAGGACCCCAGTGCTGTAAGGTAGAAGTGCTACCCACTGAGCCACCGTACTTCCACTCAGGCCCTCATCTCTTCAGCAGATATGAGGTGCACAATAAAGCTCCATAAAGATGGTGCCCAAGCCAGAATCAAACTCAGGACCCCAGTGCTGTAAGGTAGAAGTGCTACCCACTGAGCCACCATACTTCCACTCAGGCCCTCATCTCTTCAGCAGATATGAGGTGCACAATAAAGCTCCATAAAGATGGTGCCCAAGCCAGAACCAAACTCAGGACCACAGTGCTGTAAGGTAGAAGTGCTACCCACTGAGCCACCATACTTCCACTCAGGCCCTCTTCTCTTCAGAAGAGTAACTTCCACAGTCCCCCAGGCCCTCTCAGGCTCTCCTGTGGAGTAGAACCACACCTTTTAAACAAGTAGCCTAATTACTATACTCAGGGGCAGATTGATGATTGTTTGAGCCTGAGCAATGATCAGAAATGAGCTAATATTTTCGCCAGCTACAAATGTATTTATTTCGCCATTGGTGTTGTTGGTTGCATCCAACAATTCAAAGCCAAATTCAGAATGCCCGCTGGAGGGAAGCCAAAAGGCTTGAGCAATCATTAATCTGCCCCTCAGTATCAAAAGGCCCTGTTGTAACCAACCAACCAACTTGTTTGACTGTTGTTCACAATTTTTCCAAGTCTTGCAGTTGTTGCAAAATATAAAATGATTGGTTCTTGGTAGGCACCCCTGAAACTAACATATAATGGAAAATGAAAAGTTGGGTAAATTTAACTAGAAACCTAACAGTTTTGGATTGATCCAACATTCTCATTGACCATGGACCCCCAGTTTGAACCTTTCACCATTCAACAGCCACCAGGAATCTAATGGTTCTAGAAGAAGCCATTAACATCGAGTATGGAGAAAATGGGGAAATGATATGTAATCCTTAGTAACAGGTCGAACGTTTGTGCAAACAGAAATCAAACAAATCCTAAAGCAAAATATTGTGGTATGAAGGTATGAAGTGCTGTCAGGGACTCTTCTTCAGAACATGTGTACTACAAGAAGCAAGGATTCTAGAGTGAACTGGCCCAAATACACTGTATGTAGGATGGAATCAGTGTGAAGAACATATGGAACAATGATTACCGCGCAGCTTTAGTATAATGTCCTGTAACGCTGCTGTAATGTATGGGAACATCTTGTTTGAGGAACGTCCATGTTTGAGGAACATCCATATTTGAAGAATGTCCATGTTTGAGGAACGTCCATGTTTGAGCAACATCTTGTTTGAGGAACATCCATGTTTGAGGAACGCTCATGTTTGGGGGACATCCATGTTTGAGTAACATCTTCTTTGAGGAACCTCCATGTTTGAGTAACGTCCATGTTTGAGGAACATCTTGTTTGAGGAACATCTTGTTTGAGGAACATCCATGTTTGAGGAACATCTTGTTTGAGGAACATCCATGTTTGAGGGACGCTCATGTTTGAGGAACGTCCATGTTTGAGTAACATCTTGTTTGAGGAACCTTCATGTTTGAGGAATGTCCATGTTTGAGGAACATCTTGTTTGAGGAATGTCCATGTTTGAGGAACATCTTATTTGAGGAATGTCCATGTTTGAGGAACATCTTGTTTGAGGAATGTCCATGTTTGAGGAACATCTTGTTTGAGGAATGTCCATATTTGAGGAACATCTTGTTTGAGGAATGTCCATGTTTGAGGAACATCTTGTTTGAGGAATGTCCATGTTTGAGGAACATCTTGTTTGAGGAACGTCCATGTTTGAGGAATGTCCATGTTTGAGGAACATCCATGTTTGTGGAACATCTTGTTTGAGGAACGTCCATGTTTGAGGAGATGCCTGCTCTGGTTCCTAATGGTAAGAAGATGCATCTCCTGATGGGCTCTTCTGAAATGCTGGAGAAAAATATCTAATTCAAAAATGATTTCAATATTTTACTAGAAAAATATCCAAAAATTCAAAGTAAAATCTTTTTGTTATCTGTATCTGTTGATATTCATGTGGCCATAATAGCTTCAAAGAGGTGGCTCACCTTTGAGTTAACTTTAACAATGTTATAGTATGGCTAATTCTTAGAAACTTTTCAATTGGCCTTCATTGTTTATACTTTTTGAATTATTTGCCTTCTTCTTCTGACCCTTTCCAGTTTTCAAATGGGGGTCACTGACCCCATCTAAATGAATGCTCTGTAAGGCTACACATTTGTAGTTATTACTCATCTTTCTATTCAGCCCCTCTCTTGTCATATTCCAGTCTCTTATTCAAATCAATGCATAGTAGCTAAATAACTCAAAAACAGCAAATAAAATAAAAGGAAACGCAATTGCAAATTGTCTCAGAATATCACAGTTTACGTCATAGTAAAGGATATTTTAAAGGTGAGCAACCCCTTCAAAGGGAAACTACACCCCCAGAATGAATACGTAACCAACAGACAGTTTATATTATGTTAAGTGGCCTATTAAAGAATCCCCCAAACTGGAATATATATATCAGTAAATATTGCCCTTTTACATCCTTTCCCTTGAGCCGCCATTTAGTGATGGGCTGTGTGCTCCCTCAGAGATCAGCTGACAGGAAGTGATGCAGCTCTAACTGTAACAGGAAGTAGTGTGGGAGCTAGTGATGAGCGAATTCTTTTGCCAGGCATGGATTCGCCATTGGCGAATTGTTTTGTGAAACTTCAGCACAGAAAAATTTGTTGCACTGATTTTTTTTTGCACGTCAAATTGGGCGTGGTCGCGTCGAAAAGGGGGCGGTTGCGCTGAAAAGGGAGCGGTAGCATCAAAAAAAGGCGCGCACGACAAAAAATAGATGTGGGCGACAAAGAAAAGTTGCACGACAAATGTGTTTCGCTAATTTTTTGCTGTTTCGCGACTTTTCTTGCCATTTTGCGAATTTTATGGTGAAGCCATTCATTGGCTGATGGGGCCTAGCATGTATGTGTGCCTTGGCTTGTGTGTGCACTGTGACTCCTATGATCCCAGGGGGCGGCCCTTAGTACCTAAAATGGCAGTTTCCTATTTAGGATTACCCAATGGCACATACTACTAAACAAGTATATTTATATGAAAATGGTTTATTTAGATGAAGCAGGGTTTTACATATGAGCTGTTTATGTGATATATTTTTATAGAGACCTACATTGTTTGGGGGTATAGTTTCCCTTTACAGATAGGGAGACCACAGAATGTTTCTAAATCATACAACACCCCAATAGAAACTATCACTTTACACTGTGGGTGAGAAAGGGAAACTCGATTTTCTCGTTGGACCTTTAAATACAGTATCACTAAATAATAATATCGTTTTCCAATGAAACACCAAATGACATGTATTCTTGTCATGATGTAAATAGCATGGCTTCCCCTGTGATATCTCTAATGCAATAGGTTTATGGTTCAACGGCGAGCGACTTTGATGGGAGCTTCCTGTTCCCGTCGCTACGGCCGAGCTTGGCCAGTCATGAAATAAATGAAAAACGAATGCTCCACTGACTCCTGTGTCCGTGGCATAAAGCTCTATCACTTCTCCGTTCTCTCTGACAGCTAAATTGAAGAGAGTTCAGCATGATTTGAAGTGATGTCTCTATAAATTACATTTGACTTTGACAGAAAATATAACGCTGGAAATTCTTCCCTCTACCAGAGACCCCTAAAAGGAAAACGGTCTCGTTCCTGCTGTATCTCATTGATTCAAGTGATAGGGACGCTTTCCCAAATGTCTAAAGAATAT